>NC_085139.1:284783698-285102201 GCF_024139115.2 Armigeres subalbatus | reverse complement strand
TCATATGCGGCTTTGAAGTCGATGAATAGATGATGCGTGGGCACGTTGTATTCGCGGGTACTTAGTACTTGGCGAATGGCGAACACCTGTTCCGTGGTGGAGCGTTCGCCCATAAAACCAGCCTGGTACTGCCCCACGAACTCTCTTGCGATTGGTGTTAGTCGGCGGCATACAATTTGGGAGAGTAGGTGGCATTCAGCAATGTGATTGCGCGGTAGTTGCTACAATCCAGCTTATCGCCCTTTTTGTAGATGGGACACACGACACCTTCCATCCACTCCTGCGGCAGAACCTCATCCTCCCAAACCTTGGTAATTACCCAGTGCAGCGCTCTAGACAGTGCCTCACCACCGTATTTAAACAGCTCTCCTGCTAGTTGGTCGAATCCAGGGGCTTTGTTGTTTTTCAGCCGGCCCATCTCCTCCTGGATTTCCTGGAGATTCGGAGCTGGAAGTCGTATGTCCTGCGTGCGTACTCCCAGGTTCTTTACCATACCGCCACCGTTGTCTGCCACCTCGCCATTCAGGTGGTTTTTGTAGTGCTGCTGGCACCTTTAGATCACCTAGCGCTCGTTCGTAAGAAGGTTCCCGTTTATGTCCTTTCACATATCGGGCTGTGCCACGTGGCCCTTACGAGAACGGTTTAACTTCTCATAGAACATTCGTGCGGTATTAGCGCAGTACAGTTGCTCCTTCTGTACACGTTCTCGATCTTCCTGCTGGCGCTTTTTCCTCCGAAAATCGAGTTTTGTCTGTTCCGCGCCCGTTTGTGTCGTGCCTCGTTCGCCCTCGTGCGGTGTTGCAGCAATCTTGCCTATGTTGCATTCTACTCCACAACTAACTGCTCACATTCGCCGGCATACCAGTATGGGATCACTTTGCGGGACGAATGATTTGACACAGCGTTGACTAGGTTTAAGTAATAACTAATTTATTTAGTCCAAAGGGGGTTTCTTAAATATTAATTCGAACAATGTGATTTTCATTTCTATAGTTGCAAAATGTACAAAAGGGTAGGAAACAATTAAGTTTGAATTCAAAAGGGTTTTGTGTGTACGATGCGACGACTTAGCAAAAAATGTTGCGTTGCATATACGTGTTGCATGGAGATAGCAGATGGCGTGACGCCACAGTACTCCCCTCCAGAGCAGGCGACGATCAATGAAAACGATGTGGAATCCTTACTTGTCGCTCTGATCGAGTGACCGTCGTTGGCTGTTGAAACATAGTAGTTGTAGCTGAACGATCACATGAAGCTTGTTGCTGGTCATCATATGTATACGCTGGTTTTAACCTATCGATTGAAACGTTTACGATTCTTCCATTGATCTTGATACGGTAGTGCTTGCACGTACGCCCAAGCACAGGATAGGGGTCGTCGTCGTAGGGTGGAGATAGCGAAGGCCTAATCGAATCGTTGCGAACGAATACATTCTTGCAAGTGTGCAAATCTGGATGAGCAAACACAGTAGCTTTACCGTGCCAAGCTGTAGATGATGGATGAAGCATTCGCATTGCATCTCGCAGTTTGCTCGTAAGTTCAGGTGTAGTAGTATTGCGAGTGTTTTCTCCAAAAAATTCACAAGGAATTCGAAGTGTTGTCCCATAAGCCATTTCTGCCGGCGAAGCCTTTATGTCTTCTTTATGGCCGGTTCTCAACCCGAGTAGTATCATCGGAAGATGATCGGTCCAGCGATCCGCAGTGTGGCAGAGAATAGCAGCTTTCCACGTTCGGTGCCATCACTCAATAATACCATTGGATTGAGGATGGTATGGTGTTGTTCGTAAATGAGTGATTCCAAACGTACGTGCTAATTCCGAGAACAGCTTAGATTCGAATTGGCGTCCTTGATCGGATGTAATCAACTTGGGTACGCCAAAGCGTGCAATCCATCCTTCAACTAATGCATTAGCTATAGTAGGTGCTGTCATGTCCGGTATAGCGATAGCTTCTGGCCAACGAGAAAATCTGTCGATTATTGTGAGACAATATCGGTTTCCATTACTCGCGGGAAAGGGACCAACAATGCCAATATTAATGTGGCAAAATCTATCATCTGGTATAGCATAGTGCCCCAAAGGCGACCTGGTGTGGCGGTTGACCTTGGAGCGCTGACATTGTTTACATCGTTTAGTGTAGGCGATGCTGTCTTTCCGTATGCCCGGCCACACGAATCGTTGGGTCATTAATTTGACTGTTACACGGGTCCCTGGATGGGAAAGATTGTGGGTTGCTTGAAGAATTTGATTACGAAATCGTTTAGTAATAGAAGGTCGTATGCGAATCCCAGAGCAATCGCAATACAATTGCTTCGAAGTTCCAGGCACAGTGAAATTTTTGAGTTTTAATGATGTTTCCAATTTACCTTCCAGTATCGTTGCTAATTCCTCATCGATTTCGTGATCTGATGCGAGAGCATCAAAATTCACTGACGGTACAGAGCTAACTGTACTAATACGGGAGAGTAAGTCCGCAGCGAAATTCTCTTTTCCAGCCACATGACGAATGTCGGTAGTAATTTGACCGATGAAGTCCAATTCTGAAAAAGTGACGTATATGCCATTTTCCAAAAATGGTGTTAACGAGTACTACTCGTCGAGCTCTTTAACAGAAAAATGAAAAACATGCATGTTGTAAAATGGCTGTTACGTCACTTTTACAGATTACGGCAGAATTGTCGTGCTTGACGATCCGATGCTTTCTCGAGGTGTTGGCAACGCCGTATACAAAGGGCAGGATTGTTACGACTACGAGGATTTCGCGATTTTCGCGGTTTTTGCTATTCTCGCGGATTTGATGCGGATTCACGTAACGGTTGAGGCTACGCGCGGATTTAGTTTTGGGTGCAAATTTGATAAATAAGGAGCGCAGGGTTTTGTTTTCGATAGCAAAATAACGTTGAGAAGGGACTCCACATTTGAAGTCTATGCTTACCCATTTTTTTGATATTTCCAAGCCGTTATTGAATGCATTATACTCTTGAGCACTCGTTTAACAAGCATTATAAGGATAAGAACTTCACTTGTTGTCATTTTTCATCGTTTCTGAATATCAATTTTTTTGTCACGTCAATTTTGACGAGATATTTCTTCCGAACCGAACTTTCTTCCGAAGTTTTATCTGACAAACTAATTGATGCGTTATTTAGCGCATCTTTAGGCGAATCCAGCGCACTACTTCCTAAGTTGGGTAAGTTGCCTGTATCTAGAGAAAAATCGACCTTCGTTATAAAAAGCTTCCCAACTTTATTTCTCTTAGAGGAACTTTCACTGTAATTTCTGTAGCGATGACCGCATAAATCTTTATGTAAAGCCTCAAATTTGGGAAATAATTTTCGGAAGGTTTTTCTTAGGAATTCACCAAACAATATCTACAGGGATTCTCAAAAAGATTTCTACCGGAATTCATGAAAAAATCCGCTTGTATTTGAAGAAGATTTTTTTTCAGGGATTCGCGGAGAAGTTTTTATATTAATTGACGTGCAGTTTCCGCGGAAATTCCTGAAAGCAGGAATGTCTACAAAATATTCTGCCTTGAAATTATGGTATAAAAGAATTTCCGGAAGTTTTTGTGCTGACATTCGCCATCGGATTTCTGTTTGAACTCCTCGAGAAAGATTTCACAAGTGTTGCACAATTTCTGAAAAATTCATTTCTTAATTTTGGATTCTTTGGGTTTTACAATTTTTCCTTATAAAAATTCATAAGCTTTGTGATTCCAAATAATTTTCTGTCTAGTAATTGATTAGATCATTTAATTTCTTTTTTGTCAAAAAACCGTGTTAATTTTTCAACGTGCCAAAACGAATGTTTACACGTCTAACTACATAAAAATTAGCGAAAGCCCAAAATTGAATCTCTCTTGAAAAAAATATTGGAAAAGCACGTGGTTTACGAAATGGCCGATTTCTGGCTTTATTGTATAATCACCTTAAGGATTTTCACAGTAATTTCCATACAAACTTCAAATGACGTGTGCACAATCAAATTACATCCAAATTTGTTAAATTTGTATGTACGTATGTATGACATTGGCCGAATCACTCGCAACAAGTTCCATTCGACGGGGAATCCTGTCCTATTTGCTATTGAAAACTGGCTAGATTGGACTATGGGATCAGAAGTTATGGCCAAAATACTATTTTTTATGCTCATAGCACGCTTGAAAACACTCAGTTATACATTTTAGTATTTTTTGCAAGAGAAATGTATCATTTTAAGGTCCTATTTCTTATATTGAAAATGGTCCCGGATCTCATTGACTTCGCGTAAAATTTGTTTCGTAAATATGACTGAAACCCAAAGCAAATTGCTTTGAAATTGACCACACTATGGTGCGATAAAAAAGATTGAATATGAATAATTTATTTCCAATTGTAATATTTTTATCCAACATTTCTTCAGCGATAATTTTAAATTTTGGCCCATCTCCTTGACCTTATACCCGGTCGAAGTCGGAAAAGACTGACTAGAATTTTTGATACCTGCGAGAAAATCTACCTAACCATTAAAGATTGATATGATGATTCATTACCAATCAATTATGACAACAACGATCATTGCTACCTATCAATAAGCTGAACAAAATTTCGCGAGAATTAAAAAAATGTATGTTCATACCTGGTCGTGGTTTAAATAATCCATGCTGGGATGCATTTCATCATTCAAGTCAAGTGCTCAGACAACTAAGTGTTGGAACTCCATACTGTAAACCAATAACATGGATATGGACAATCGTCAAAATCATCAAATGGAACTTCAACCAACCGTTTCTCCAACATCCGATGAGTTCATTTCACTTCACGAGTGGATGCTCTCCCATCAAAATCTACAAAAGATCATTTCTTCGGAGTTCTCCGCTGAACAAAATTGCAAAAATGTTCTGAGGTACATCGATGATTTCCCTTGGTCGTCGGAAAAGAAAGAAATCACCGAGAACGCAAATGTCCAACTACCGGCAATGCCCTGCCTTTCACCAACGTATTCTTCGTCGTCAACGTCAGATCAAGAACCAGCGAAAGGAAGTGTTACGCCGGATAACCAAATGTCTTCCACATTCGACAAACGACGGTTCAAGCTCTACAAGAACAGTGAGTTCAGTTGCCAGCCATGTGGCAGAAACTTCGGAACCAAAGGCAGCTATACCCAGCACTGCAAGGCACACCACTCGGGACCAATGGACCATCGGTGCGGTAACTGCGGAAAGCGGTTTCCCACTGAGGCGAAGATGAAGCTGCACGAGAGACTCCATACCATGAAGGATAAACCTTTCAAATGCGACAAATGTTCAAAGCAGTTCATCTACAGTCACGATTTGAAGCGCCACGAAGTGAAACGTCACGGCCAAGGAAATTGTTATGCTTGCAAGGTCTGTGGACTGAAGCTTACCAGGCCGGATGCCTTGGCGCTGCATGAGATTAGCCACAACAAGAAGACAGGATAAGGATGAGTTTTTCTATTGTTATATACTTATTGACGAAATAAAATATTATTTATTTAAATTTAAATCTTATTAATTGGTTATTTTTTGTACTGTAAGATTAAACCTACAACATCTTTAAATGCTTCGTTCTTTGATCTTTTTGCAGGGATCATTCGTAGAAGAATTCTTGGAAAAGCTGTCTACAGTACTCTCATTCATATGAAAAGTTTAAGGGAAGTCAGAAAAAATTTGAACAGAAAGAAAACAAACCCAGATTAATCCACATAGCGGTGATAGTGCCTTTCTCGTTTCTTTCGGGTGAGTAATTTCTACGCACTTTTGGTAAAAAAAAAGTATTTTGACCATTACTTCTGATAGGGACTTTCCGATACTTCAAAACATCGATATTTGATTCGATACGATAATCGAATCAAAGTATTGATATCACCGATACATTGGAATGAACATATCGATATATCGGAAAATCAAATGATATTTTAAAAATGAAAATATTTAAAATATATTTTATGTATTTATTCATTTACTATCGTATTACCGTATGATCAATTTACAATAATTATTAGAAATGACTATTTTTAATCCAATCTGCTTCTAGAGTGTGCCAGTCCAACAATCATCGGCGGCGCCGTACGTCGTAGTTTTACCCGGTAGAGACAGCGTTTACGGCACCTCACTGACCTCACTATTTTCCGTTCGCTAGAAAAAATCAACTGAAGTTTCGAGAAATTTGCTGATTTTTTATTCTGATTTTTGACAATATTAAATTCTCTCTTCAGAATTTCCAAGGAAGTTTTTAAAGTTTGAACTTAATTCTTAAATAAAATTCAGAATTTTTACAATAAAATCCATTAAAATATTCTTAACAGAAAAGGAACTTTTCTTAAACTTTCACGAGAAATTATCCTCTTTGTATACATGGAATTCTCTTGAATTTCTTCAGGAAATTCTTCTCAATTTTCACCGGCATTCTTCAAAATTATCGCAAAAAGTTTCATCAGAAAAAAAAAATCAAAATTATCATCAGGAAACCCTTGAAATGTTTTCAGGAAATTCTGTTTAATTCCTTCAGGGCATTATTTTGAAGAAAATGTTCATATGTTTTCCAATACTTTTACCTCCTATTTCCACAAATCTCTTCCTAATTTCTAAGTTGATTTATCTGATTTTTCATGGGAAAACGCCAAATTGATAATTGCATTCGCAAAAGGATTTAAGGACCAGCGGCCTGACAGATGTTGCACAGTGATGACAGCGCACACCTTACTCCATCCGCTCTACCGAGAAAAATCCTCTAAATCAGGAAAAATACCGCATTCTGGATCCATTTTGAAAGAGGTATTTTTTCTTCACAAAATACAATACAATTGGTATTTTTTGTGTTAATTTATTCTGATTCAATATATCGATATCGAAAGCAAAAATATCGATATTCCGATATATCGGAAGTATCGGAACGTCCCTAACTTCTGAGCCTATAGTCCGATCCGGCCAATTTTCAACAGGAAACAATGGGACCGGATTCTGCATCGAATGCAACTTCTTGCGAGCAAATCGGCTGAGGGTACATATGTGACTAAAATGAGTGAGATTTTTAAAAATTTATTTTGGCCATAACTCCGAATCCCATAGTCCGAATCCGTCAATTTTCAATACGAAACAATGGGACAAGATTCCGCGTCGAATGCAACTCGTTAAAGATAAGTGCCTGAAAAATGAGTGAGAATTTTGTACGTGTTTCTTATGTAAACAAATGAATTTTGGCCATAACTTCGAAACCCATAGTCCGATTGGGCCAATTTTCAATACGAAACAATTGGGCAAGATTCTTCGTCAAATGAAACTTGTTGCGAGTAAATCAGCTAAGAGTAAGTGCCTAAAAAGTTAGTGAGAATTTTTCTTATACAAAAATATATTTTGGCCATAATTCCGAAGCCCATAGTCCGATTGGGCCAATTTCCGCGTCGAATGCAACGAATTCGAGCGAATTCGTTGAAGATAAGTGCCTGAAAAATGAGTGAGATTATTTTGCGCACACACATACACACACATACACACACACACACATACACACACGCACACACAGACATCACTTCAATTCGTCGAGCTGAGTCGATCGGTATATAACACTATGGGTCTCCGGGACTCCTATCAAAAGTTCGTTTTTGGAGCGAACATATAGCCTTTACGTATACTTTGTATACGAGAAAGGCAAAAAAACTTATGAGCGTAGACATATCAATCAATCCTACAAAAATCCAAATGTCTTCTAAATCTTTCGCATCTACATCCAGTTACCATTTTCTCGGGGAACCCCCATGAGATTACCGTGGATACTGTCGTGTCCTCAATTTCACGAGCGAACTTTCTTCCACGAAAATCGTTTACTGAATGACTCCTCTGCTTTGTGCACAACCTCATTTCCGCTATGGATTTTGCGTTTCCATGTTGCGTTCGAGTGTGCGTTTTTCATTGTTGTTTTCCCTTCAGAAACTTTTTATACACTCAGGTAACGAAGCTAACAGAATAACAAAGAGGCGCAATTTCAAAATTGAAACAGCGCGTTTGCTGTCAGATTGGTGGTTCCAATCGGGTACAAGGTTTTAAAAGATAGGAGTATTGCGCCACTTCTATATGCAGGCACTTTAAACGTAGGCTGATATTGCAGGCTCGTTCAAGTAGACTGATGCTACGTCGTACGCTCGTTACAATCCAGTCATTTTTGTTTCCTAAACTTTAATATTATTTATTCTAGTTATAAGTTCAGGTTTGCGGAGCAGATTACAATAATCATTCCCTTGATGTTTACTATCCAGGACAATTATTTTATATGTATACCGCCTCATTTACTACAGATACTATAGGACCTCTTTATGAAACTTAGTACGTATGTGCGCTATGAACAGGTAGCGTGACCAATCAACTATACTTCATGGTTACACTAGCGGGTAAAGACTTGGGCACTGTATTGACAGCACGGTTCTATTCTCGGCTACAGGTTACTCCAGCCCAGTGTATGAGATAGCTATTATGCTAAATCGCACCAAGCGCCATTGAAAAGTTATTGTTTATTTCCGTTTGCTTTTACCGACTCTCTCTATCTTATTGGCATTACATCCCCACACTAGGACAGAGCCGCCTCGCGGCTTAGTGTTCATTAAGCACTTCCACAGTTATTAACTGCGAGGTTTCTAAGCCAGGTTACCATTTTTGCATTCGTATATCATGAGGCTAGCACCATGATACTTTTATGCCCAGGGAAGTCGAGACAATTTCCAATCCGAAAATTGCCTACATCGGCACCGGAAATCGAAACCAGCCACTCTCAGCATGGTCTGGCTTTGTAGCAGCGCATCTTACCGCAAGGCTAAGGAGGGCTTTTACGGACTAAGTATCGCAAAAGGTGTTTCACCGAACCATGACCATCGGCCATTTGAAGCAGCGAGAGATCTCGGATTGCCTGGTTTGACGTTGTGCCATTTCTACGAGCGACAGCGCTTACAAAGAGTGATTACTCTGCAGAAAAGGACTGGGAAATTGGGGGTTACTTGAATGGATTTATTGACTCGGTAATACTAACGATGGACGCATAGTTGTCCTTAAATTGAAACGATATCAACATGTTATTAGTCTGTTTCGGAAGCTTGGAGTGATGGGTCAGTAAAGGTACAATGGAGTATCTTTGTTGCATTATTGTACTTCTGGCTAGATTCTTCTTCTTCTGATTGGCATTACATCCCCACACTGGGACATAGCCGCCTCTGGCTAGATTAATTGCCATAAATACCTGCTCTTGGATTACGTTGATAATTATTATTATTAATATCTTTATTAGGTTTTCGGCCCTGGACCGGTTCGCTTCGTAAACGTTGATAATCTTCTCTATAGACTAACGGAAAATGAACTCCCCCAAGAAATTATGACGTTTGAGCGGGTCGCATAATGAACTTTTGTTCGACGAGCCGCTCAAATGTAAAAATCAGGCTACTGTCATGCTATTGTTGAGCCTATCGCCCAATCGTAGCCAGGATGTCCCGGGCTATAATTTTTTTTCGTACTACTTTTCAATGATGACAGCGGTCTATGTCTATTGATGATGATGAAACCGCGCTTGTTACAGGCTCGGTAAAAATCCATCGGGTGAGTGAATTCGAAAACAGCTGTACAGGTCTATACATAAAAATGAATTTCTGTCTGTCTGACCATTGTAGACTCCGAAACTACTAAGCCGATCAGCGTGAAAATTTGTATGCAGAGGTTTTTTTGGGACGGGGAAGGTTCTTAAGATGGTTCGAGACCCATCCCCCCTCAGGAAAGGGGGGCTTCCATACAAATGAAACATAAATTTCTGCATAACTCGAGAACTAATCAGAGAATAAATCAATTTTAGATGAAACGAAGTTCGTCGGGTCTAAATAACTGGAATAAATAACTGGTCTTTGATGATTCTGCGAGCGTTCCGGCCCATAAAAATTTTAGAACCCTTCCATTCAAAACACATTACGAGGGGGTGGGCTTTTCGGTAAATGACAGCCGGTGTCACTGAGTACATCGAGAGTATTTCTCATGGCAAGTGGATACGGTGGGTAAGATTTTTATTGACTCTGTTTTGATTAGTGATTGTTGCGATTACCGGAGGGGCCAGCAGGAAGCCGCAATATTCTGTATCAAGACAAAATTTTCAAAACGACTTATCTGCTTTTGTAAACAAAGATTCAAACGACGAATTGACGAATCTGATAGCATACACACAGACATCACTTCAATTCGTCGAGCTGAGTCGATCGGTATATAACACTATGGGTCTCCGGGACTCCTATAAAAAGTTCGTTTTTGGAGCGAACATATAGCCTTTACGTATACTTTGTATACGAGAAAGGCAAAAATGACATTTGACATTACCGATTTTATAGGATCATTGCTAATGTCATTGTCATTTTTTTTGTTTCTGCTCTATTTTTACTGACTCCCCTTAATTTTTTCATATGAATGAGAGTACTGTAGAAAAACTTTCTAAGAATTCTTACCGTTATACAGTTATACATAATGAATTGTTATCAAGCTTTTGAAAATGTTTCCAGAAATCTCGAAAATGTCATCGGAAATAAAAGCCCATGATATTTTACAACACTAGCACTAAGATTCTAACTAGATTCCTAATACAAGTTCATTGCATTTGCTATCCCACTTTACTAATTTTTCTTGTTTTTCTTTTCTTTTTCAGGTGAGATATCGTCCGGAATTAATAAACAATAGACAATTGTAGGTAGAGATCTCGCCACCAGCGACAATTTTCTTTGGCATCATGCCGTTGTCGACATTCTTCAAAATTTGCTGGAGCTTCATAAAACTTGCAGATTCTGCTGGTTTTGTTGCAACTCAAAACTCGTTGGTCATTAACTTCACGGTTTTGCAAATCGCTGGTCATGGCCCGAGAATGTGACAAATGCCAAATAGATTGTCTGCATTATGAAAGTGTGCGACGGTTTCGATGTTTCGAAATTTTGTGGAGGTGTGATGAATGCTGGGATGTAATCGAAATTATCAGGTTGAAAGCGCTAATCTTGTTAGAGTCAATGAGTCAATCTTTCGAAAAGCCACCACCTGGTACATCGAACGCGGATCCAGTGTCCAATAGATGTGCACTGAAACCTCTTTATTGCGTCACTTATTACAAAGTTGTAAAAAGAATATGACTATGATATGTAACAAGAATTTTTGCTTAGCTCACTTGTTTTTCACATAGTTCTTTGATCTTTGCTCTTGATTTAAATATGCCACATAATTATAGCAATCCAATTATAGCAAATAATTGGAGTACAGGCCAAAAAATCAATACGTGTAACGCAAGATCTATGGTTGGTCATTTGAAGAAAATAGGATTTGATTTCTTGTTTAAGGCTTATCCAATTTGTTTCTTTGGATCACAGAGCATGAACCGTCTTTGTTAGAATCAAACAGCCATTAGGGCAAAAATTCTTCGATGACTTGGAATGGATCAATTTGTTAGGGCACATCCAATTTGGTCCTATGGATTACACACGGAATGAACAATTTTGAAAAAAAAAAGACATTCTTTTAGGTATCCGTGTCTCCACTCTAGGCAACAAATTCTTGGATAACCTGAAATCATATCCAATTTGGTTCTGTGGATAAAAAAGAGAAAACAGTCCTTTGGTTACACATATAGATCTTAAGGTCTGTACCTCAGGGAATTGTTGGATGACCTGGAATGAATCAATTGTTGATGGCGCACCAGTTTGATTCTATGGCATCTAGGAAATACTTGCATTACCTGGAATGGAACAATTAATTGTTAAAGACAAATGTTGAAAATGCAAAACAACTACTCAGTTCTTTGGCTTTCTTGAAGTGACTTCTTATGGGTTTACTTTTGAATGTCAATAATGGTACAAGGTATAAAAGGTATAAAAAATATGTAATGGGTTCATAATGCAGGCCCAATGATTTTTGTCCCGGGTATCTCGGGATGTTCTGGATTAAAAAAAATATCCCAAGTATCGGGAAATCCCGAATTTGTTTTTTTGTTGTTTTTTCGGAAAGAGCTATTCTGCCAAAAAAGTCGTTTGGCCCAACAGGTCTTATGATCATAAATGTAAGTTGGCCGTCGACCGTGATGTCGTTTTCTGAACGAGTCATATAACCAAATATCGTTTGGCCGACCAATAGTGAATGTGAAAAGTGTGAAGCGATTAATGATAATAAAGAAGCAAGAAATGAGAAGTGATAAATAAGAAATATGAAATGAGAAGTGAGACGTCTCAGTTTTCATTTCATTGAAAGTCTCGTTAATAAAGAGTTTTGCCTTACTCGTACAACAAAGTTGTACCGAAAGGCTATCATTTCACTTCAAGAACGAACTTTTTATAGAAGACCCGGAGACCCATAGTGTTATATACCAATCGACTCAGCTCGACGAACTGAGCACATGTTCGTGTGTATGTGTGTGCAAGAAAGCCATGAAAAACATTAGACAACTTTTCATATAATAATCCTTAACCGATTTTCTTGCAACAAGTTTTATTCGATTGAGGACAAAGCCTAGTTGGTCACTATTGAATTTAATAACGATCGACCGTTGCGTTCAAAAGTTTTTATAAAATGGTACATCGAACCGAGCCATATAAGCACCATATAAGGTTGGTGTCTTGACTAAAGCTTAGCTTGATTGACTGTACCCATCATAGTTGCTAGTCATGATTGGCCGAGAAACAACAAATAATGCACAGCTCACCAATTGAATAGTTTTCTCGGGACTAGAAAGCTATTCTCACTGTACATGCTTCGGAGTTTCTTTAATTCAAGACCAATAACGATGCCGGCCACGTCCTCACAGTCAATTAGGATAAGGGGAGGAAAATTAGTTCGACACTCATTGCTACAAGAGACCGAGGAATCCTCTGCATCTCCATGAGCGCACTGGAAAGGAATAGTATGTTAGTTGGGAAGGAAATATATTGGAAATCGCCTTGGTAAGCGACTAATTATTTCATTTGAACGACGCCATATTCATGATGATACAAAAACGGAAAAGCAACGCGTGTCTTTCGCATTTTCCTGAAAACTGATTCGATATCAAGGGCCCCATACACGCTTCGACATGTTGTACAACTTTGACTCCACCCCCAGGAAATTTGGTTCGGTCGGAGTAAAGTCGGACCGTCTGTGGGCAAGTTGTACTGTCAAACAGTCGTACAACTTGCCCACAGACGGCCCAACTTTACTCCGACCGAACCAAATTTGCTGGGGGTGGAGTCAAAGTTGTACAACATGTCGGAGCGTGTATGGGGCCCCACGCGCTACACAACGCTTGCTCGATAGCTACTCCGAAAAAACACGCACTGAACTGATTAACTTTATTACCGGCTGCACAATACAGAACACAATGTTTCGGCAAATCGCGCGATCGTTCTGCTGTCCGAAACAAGAGAAAACATGCACTCTATAAGGTTGGTGTCTTGACTACATACGAGAAAGGCAGTATCACTACTCGGTGAATTAAGTTGGGTATTTTTCACTTTTTTCACTCCTCGTTTCTCACTTCTTGCTTATTACTGCAAAAAGAACGAAGTAAGATGTCTTATTTATTACTCCTCACGTCACAATGTGGGAAGTTAGAAATTGGGAGTCAGTGAGAAATGAGGTGTGACTAGTGAGGTGAGAGGAGTAAGACGACTCATTTTTATTTTTCACTTATCACTTCTCGTTGCCTATTTCTCACTTCTCAATAATCAATCTCATTAATCGCTTCACAATTCTCACATTCACTATTATTAGGTTAAATCACTTTTTTGGAGATCAAGACCTGGTCGGTCAGATGACGACTTAGGCCAAATCATATTTTGTGCCAAAATAGCTCTTTCGAATTAGTGGAAGTAAAAGGAAGACAACATTTTTTAAACCGCCTTACTGCCAATTAGAATTGTGCCCGGTCCCAAAAATATCGGAGGCAGCGGCAGCGCCAATTGGCGTGGCGTTTTTTAATTGCGTTCACAATTAAAGATTTTTTTCTTTCTTCGTTATATTTTCAAGACATGAACGAGAGAATCTTTTGTAATCCGACAAAGAAATCCAAGAACAATAAACAATAACAAGAAATCCGAGGAAGTTTTCTCAAAATATTCAATTAGAAATTTGGTTTCAGATTTTCCACGAGGAATACTTTAATATTACCACGTCAAGATTTTCAGAATTCCCAAGGAAAACTGTAGCGGAAAAGCATTTGGCTAAAACGGTGATTAAGTCGAAATTGGCGTAGACAATAGGTTTATGATCGGTGTATATGTGACAATTCCGCCCTTCAAGCATGTATTTGAAGTGTCGTACGGCCAGATAGATTGCTGTTAGCTCTCGGTCATACGTACTATACTTCAGTTGTGTCTTGTCAAATCGTTTGGAGAAGAATCCAAGGGGCTGCACAGACCCGTCAATAACTTGAAGTAGGACTGCTCCTGCTGCTGTATTCGATGCATCTTTCCATAAAGATAATTCAGCATCAATTGCAGGATGGGCGAGTAAAGCTGCATTTGCGAGTTGTTGCTTGCACAGCTCAAACGCCTTCACCGATTCATCCGTCCATTTAATCGGGGATCGATCATTGCGCTTGTTTCCAGGAGTCATGTTGAGTAGTGATATTTGTGCTTCTATAACATCGGAAATAAACCGTCGATAGAAGTTAATTACAGCAAGAAAACTTTTGAGCTCTTTCACTGTGTCGGGTCGTTTATAATTGCGAACTGCTTCTACTCGCTCTGGTAAGGGACGTATTCCGGCAGGAGAAACTGAGTGACCAACAAAAACCAGTTCATTTTTTCCGAATTCACATTTGGCTACGTTGATGGCTAGGGTATGCTCTTCAAATATGGTGAACAGTTGTCGTAGATGATCACGATGCTCCTCTGGTGACGATGATGCGATGAAGATGTCATCTATGTATGGTATACGAAATTCAACCCTCGTAGCACTTCATGGATGAGCCGCTGGAAGATTTGAGCAGCGTTTCGAAGCCCGAACGTCATCCGGGGCTAGTCGTCTCGGTCGGGCGACCGTCGGTTGACCAGTTGTTTCGATACGATGGACAAGAGATGATTTAGTTACCGTACCGGGTGGAGCTACCCGACCAGTTAGTCATAACAAAATTTTATCACAATTATATCAATATGTGTTATAAATAACAAAACTTGCAATAATTTTGTTATAAATTCTCTGCCAAAGATGGAGGAAAGAAAATTTCATGGTCGTCCTAACATGATTATAACATAATGTGTTATGTTTATTTCTACCGGAAAAAAAATTGCCTACATTTTTGGTAGATAGCAATTGGAAAAAACGAAGGTACCACCTACAGTATAACTTGAACTTATATTCAAAGTAGAAACAGCTGGACAAAGTTAATTGCCTACATTATGGATAATCAATACCTTTTCAAGAACATAATGTGTTGTAGTATAAGCTATTTTCACCCCTTTTTATGTAACACAACGAGTTATAATTTTATTCAAAAAATAACATATTCAGTAATAATTTTGTTAAAACTAGAAGAGATTTTGTTACAATTTTTGTTATTTTAACTACTAATGGTACATGTTTTATAACAACCGCTGTTATAAAAAACTACTGTAACAGAATAACAAGGCCTGATATAAATCTGTTACTATCTACTGGTCGGGTAGTTGTGTGATATATGGAAATTCAGCCAACAGTTCGGCATACGGTGATTTGCTACTAAACGTCTTGATGGAATACTCGTTTGTTGGCGCTAACAATGCCATTGTTTCAAGTTTCGTTGTGTTGTCAATCAAGCGATGGCGTTTGAGATCGATTAGCAGATCGTAGTGGCAGATAAAATCTGCACCGATAATTCCTGTCGTCACATCTGCTATGAGGAAAGTCCATAAAAACTCTCGTCGAAGGCCAAGACTTACTTTCAGTAGCGCTTCTCCGTATACCTGGATTTGAGTTCCGTTTGCAGCAAAAAGTTTTAACGTGGTTGGTTTTACTCGACCTAAAGCCGAGTTTCTTGGAATTACTGATACATCGGCACCAGTGTCGATGAGGAAACTTCTGTTCGTAATAGTGTCTGCTATTTTCAGGCGAAAAATTGTAGCTGCGTCGGAAGGTTTCCCAATTGCTGACGCAGAACCGTACGAATGGCGTCATTGTTGTTTAGTTTTTGCAGTCTCTCCAAAGGTACACGGTTTTCGGCATCGAATCGAAGTGCGTCAGTTCCAAAAGTACGATGGTACCAACACATATCATACGTTGATTCCGAGTTGTAGTGTTGACTTCTTCTGCTTTGACTGCGAGAGCGGGACCGGTCTCGTGAACTTCTTTGAAGTCAAAACATTAGGTCGAACCTCCTGGTTAATTGAGCGATTTCTCGTTGAAGTTCTTCTACAGGGTGTTCAATAAGTTCGAACACAAATGTTTGATCATTGTGTTTGTAAGCCCAATGTACATATTCTGTATAAGTATTGGTGTCAGCGGTAGCGGTATACATACGCTAACGGATGTGTGTGGTGTTAACATTCTGTCACTTGTTGTTTGTTTATTACGCGCGGTGAAAATGGATTGGGGCATTGTAAATAGCATTTTTTGAAGGTCAAAATCATTGCGGTGTACTACAAAACTGAGATTTTGGGGAAAATTGATACCCCCAGTGGCCCGGTGATAAGACGGAGATCAGCCCTACATGTTCCAATAGGACGATAACCCTTTATACACGGAAAATGCGATTTAAGCCTTATATGGGGACAATTTCATCGACTTTTTGGACAAAACTTTGCGACCTCCCAGCTTCCCGGATTTGAACCCTCTTAACTTTCTTGTTTGGTCCTTTATTATGTTAAAGCTGTACGAATACAAGGTCAGTAACTTAGACCAGTTCAAGACGTAATTCTCAAAATCTGGAACGAAATGCCCATGCAGACCGTGCGAGCCGCTTGCGATGGATTTCAGAAACGTTTGAAGCTCGTGAAGAAGTACCAAATAAAGGTCATTTCAGAAGAATGTTACAAACGTTCCTTATAAACAATACTTTCAATGAAATGTAACCGGGAAAAGAAATAATTCAATTACAATTTTTAAACATTTTTTGAACGTGTATTCGAACTTATTGAACACCCATGTTGTACATGTTGCATGGAGATAGCAGATGGCGTGACGCCACACCAGACATTTTTCTGATCCAGGGGCATCCAAGGGCGCCTAGTGCATCGGTTGCGGTGCTTGCAATGGAGGAACGAATATCTCTCCAACCATTTTCAAGAGAAGCTGCGCCTAGCTGCTTTTCCGTTGGGAGTGCCACTTCCAGCTGCTTCGGATAGTATTGGGCCTCCCAATGTTTAGTCGCAGCAAACGACTCCGACGCGTGCTGTACACCGTCGAGAGTTTTGAGCGCAGGCATACTGCAACGAGGTAGTGGTCGGAATCAATATTCGCACTGCGGTAAGTGCAGACGTTCGTGATGTCGGCGAAGAATGTCCGAATACGTCGTGATTCAAGAACAAGTAGTTTCTTTTTTGTAAGTGTATCCACAATACGAAAGTTGCTCAGCATAAATATTTTCTTCGCTCAGTAACCTAAAAACAAACATGCATGTTGTAAAATATCTGTAAAGCGACTGTAACTAAAATTATCCATTCCTTCATCAGAACCACTGTGCAATACTCAGCTTCCCTGAGATTGTGACCATCAGGCTATCTTGCAGCATCCAATATAGGATAGAGATGATACCTTCTTGTTCCCGAAGGGAAACCAAGATTTTAGAAAGCAGCTGATTGATATTCAGCAACGCTCAAACTGTAATTTTATTATTCATTAAATCATTGCAAATCACGCTTAAACTAATCACTTACAATAAACTGGTCTTCGCCTAGCTTCCAACAAACTTGCTCCCGTTCCTCTATTTTCAAGGTGCCGAAACAATGGCCCCGCTACCTTAATGTGGTTCAACGGATCGTTTAGCCTTTGCTGTTTAACATAATTTCTTAGTTAGTTACATTCACTTGCCTAATTGATCAGAAACAACTGCTCATAGTTTTGAACACGAAGCGGCGATTTAACTAAATTTCCGTATTCGTAGTATCTAGATTTCAAATATATTGTAAGTACAAAGCATTCATTTTTTCTAATTTATTCATTTTCCTTTCAGGTTCTACACACGGAGTTTATGGTTTAACGATGCCTGGCACACTACGTTACTTTGCACTCAATTTAACGAGAATTTTATTTAACTTATTCTACCGTAATTCAATTTTATCAGTATTTTCAATAAATTTGCAATGGCGCAACTGATCTAGCCCATCCGGATCACCACAAATCTATCGTGGAGTTCCTACAGGTCAACAAGTATGAGTCTTACACTCATGACCTCCCCGGCACGAAGCCGCTCAAGGATTTGCTGCGAGGGCTCCACGATATGAAGGAGGAAGAGCTTATCACCGAGCTAGAAAGCAGTGGACTCAAGCCTATTGTCGTGCCCAAAATCGCTCGCCACGATAAGGCCAGAAAGTACCGAGATCAGCTTTACCTTTTCCATCTGGAGCATGGGTCCATCTCTTTCAAGGACCGGCACCCGGAATTGCCACATGGCCGCGCGCTGCAACAAGTGTGGCGAACTGCACCCGACGGATGAGTGCGACAAGATGGAGGTGGCCGATCCAAAGTGCGCCAACTGTGGCGAAAAACATCGGGCCACTACGAAAGGCTGTCCGAAACGCGCGGAGTTCCTGAAAATCCGAAGGAAAGCATCAACCAAAGCCCATCCGAAGAGGAACCGTGTTCCAGTGATCGACAAGGTGAACCTTCCTGCTATCACGGCTCCCCGACGAGCGGTACCAGTACTTCCACCATTACCGCCGCAAAAGCGACTGGCCGCAGCAAGAGCATCGATTCAAACCCCACCACTAGCTCTATCCTCCAGCGAATAACTCCCGCTTCCTCCACCTGGATTCAGTCGGCAGCCGGAGAATCAAACTATCCCACCGGAAGAATCTGCTCCGCTCTACACCCCGTAGCAACTGATGCCAATCTTTTGCCAGCTTGCCACTCGGCTGCGTGGTTGCAAAACCCGATTCGACCAGGTCTTCACTCTTGGCATGCTCATCATTGAAAATGGCTGTTAGGGTGGGCCTGGTCAACTGGAACGCTTGCTCTCTAAAGAGCAAAACAATTGAGCTGAAGGATTTCCATGAGGAGAAGGAAATAGATGTGGCGTTCATCACCGAAACGCAACTAAAACCGGAAGTGATCATCCCGGACTTTCGCACGGTCCGCATCGCATCGCATCGCTCTTCGCTACAACATCAACTGTCGTCTGCTTCCAAGCTTCCAGCTCAGTGTCATCGAGGCCATCGGTGTCGAAATCTCCACCTCTGTCGGCACAATCGCCCTAATCGTGGCGTACTGCGCATCCCAAGCCAAAGTCGGTGATGGCTCATCGGCCGCCCTTCGGAGGGCATCGTGAAGCTATCACGGAGACAAGGTCAGTATATCATTGTCGGAGACCTGAATGCCAAGCATCAAGCCTGGTGCAATAGTCGCGGTAATCGAAACGGCCCCATCTGGAGCGACGACATGGAGGAAGGCCACTACACGATCCTGAGCCCGGATTCCCCCACTCGGCTGAGTCGGTCTGGCGTCCATTCGACAATCGACTTGTACATCACCAACGACCACATCTCGCAGCTGGTCGTTTACCAGGAGCTCAGCTCGGATCACTGCCCGGTGGTGGCAGAAGTGGGCCCCTCGGTCGATCGGCATCAGCAGTCCCGGCGAAACTACCATCGTGTCCACTGGATCCGGTTCCAAAGGTGTGTGGACGAAAACATCAACTACCAGCGACATCCGGGCTCACCGAAGGAAATCGACGACCAGCTCCACTCCATCCAAAAGGCGATCTCCCAGGTATGTACCGACGGCTAGGTAGGTAAGCAACACCCTAACAATCGATACACTCAACAAAGATTTGATTCGGTTGCGGAATGTCACTCGCAGGCAGTTTCAGCGTAGTGGACTGCCTGAGCTTAAGGCACGCTGCAATCGAATCACAAAAATTATCAAGGTCAGAATGGTGGACCTCAATAATAACGATTTCTCAAATAAGATCTGCACTCTCCTAGACTATGCAAAGCCATTCTGTAAAATTACCAAAATACTAAAATCAAGGCCTCGGCTCATTCCACCTTTGATCCCATTGGACAACAATGGCTCTAAGGATCGCTTGATAACTCCTGCAGAGAAGGTCGCCGAACTAGGACGTCACTTCGTCAGCTCGCACAATCATGGACAGAACATCGTCAATTCGCACGAAGCAGCTGTTTACGAGTATGCAAACAACATCCATCTGACTCCCAACGACATCTCGGAGGAGTTGGAGATCTCAGCTGGCGAAATGACGGCCTATATCAAATCATCGAAAAACATAAAGGCCCCAGGCTTTGCCAGCATCCTGAATCTCGAACTCAAACATATGAGTGCTTCGTTCTTCGAGCACCTTTCGCTGATCCTTAATCAGTGTCTGCGGCTCAGCTATTTTCCATCGGCCAGGAAGTTAACGGAAGTCATCCCCATCCGGAAGCCTTTCTCCCCCAAAGGCTATCGTCCCATCAGCCTTCTCTCAGGATTATCCAAGCTATTCGAAAAAGCTATTCATCACCGATTACTTGAGTCTGCCGAAAATCTCAACATCTTGCTCGAGGAACAGTTTGGTTTCCGACGCGGTCGGTCAACCGTACACCAACGCACAACATCGTCGCAGGCGTCCCCCAGGGCAGTATCATCGGGTCCCAGAAGGCGGCATTCTGTCTCTGTCGCAGATGAGACCTCCATCGTCTACAATGGTAGAGTGATCAGAAAGCTAGTGGCAAAACTCCAACGAGGCGTGGATGCCCTAACGGAGTACATCACCAGCTGGAAGATCTGTATCAACATCGAACAAAAGTATAATACTCAAATTACTAACCTGTTCACAGCATATTTATTCACTTCCCGTGATAATGAACATGTTTCTTCAAAGAGTCCTATGCATTTCGGCACGAATTATAGCATAAATCAGCAGTTTCGTGCCAATTAATAGCCGTTCGCGATTTGGTGGGCTTATCACTGCACATCACTTCTTCTCAAAGGGCATAGAAAAATCAAGTTTTTACTCACTTCTCCGCACATGAGCAGCCCGAAATGTTGATAGAATGCAAATTAAACATCACTTTTTGAAATCAGTCACTCGTTTGAACCGAAAACTTAATATAAACTGCTATTTTTGCCCGAAAAAAACGAGTAAAAACTGACCGCGGAGCGAAAGTAAACACCGGCAGCGGCAGCAGCAAACTAATACATAGGGTGGTTCAAAATTAATAAGAATGATTTGGGTTGGTTCCATATGACTGGATGAAGTATTCAAGAGCTTTAATTCCATAGACAATGGACATTGAATGGTCGTTTCAATGGTTGGGATTTTAATCGAGGTTGCGAATCTTTAGCATGATAATTAGGATTATTTTTTGCGTTACATAATCAATGGATCTTTCCTGCGGTGCGGTTTTCGTTCAGTGAAGTCTCCGGAATGTTGTTTTAAATTATGTGGGTTCTCTTTTCGCCAGCGTTTGGAGGGGAGGCGCTGCAGCCAGTGTAATGAAAGGTTTAGTTTCTCATACTAGTTTTCATACAAACTTGAGCCGGCTAGTGTTCAACCATTTTTTGTTCAAATCGGTTTTTGGAGGACACTCGGAGCATGGGACGGAATCGAGTGAGCGTGGTGGAGTTGGGTCGTTTTTTGAACCACCCTTCTAATATTCTTTGTTTTTTATAAATACGACACTAATACTACTACAGTATATGACAGTTTTTATTGTACCAATACTTTCAAAGCTTTGTTTTGGTACTCAACCCACCTTCACCTTAAACATGTTCCGCATGAAGACTGAAGAATTATCCTCAATGGCACGACTGTGGAATGGGCCAATGAGGCCGACTACCTTGGCTTGACTCTCGACAGTAAGAGTATTTTCCGGCAACAGGTTGACAAGACGATGGCGAAGTGTAACATTTTGTTGAAATTACTGTACCCTTTGATTAACCGCGGGTCGTCATTGTCCCTGAAAAATAAGCTGGCTGTCTACAAGCAAATCATCCTCCCTGTGATCGAATACGGCTTGCCAGTCTGGGAGAGCTGCGCATAAACTCATCATCTAAAACTCCAACGAGTTCAGAACCAGTTTCTGAGGATGATCCTCAACACTTCTCCCTGGACAAGAACATCCGAGGTCCACCGGCTGGCCGGTATTAAAACGCTAGAGAACGTGTTGAGAAACGACCCCTCCGTATCAAAAAGGGGGATTGGTCGGTCCGGCTAGCAACAATAAACGCCACAAAACACAATTCAGTGCGCAAAAATATTTTTATTTTTATCCATTCATACGATACCTCATTCCTCTTCTACTTCCCTATCCTCCTGCTCACTGTGTATGCTCTTCTTCTTCCCTTCTCATCTTCTTAGTGTTATAACTCACGTCCGCCGTTTCCGTCTCTGCCTGCCAACAGTAAGACCAGTTCCCGTCGCGTGGGATTCAATGACATCTGCTCTCCTCAAGAAGTAGGTGATCGATGTGCGTCTTGATCGCTGGAGCGCTGTTCGCTGGAAAAGGGATTCGGGCTGACCACGTCACGACGGCCAGATCCTAACTGGGTAAGATTTATTGGCTAAAAGAGGGAGGGGGGGTGGCTCACAAAGAACAACAACTAGAGTTCCCTCTCTACACCACGGCAGGCTACTGACTGATAATTCTGCCAGCAGCTGCAGTTCTGTTTATTCAACAAAAGGTATATACAATAATCCAAAACAAACTTCCTTAATCTATACCAAAGAGCAACTTCAACTAACCGGCGCCCGCTTCTTATCCATCTTCGATCTAAAGCGAAGCGTCGCACACTACCTGATATTCCAACAAGAATCACTCTCACCGTCCTTTATCAGCTCCGTGTTTCCCGCGATTCGTTGCGTCGAGATAGGCCTTTATTTCTTTCCGTTCTAAGTGATTGGTGTTTAGCTGGATCATTCAGATCCGCGTCTTGAGCGATCCTTCACCGATCCTGCCGGCGCTTCTCGGTGCGTCTTTCGGAGTGTTCGTTTTGCGGCTTCTTCCACACAGTGGGTTGGTTGATCCCGGTCTTCACGCAGTACACTCAAACTGCAAAAAGAAAACACAAAAGAAGAGCCCTGAGGCACGTTTCGGGTCAGAATGAATACGCCCAATGATTCTTATTCGTTCTTACTTCCTGGGAAGGCTCTTCTCGTTCTCGAATGCGACAGAGACCAAGGAATTCGGTACCGGTAGCGAACCTGTCTCGAAGGTTTGTTCTTATTAAAACGTGTTTTTGATGGCTTCTCGATGTTCCTTACCTTTCTGTGAACTTTTCGATTGGCAAACACAAACACACACCAACGTATTTGTCGCCTCCGTTTGAGTCTGAATGCCACTCTCGAGGATCGTGAGTCGTTCTGACCGAAAAGCTGGACACTCGGGGATTTAAAATTCCACCTTTATGAATTGTCATGTTAGCACATTTCACTGGCATGTCTGCTAAAATTGCTTACCGGGTAGAATCCTGTCGTGACTTTTGACCCCAGCTTTCCCAGCTTATCTGCTTCCGGTTTTCTCGTGCCTCGTGTGAGATGGGCTGATTGCTGACGGTGGCAATTTTGACGATGCTCGGGTTTCTTGCCTTTTCTTCAGCGGTCTTGTCAAGCCGATGAGTTTCACCAACGACACAGTCTTGCAGCCGCAAGAATCACACGCGAAACCGTTATTGGCGAGGATGACTAAGCTCCCGTTTTCACAGCCTGTTCATGAACTTTTTTGGTTTTTTGTTGGCTCCAATCTTCTCGTTGTCACTTTTTCCCCCACAGCGGATGTTGTAACTGTCATGCCTGTGCGACAGGAAAATCTTCAACTGGTGCATCATCTTCAAGTTTGTACCTTTTGTACTTGCGATTATTTACATTCAGTACAGTTTACACAGGGACGAAATTCAGTCAAAATAAAGCAAAATCATAACTTACGTAACAAACGCTTAGAACAAAATTCAATTAAAATAATCGTCACAGAAACACTATCGCCCAATGCTAAAGTCATTTTGTGAGGCCAAGCATCAACCAGATGGCAACACAAGCAAAATCGATGGAAACACCATCGGTGGCCGATTGACCATCTACAAGAAATTTAATCAACCGTTATAAGGTGAACGATGGAACATGTGTTGAGTGAGACGTCTGTTTCTCTGTGGTTTAAGGTTCCGTTGCTTACATTCGGACCAGACGACCATTAGGGCACTTATAGCAAATTAGGTTATCAAATTGTGGTGTAAATAGGTAGATAGGTTATCAAATTTAATATTAAGTCATAATAGGGTGGCTCAAAAAACACTTTTTCAAATTTTTTGATGGGCCAAATCGGCCAACGTTTGGGCGGTGCAAAACTCGTTGGAAGTTTATATGGATAAATGTATGCAGAAACATCCTTCTTCTTCTTCTTCATTGGCATTACATCCCCAAATTGGGACATTGCCGCCTCGCAGCTTAGTGTTCATTAAGCACTTCCACAGTTATTAACTGCGAGGTTTCTAAGCCAGGATACCATTTCTGCATTCGTATATCATGAGGCTAACACGATGATACTCTTATGCCCAGGGTAGTCGAGACAATTTCCAATCCGAAAATTGCCTAGACCGGCACCGGGAATCGAACCCAGCCACCCTCAGCATGGTCTTGCTTTGTAGCCGCGCATCTTACCGCACGGCTAAGGAGGGCCCCAACTGCAAATCACTGTTTTTGGATGCAGAAACATCCAAAAACAGTGATTTGCAGTTGGACGGCACAATTTACGATCAAGAACTATGATACTCATTCAGTTCTTGTAGAATTAAATACAGAATGTTATGCTGAAAACCGCGAGAAGATTAGAGTTTATTACGCAAAGATATTAGCATTTTACTGGAGTGTTGTAGGGGTGAATTTATTTCTTTTCAAAGGTAAAAGAAACGAAATTTGCTCAAACCCTACGTCAGATAAATGCTAATAACTTAGCCGGGCAAACTCTAATCTTCTCGCGGCTTTCTGCATAACATTCTGTATTAAATTCTCTAAGATCTGAATGAGTATCATAGTTCTTCATCGTAAGTTGTGTAGTCCAACTGCAATTTACTGTTTTTGGATATTCCTGCATACATTTTTGCATATAAACTTCCAACGAGTTTAGCACCGCCCAAACGTTGACCGATTTGGCTGAAATTTTGTCCAGAGCATAAGGGCATCAAATAGAACCGAATGAGAGGGCGGACCATCGAAAAAAATGAAAAAGGTTTTTCCTATACTAATTTGAGCCACCCTAAGTCATATACACGCAAACAAAGCCTTGTTTAGCATACTCTGTTAGATTATCTTCCTAGTAAAAACACGCAAAACAAATAACACATCCTAAATTGATAGCTACAAAGATGAAGGGTCATGTGGCTATCCACTTTGAATGTAAAAATTATTTTGTTAAACCAAAAAAACAGGAAATAAATTCAAAATTTATTTAAAAAAAAACTCAAAGTTATGAGAGATCCGTTCTTCTAGCACCTTTCGCTGATTTTTAAAAAATGCTCCGATTCAGCTATCCCCCATCGCCCTGGAAGTCAGCGAAAGCTATCTTCATCTGGAAATCTGGGAAGAATCTATCCTCTTCCAAAAGTTATCAGCCTTCTCTCGTGATTATCGTCGACGATTCTGTAAGTTAAAAATAAATCACCTAACGGAAAAAGTTCCTTTCTAACCCTTGAAAAAGATGACATAGCCCATTGAAACGTCGGGCAAAGAAAAAACATTGGTTGAATTGCTGAAGTGACTGCTGCGCGTGCAGCAAGGATTATGCCCAAGGGCTTGACGATCCCTCCCCAGGCCATCTGCGAGTTGTGGGGCTTGGCTAGGATGTCGTGAGTTTTGACAGTGGGCCCTGTTAAAATCCTATAAAATGCTGCATGTATCCGCAAGTAGGCCCCACCAAAGTGGCCGTGTGCCGCTCAAAGCATACAAGCCCAAGTCCTGGTGTCAGGTGGGATACAAAACAGACCTGACACGACCTGACGACACCCTCCGACGAGACAGGAGGTTTGCGCAGGCCCAATAAGCCGCCTGGAAAACCAATAATTACGAGCAGTATAAGAGATAATACGACTCGATATAATCGGCAAAGACCTAGGCGACTGCAAGGCCGAAAAATTCCCGGTGATATGTACTACTTAATCACGATGCAATGGTCCTGAAGGAGCCAATCGGAGCGTCATCACTTCCATCCAACAAATATGCAATTCAAAAATTATTGGCTAGACTATTCTTTCCATCTATCCTGGAATTCCTGATTCTTTATTGAGGGTTTGCGGAGCGGCCCTTTTTGTGCTTGTTCTATTTTGTAAACCTATTTTACAGAGTTCACAGACTCCCTCATAGATTTAACTCTTTGGCACAAATTACCATTTCAATGTCAACCGTGTCGGCGGACGAATTTCTTTATTATCGATTTGTGTCGCATTCGATTCGTTGCCTTGACTTTTTTTTTACGACCGGCTGGTTCGATTCCGTTGGCGAAAATTACTGACAATTTTGCAGAAGGTGCTAAGGTGTCGGAAAATCGAGCTCGGCGTTTCTTTTTTTCATTGTAACCAAACCAAACCAACCAATCCACCCGCCGACGACGATCCATGTTGGAGCGAACATATTCGGGAGGGCATGTTTTATTTATGAGCATGTCACTTGCTCCTTTGCATGATACATTTCCTCGAGGGGGTTTAGGGTTTCTTCTGGTTTTGGGTGTATAGAAAGTAAGGTAACGGGCGGCTTCGTCATAGAGCGTTCTGAAAATTCTGCGAGGCGAGGCGAAATACCAATAAAAATGTGAAGCCAAGAAATTAATATAACATGAGACGGAACAACTCCCCACCCTGCACTGCTCAATTTATTTCCGATTCACGGTGTGAAATAAAGTAAGCCATACGTAGGCGGAGTAGGGTAGAAATTTATGGCTGACTTCAATTAAATGTATTCATTTGCACGTATTTCCACTTACTTTACGTCAGTGCCACCGCCTCTTGTACTTTATTACAGGGAATATGATTCTTGCATGTTTCACACCAGAAGGGAGATCAAATTTGGTTTTCTTGATTAGAATGTAATTTTGGCAGCGCCTAAATTGTACCATTAATAAAAGATAAACAAGTTTAGTTAAGTTACAAGTTAAGCTTAAATTCCTCGAATTATTTTGTATCAACATTTTACAAGCGCGGTACAAGGTCACTGCCACGGCAGCTGATTTATCACTCTCACACCGTTGCTCTCAAAAGTATTGAAGATAATAGAGGACCGCAATTTTTGGGGAAGCACAATTCTGTCATTTCGAACAACAACTCCATCGATAATTCCTAATTCATTGGCAAAAGATTGACATCGGAAGAGTTCTTTAGTAGTCCAGACATTGATTTTAAGGGCCCTTATGACTGCAGACACCAGTTCATTGTGCGTAGTTTCAGCCCTTATCACCTCCAACGTTATCGCCTGTTGATCTTCGTTGATTGCAAACACGATGGCTCCCTTTGAGGACAAAGTCGAGACAGAATGTCCGAGATATTGGACAAGCCAGGGATGTATTTCATCTCATAATCATATGTCTGCAAAGGTAGCACCCATGACTCCGCTCTGGAACAAGTACGACGACTTTGTGCTTTCCACTGAAAATAAACTCTAATGCCTTATGGTTGAAAAAAAAAAAATGAACTTAAGTCAAAATGTAGAGATAAAAGATGGCTCGATACTATAACAATATTTCATGATTGCTAATTTCACCAAATATAGCATTAGATAAATCACATCTTAGTTCCCCACTTTCCAAACCCAACCAACCGCACAACGCCGAAGTGCTGCTGTAATTGAAACGGAAACAAATGACCGGGCAATAAAACATCCTAACCAAACGAATGTCACCGAACCCCGCTCAAATGACTGTTTTCACACGCAACTGAACACATTTGGCTATAATTGCACCCTTTTTGTGGTGTTGGCAAAATCTGCAAATTGTTTTCAAATGTGGTGATAATGGTTTTCCGTTTCGATTGCTCCCCCACTTCGGAAACAGCGATTCCGGCCGTTAAAGAGCGGTATCAGTGTGTAGCAATTGATGGGATTGGAGGCAAAGGGGCGGTAGTGACAAAAACTTTTGTTTCATTAAACCAGTTTGCGACAAGCCTCTTTATTAAAGATTGACTTTGAATTCTTAAATATACCACCACAGAGATTCATATTTCAATATTTAATTTACCGGAAAATTTTCAAAAATATTACTTCCTTCGGTTGCTGATTCTTTCAAAATTGTGAACTCCAGTACACAATAACATTATCAAGATGAATTTAAATTAATCGAATTTCATTCCAATTATTGTTAAAAAAAATAATTCCCGGATTTGAAATCTGTACATCGAATCGACATCGATACTCTTCACATTCAATTAGTGATACTCTTCCGCGGACAGATCGACCGTTAATTGGATTGATTAGGTCGGTAACCGAATCCCAACAATATCTGAAGCCGGATTCACTTTCGAATCCCAGAGGATTCCCCCGACAATGGGGAGTATAATTTACATGGAACGAATATAATAGAATTATCCATTACCCAGACGCAGTTCCCAGTGGATCGCTTCTGAAACCCATCCTGAAGAAGCTCCATCTATCGATTTTCTTGGTGGGATGAGTTTCAGTCTTTGCACGGGCACCGCATTTTCCATCGTTTTCTGAGCTTCTCCAGCCGCCTTCCGTTTCGTAATTCTGCATTCCGGTTCAGTTCTTTTCGATTCTCCCGATTCTTTCTGCTGAATAATGCAAATCTCATCGGTACCTATGCCACCATAACCACACTCTGCAGCCATACCAACTAGCGATGCTATAATTCACTCGACATGCCCGACGTGACCTTTGTTTTCGCACAAGCTCCCAATATCAGATGTAGAAGCAATGCTACAAACGCATTCGCATACGAGTTACACATGCTCGATGGTTTTTTCTGCTGCTCGGAATGCAATATCCAATCGAAACACTAATTTAAAGTAGCATTAGCGTCAGTTTATCCCTAGGGAAAGTGTTCTTCTATACGTACACAGATCACAGACGGTTTGGAATCACGCTGTCGTGTGATAATGCATTTCACGACACTACGTTTCACTTTTACATTTTTACTTTCTAGTACAATAAGTACGAGTAAAGGCTATACATTCGCTCCAAAAACATTTTTATAGGGTGCCGGAACATCTATGATGTTATAAATCAATCGAATCAGTTCAACGAATTGAGATGATGTCTGCCTGTGTGCGTGTGTGTATGTGTGTGAGCAAAACGCCTCGCTCATTTGTTAGGCTCTTACCCTTAACCAATTTACTCGAAGTTCCATTCGACGGGGAATCCTGCCCCATTATTTCTTATTAAAAATTGGCCTGACTGGACTATGGGATCAGAGGTTATGACCAAAATAATAATTTTAAATCGTGTTTAGCCTAATATATTGTTGGCACTTACACTCATCCGATTTTCTCACAATAAGTTGCATTCATTATTTTACACATTACATCGAAAATGCATTCAAACGTTTATCCAAACAATTCCCCAGTGATTCATGGAAGTTTTTTTCCCAGGAATTATTTCATGAAATCTTTCAAGACCTCCTTCGGATCTACACAAATTTATTTGCGAATTCAAAATTCCTGCATGGAGTTTTCTAAGGAATACCTTCATGAATTTCATGGGCAATTCATAGTGCGATTTCTGGAAAATGTTTGCAGTAAATTCCGCTGATTTGGAAGATCTGATGGACCTCGTGGAAGAAAGTTAGGAAAATTTCCAGGATAAATTCTTTAAGATATTCTGGGGGAGTTCCAGGAACTTAGCGGAAAAAAATCTAGAGAAGTTTTCGGGTTGATTTCCTGACAAACTTTTGGGGATTACCTGGAGAGGGGAATTTCGGCAGGGATTTCTGGAGATGAGTGATATTTTTCCATATAAAAGTTAATGACTGAAGTTGTACGTTTAATATTGAAGTCTTTTGGCGATAGCAGTTTTAATAAGCGTTAGATTTTTTGCTCTGATATTTTGATTAGCAGGATTTAGGAGTGAAACGCCCTTTATTTAGACTGCTATCGCCAAATTAATTCAATCGTTTCAGGAGAGGTTCCGTGGGAATTATCGGGAATAATTCATTAAATAATTTGAAGAGAAATTTCCGTGTGGATTCTCAGAAGAATATCCAAAATAAACATAAATTTTCGGAAGAATTTTTGTAACATTTTCTATAGGAATAACCAAAAGAATTTCTGAAGGAACGCTTTTAGGAATTTACAGAATGAATTCTGAAGGAACTTCCCAAGAATTTATAAATGCTTTTCGAGTAGAGTTCTGGAAAAAGGGAAATACATGGAGGAATTTCCAGTAGAATTCTTGTAAGCTGAATGGGAGATAGGTATAAAGGAATTCCTTTTAAATTCCGAGAGGAGCTCAAAGAGAACATCAGGAGAAATAATTTATTAAAATTTCTTGTACACTGACCCCACAATCATGGGTCATCATTTGATCAACATGCAAAATGGAGTGACTAATAATTGTTACAAAGTAACAGGTATCAGTGTATCTGTATAACAACTTAACTATATTCTCATTTGAATTTCTGGAGATTCCGGAGAAAATTCTGAAACAATTACTGGACGAACTTCAGGAGGAATTCGAACAAATTTTCGGAAAAAAATCTGATTAAATATCCGGAGGAAATCCTAGAATAAATTTCATAGGAATTCCTTAAGAAACTTCCGTAGGAATTCGTGGAGAAATTTTCATATAAAACTTGTGAATGAACTTCCGGAGAAATTCCTGGAGGAACTTCCTAAGAAATTGCTGGAGGAACTTCCGGAGGAATTTCTGCAGAAAACTTCGAATGAGTTGCTGGAAAAACTTCCGGAGAAATTCTTGGTGGAACTTTTGGAGAATTTCCTGTAGGAACTTCTGAAGGAGTTCTTGGAGGAACTACAAAGAAAACTCTGGAGGGATTCCTGGAATAACTTTCTGAAGAATAGCTGGAAGAACTTCCGGAGGATTTCTTGGAGGAACTTCCGGAGCAGTTCTTGTAAAACTTCCAGAAGCATTCCTGGAGAAACTTCCGAAAGAATTCTTGAAGAAACTTTCGGAGGAATTTCTGCAGAAACTTGCCGAGGAATTCTTGGAGGAGCATCCGGAGGAATTCCTGAAGGAACTTTCGAAAGAATTCCCGGAGGAACTTCCGGAGGAGTTCCTGGAGGAACTTACGGAGGAATTCCTTGGAGGAACTTCCGGAGGAATTCCTTGGAGGAACTTCCGGAGGAATTCCTTGGAGGAACTTCCGGAGGAATTCCTTGGAGGAACTTCCGGAGGAATTCCTGGAGGAACTTCCGGAGGAATTCTTGGAGGAACTTCCGGAGGAATTCCTGGAGGAACTTGCGGAGGAATTCCTGGAGGAACTTCCCGAGGAATGCCTGGAGGACCTTCCGGAGGAATACCTGGAGGAACTTCCGGAGGAATCCTTGGAGGAACCTGCGGATGAATCCCTGGAGGAACTTCCCGAGGCATCCCTGGAGAAACTTTCGGAGGAATTCCTGGAGGAACTTCCGGAGGAATTCCTGGAAGAACTTCCGGAGGAATTCCTGGAGGAACTTCCGGAGGAATTCCTGGAGGAACTTCCGGAGGAATTCCTGGAGGAACTTCTGGAGGAATTCCTGGAGGAACTTCCGGAGGAATTCCTGGAGGAACTTCCGGAGGAATTCCTGGAGGAACTTCGGAGGAATCCCTGGAGGAACTTCCGAAGGAATTCCTCTTCGGAGAAATTCCTGAAAGAACTTCTGAAGGAACTCCTGAAGGAATTTCCGGAGGAATTCCTGGAGGAACTTCCTGGAGGAATTCCTGGAGGAATTCCTGGAGGAACTTCCTGGAGGAACTTCCGGAGGAATTCTTAGAGGAACTTCCCGGAGGAATTCCTGGAGGAACTTCCTGGAGGAATTCCTGGAGGAACTTCCTGGAGGAATTCCTGGAGGAACTTCCTGGAGGAATTCCTGGAGGAACTTCCTGGAGGAATTCCTGGAGGAACTTCCTGGAGGAATTCCTGGAGGAACTTCCTGGAGGAATTCCTGGAGGAACTTCCTGGAGGAATTCCTGGAGGAACTTCCTGGAGGAATTCCTGGAGGAACTTCCTGGAGGAATTCCTGGAGGAACTTCCTGGAGGAATTCCTGGAGGAACTTCCTGGAGGAATTCCTGGAGGAACTTCCTGGAGGAATTCCTGGAGGAACAGCCGGAGGAATTCCTGGAGGAACATCCGTAGGAATTCCTGGAGGAACTTCCGTAGGAATTCCTAGAAGAACTTCCGGAGGAATTCCTGGAGGAACATCCGGAGGAATTCCTGGAGGAACATCCGGAGGAATTCCTGGAGGAACATCCGGAGGAATTCCTGGAGGAACATCCGGAGGAATTCCTGGAGGAACCTCCAGAGGGATTCCTGGAGGAACTTCCGGAGAAATTTCTGGAGGAACTTCCGGAGAAATTCCTGGAGGAACTTCCGGAGAAATTCCTGGAGGAACTTCCGGAGAAATTCCTGGAGGAACTTCCGGAGGAATTCCTGGAGGAACTTCCGGAGGAATTCCTGGAGGAACTTCCGGAGGAATTTCGGAGGAACTCCTGGAGGAACTTTCGGAGGAATTCTTGGAGGAAATTCCAGAGGAATTCCTGGAGGAACTTCGGGAGGAATTCCTGGAGGAACATCCGGAGGAACTTCCGGAGGAATTCCTGGAGGAGCTCCTGGAGGAACCTCCGGAGGAATTCCTGGAGGACCTTCCGGAGGAATTCCTGGAGGAACTTCCGGAGGAATTCCTGGAGGAACTTCCGGAGGAATTCCTGGAGGAACTTCCGGAGGAATTCCTGGAGGAACTTCCGGAGGAATTCCTGGAGGAACTTCCGGAGGAATTCCTGGAGGAACTTCCGGAGGAATTCCTGGAGGAACTTCCGGAGGAATTCCTGGAGGAACTTCGGAGGAATTCCTGGAGGAACTTCGGAGGAATTCCTGGAGGAACTTCCGGAGGAATTCCTGGAGGAACTTCCGGAGGAATTCCTGGAGGAACTTCCGGAGGAATTCCTGGAGGAACTTCGGAGGAATTCCTGGAGGAACTTCCGGAGGAATTCCTGGAGGAACTTCCGGAGGAATTCCTGGAGGAACTTCCGGAGGAATTCCTGGAGGAACTTCGGAGGAATTCCTGGAGGAACTTCCGGAGGAATTCCTGGAGGAACTTCCGGAGGAATTCCTGGAGGAACTTCCGGAGGAATTCCTGGAGGAACTTCCGGAGGAATTCCTGGAGGAACTTCCGGAGGAATTCCTGGAGGAACTTCCGGAGGAATTCCTGGAGGAACTTCCGGAGGAATTCCTGGAGGAACTTCCGGAGGAATTCCTGGAGGAACTTCCGGAGGAATTCCTGGAGGAACTTCCGGAGGAATTCCTGGAGGAACTTCCGGAGGAATTCCTGGAGGAACTTCCGGAGGAATTCCTGGAGGAACTTCTGGAAGAATTCCTGAAGGAACTTCCAGAGGAATTCCTGAAGGAACCTTCAGGGGAATTTCTGGAGGAACTTCCGGAGGAATTCCTGGAGGAACTTTCGGAGGAATTCCTGGAGGAACTTTCGGAGGAATTCCTGGAGGAACTTCCGGAGGAATTCCTGGAGGAACTTCCGGAGGAATTCCTGGAGGAACTTCCGGAGGAATTCCTGGAGGAACTTCCGGAGGAATTCCTGGAGGAACTTCCGGAGGAATTCCTGGAGGAACTTCGGAGGAATTCCTGGAGGAACTTCGGAGGAATTCCTGGAGGAACTTCCGGAGGAATTCCTGGAGGAACTTCCGGAGGAATTCCTGGAGGAACTTCCGGAGGAATTCCTGGAGGAACTTCCGGAGGAATTCCTGGAGGAACTTCCGGAGGAATTCCTGGAGGAACTTCCGGAGGAATTCCTGGAGGAACTTCCGGAGGAATTACTGGAGGAACTTCCGGAGGAATTACTGGAGGAACTGCTGGAGGAATTCCTGGAGGAACTGCCGGAGGAATTCCCGGAGGAACTGCCGGAGGAATTCCTGGAGGAACTGCCGGAGGAAATCCCGGAGGAACTTCCGGAGGAACTTCCAGATGAATTCCTGAAGGAACTTCCGGGCGATCTTCCGAAGGAATTCCTGGAGTAGCTTCTGGAGGAATACCTGTAGAAACTTGCAGAGGAATTCCTGGAGGAGCTTTCGGAAGAATTCGTGGGTGAGCTTCCAGTGGAGTTCTTGAAGGAACTTCCGGAGAAGTTCCTGAAAGATTTTCCAGAGGATTTCCTGTGGAAGAACTTCCAGAGGAATTCCTAGAGGAACTTCCGGAAGAATGCTTTGAGGAACTTCCGATACAATTCCAAGAGGAACTTCCAGAGGAATTTCTGGATTTACTTCCGTAGGAATTGCTGAAGGAATTTTCGGAGGAATTTCTGGAAGAACTTCTAGAGGAATTGCTGAAGGAATTTCCAGCGGTATTGCTGGAGGAATTCTGGAAGAACTTTCGAGGGAACTCTTGGTAGCTTCCAAAGAAATACGCAGATTTTTTAATGCATAAAATAGCATACGCCGACCCACAACACCGCGTCACCGCTGCCGATCGCCAACGGCGTCACTAGTCACGCGGCGGCCGATAAAATTTCAAACGTCGCACTTATTCAGCTTAAATGGTTTGATTGCTGGGATGTGAGAAGTGAGAAAAGAGAAATTAAAAGTGAGAAGTGAAGATTAATAAAGTTAAAAATGAGAAGAGAGGAGTGAGAAATGGGAAATGAGAAATAATGAATGATAAGTGAGAAGTAAGAAGTTAAAGGTGTGAAGCGCGAAGTCAGAAGTATGAAGTAAGATGTGAGAGGGTAGAAGTAAGAAGCGAGAGAAGTAACAAGGTTAAAATACTTCAAATTTCCATTTACTTCCGCTATATTCACTTATGTATCATCAGATACGTATTTCGTTTTCTACTTGAAAACTTCTTCAGTGTTTTGTTATCGACGAGAGAAGTAAGATGTGACAAGTGAAAAGTGAGAAATGAGCAGTCAGAAGTAAAAAATAATAAAGTGAAAACTGAGAAGTGAGAAACGATAAGTGAGATGTAAGAAGTTAAAAATGTGAAATTAGAAGTGAGAAGCGAGCAGTAAGAAGTAAGTTGAAATAAGTGGAAAGTATTGAATGGAGAAATGCGAAGCGACAAGAAAAAAGAGAAAAGGAAGTAATATTAGGCGAAAGAAGAAGAAGGAGGATGGAAAATGGAAGAAAAAACGAATAAAGATGAAACGAATAAGAAAGAAGAAGGTAGAAGGAAGAGGAAGATTAATAAAGATGAAATATTGAAGTAAGAAGAATAAAGAAAAGAAGGAAAAAGAAGATGGAATAAGGAAGAAAAACAGAAGGAGGAATTATGGCGTAGTAACCATTTGGCCTATAAAAAAATATTATAAAAGGACAGGAACACCGTATTCTACCGGAGGTCGCACAGACTGAATAGTCAACACCTAGACAACAGACAGGACATACACACAACACTCAGTGGACCAGTGGAGATTTTTTCGCTTTACGGAAAGTTTTCTCTTCACCATGCTCGCAATCGAACCCACACTCCATAGCACTCCATAGCTAATTATGCTTGGGTGATTGACGTCCCTAACCTAATGCCCGTTTGGACCAAAGGAATATTACCAATCAAAAAGTGACCCCTTTTATGGAGGAAGAAAGTTCCCGGGAAGCTTCCGGAGATGACCATTGTGTTCAATGGAAACCATTGGCTTTGCAAATGATTTTTATTGTTTTTGTCTAGTAAAATCATGAGGTTTGATATGGCCAAGCTGGGTTCCAGAACCAGTAGACAAATACTACTTCCCAGGCTCCCAGATTATCTGTAATCGAATTTTCAAGTCCAAACGTTTTGTTTTTTTGATAAAAAAAAACAAGAATATGGTAAATTTTACAATTTAAATTCGCAGGGCCGGACTGATCGAGTTTGTACTTAAAGGCCGTGCAACACGCTTCCGGAATGCATGGCAGGTTTTAATAATTGTAAGTTGTGCCTCATTTTTCTCAATATTTTTCCAGAAGAGAGTTCTCCTGTTTGACGGTTCCTTCACGAATGTTTATTTGTTCCAATCATCACTCATAAGATCTTGACTGAAGACACTTGAAGCACTGTTACATAAAATGCGACGTACCTATTATAACGATCACCAATCAGCGATCATGGTAACAGCGAGGCACAATAAATTTGTAATGCGTCACTTCTGCTTGTCGTCAAGAACACAAAGCATTAAACTGAAGTTTCAATGACCTTCTCAGCAGTCTTCAACTGGTTTGGTCTGCTCGATGTGCACGATCGAATAAGAATATAATGTAACATGTGGTATGCACCTGCTACATAATGTAGCCTGGATCCATTTCTTTCATTGGATTTCATGAAGCGCCATACTGAGTACTAATATCGGGGCTCGATACCGGCACATATAGTTTGCTTAGATAACCCTCGGAATCCGAACTGATTCGCGGAAAGTTGTGCTTTTTTTCTCGGTCTAAGACCCTTTTCGTGGTTCATCGGGACATTCCCACAGCGACAGAAATGTCTTTCTGTGACATTTGTTCGTGATCACGAATATGCTGCCATTTTCTCAAGAAGCAACTCAAGATTTTTTTATGTACAGGTTATCCGACTTCGTCAGTAGATGGGAATAACCAGCGCGGGGGGGAAACATACAGTTTCAGTGCAAAACGTAAACAAACGAGCATAAATTCCATACAAAAATCCAAGATGGCTGAGTTGGGGATATTGACAAGTCGGATAACCTGTACATAAAAAAAATCTTGAAGCGACTATCAAACTTGACTCGCAGCCTATTATGATATGAATTACAGCTTACGTGCATGCCAAGAAAATCAAAGAATTATATGCACAGCTGAAACATGAATCTTATTTTGTACGATGGTGTAAACATTGTCACGCATGCGGTATTTCTAAGCAAAGGGGCCGTCCAGAAACCACGTGGTCATATATGGGGGGAGGGGGGGGGGGTTGGAAAATGACCACGATAAGCCACATGGGGGGGGGGGGGGGTTGCTCTCGAACCACGTGGTTTTTTTTACACGAAAAACTTTTAGTGCATAAGGGGCTGTCCATAAACCACGTAGACTCTTGAGGGGGAAGGAGGGGTTTCGAAAAAGTCTACGTTAGTCTACGAAGGGGGACGGGGGGGTATACCAAAAGTCCACGTAGACTTTTTTTTTGATAACAATTTATGCAACAGCTTTGTGGGAAGTTCACTTGTTTGAATTTTAAGGTTTTTTTTGCTGAACTACGGCTTAAAACTATCATGGATTTCACCTGGAAATTCTTCTATGTTGAGCAGGAAAATTCTATATAAAAACTTTCGATTTTTTTTTAAATTTCCACTCGGATTTTATTGCAAATTCTACTAGAATATCTTTCGATTTTCAGGAACTTCTATGGAAACGATAGGTGATTCTTCAGAATTTTCACGGGAAATTATGTCGTACTTCAACGGAAAATTCTTTGGAATTTACAAAGGAAGTATTCTGGAATAGCAAAGAAAAGGTCAATTAAATTTCCAAAAGAAATTCTTTAAAGCATGTAAACGGAATTCTCCGAAATTTCCGCGAGAAACCCTTCAGAATTTCAACTGGAGATTTTGTAGGAAGTCCGGAATTTTCGCAAGGAATTCTATAGACATATAAGATAAGCGAAACTCTTCGAAATGTCCATGGGAAATTATTAGAAAATTTACGGCAATTTTTTCCGGAGTTTTAATGCAAATTCTTTGGAATAATTGAAAAATTGGAAAAATTGAAATCTTTGGGATGGCTATAGAAATTGTTGAAAATTTCAACGAGAAATTATTTGAATTTCGCACCAAAAACTTTTTGGGTTTCCCCAAATAAAATATAAAGGGGCCCTCCTTAGCCGTGCGGTAAGACGCGTGGCTGCAAAGCAAGACCATGGTGAGGGTGGCTGGGTTCGATTCCCGGTGCCGGTTTAGGCAATTTTCGGATTGGAAATTGTCTCGACTTCACTGGGCATGAAAGTATCATCATGTTAGCCTCATGATATACGAATGCAAAAATGGTAACTTGGCTTAGAAACCTCGCAGTTAATAACTGTGGAAGTGCTTAATGAACACTAAGCTGCGAGGCGGCTCTGTCCCAGTGGTGGGGATGTAATGCCAATAAGAAGAAGAAGAAATAAAATATTTGCAATATTTGTGAGAAAGCCTTTATAATTTTCACGAAAATTTCTTCAAAAGTTTTACGAGAAATTCACCATATTTCAACTGAAAATTCTTCATAATTTCCATCGAAAATTATTCGGAAAACTCTTTGGAATGTGGAAATTGCTCCAAATTAAAAACAGAAATTTAAAAACATTGTAGGAAATCATTCTAAAATTCCACGGGAAATATTTCGAAATGTTTATTTTAAATTTAAAATTACCTCGGAAAATAAATTTAAATTTTCACTGAAAATTACTAATAACAGAAAAACTTTTGGATTTTAGAAGAAAATTCTTGGGATTTCAATGAATGCTTATGCAAGATGTTGCATGGATTTTTTTAAGAAAAGCATCGAAATTTTTACGAAAAGTTCTTTGGAGTATTATCGGGAAACTTTAAAGGTTATCAATCAGGAAATTCTGGTGGTGGCGCAGGAATCGAGTTCAACAGAAATTAAATTGGCTTTGAGATTCGGTTTCAGGAGCTATGGACAAAGGATTATATTGATTTTTGTTTTGTTGGATTTTGTTCAGTTTAATTTTGTTATGTTTGAAATTCGAATTTTATTGTAAACACTGAAATGGATTTGAATAGCTGAATTGCCTAAAACATGGTTGAACTCCATATTTTTAAAATCGCATATGATATTTTGTAAAATTTAGAAAAGTCTACGTAGACTTCAAAGGGGGTGGGGAGGGGTTTTGGAAAAGTCTACGAAAGTCTACTAGGGGGGACGGGGGGGTTTGAAAATGTGAAATTTTGGTCTACGTGGTTTGTGGACAGCCCCTAACAATAGCGGTGTAAAAAATACAAATCATTAAAATTTAATGATTTAATAATTAAAATTAAATGATTTAATCATTAAACGAAAAGCGCGTCTAAGGGTGATGCCCACGTAGCGTCTTTTCAACTCAGCGTTAAAAAGACGTTGGTGTGCATCGTGAAAAATCAATAACGCAGCGTCGGTCGCAACGCCGATGCATATCTGCATTATTTGACCATCTTAGCCTAAGATCCTATATCCATACAAAAATAAACGAAAAAACAGGCTGCCATTCAGTCTCAATTCCCCCAAAAAAAATTTGGAAGGGAAAAATGGAAAAATATTTTTAAAAAAATTCGCCGCTGATGGTTTTTGGCATCACGCCGCCGACACTTTTGCATCAGCGGACTGCAGCTACAATTTTGAAAAATGTTCATGTTTTACAATAATCCAAGAAAAAATCTTAAGAAGAAAAATTTAAAAGAATTTCTTGTGGATATTCAGGAAAAATCAAGTAAAGAAATTTCCTGTAAAAACTTTGACATTACTTCATACAATCCTGATAAAGTGCTAGCATTCAGATTTTTTTTTGAACAATTCTCTCTGAAAAATTTTGCTTGGAAATTTTGCTACAAATTGATAATGAAAAAAAAAAAACAATACATCTCCAGTGTAATTTCCGAAAAAAATTCCTTAAAACTCCGAAAAAAATTCTGTCTGAAAATTCAAAACAGTCCCGTGGGAAATACATATAATTTTCGGTGGAAAAACCTTCTAATGAATTCCTTCGACAAGTTCTTCCGAATCTTCACCAGAAATTCTTCTTCAGTTACAAAAGAAGTTTTTCGAACATTTTAAGTGTTCAGTCTCCAGATAGCCTTGCGAGCAAAGGCGTAGGATTGCCAATCCGGAGATGACGAGTTCGATTCTCGTTTCTGTCTAGGATGTTTTCTGGTGGGAAACATTCTCGACACCCTAGGTATAGTGTATTCATCGTACTTTTGCTACACAAGATATATAATCGTGCAATGGCTGGCATATAAAAGCTTTCAATTTATAACTGAGGAAATGCTAATAGAATATACTAAGTTGAAAAGCAGACCAACTTCCAGTTGGAATATGGAGCCAATGCCACATGAAACACTTTTTTGAAATGGAATTTTGAAATGAAATTTTTTCGGAATACTTTTTTACGCTCTTTGTGAATTCTATCACATTTTTTTTTTAAATTTTCCAAGTATTTTTTTATTCGAGGCATTATTTAGAATTTCCACGGAAGAGTCTATGGATTATCTACAAAAAATTCTTTGGATTTTCAAAGAATAAATCTTTAGAATTCTCAAGGTTCATGTTTTTTGAATTTGAACCAGAAATCATTCGGGATGTCATTTTGATTTCTTTGTAGGTTCAGCTAAACATTGTTTTAAATCTTTACCATGCGAAGATGCACAGGAAATGATTTAGAAAGTTTAAGAAATTTTCACATCAGAAAATCTTTAAAATTTTGATTTATTTTTTTAAGGAACTCCTACTGGAAATGCTTCAAAAGTACAACCTTTACAAGTACTACAAAAGTACAATTTTTTCGTTGTTTCCACCTGTAAAAACATCGGAATTTCCTCGGGAAACTCATTATTGGTGTTTCAGATGAACTTTTTTTGATTTTCTACTGGAAAATCTTAGAAATTTCCATCGGAAATATTTTGGCATATTCCGAATAATTTCTTTTAGAAATAAAAAAAACTGCTGAAAATTTCTAATTTGGAAAACGAAAAAAAACTCCATTGTAAATTTAGAAGAATTTCCTTTGAGGATTCATTAAAATTGCACAGGATTTAGAAAAAAAATCTTTAGATATTCTGTAAAAAAGTAAGCTGGATTTTTTTTTCTAATTTATACTGGAAATTCTTCGGAATTTGATGTTTATTGCAATTTTCATCGTAAATATGCATTTCGGATCTTTCTACGGATTCTTCTAGTTCTTCAAAATTTCTACCGAACATTTTTCGGAACTCTTCCACAGAATTCCGGAAAAAAAATGTCGTTGAAATTCTAAAGATTCCGAAGGATTTCCCTTGCAACTCCAGAATAATTATTCTTGAAAATTAAGAAGATCTTGGAATTTAAAATTGATCCAAGCAATAAATGTAGGCAATAAGCCTAGTTTTTATGATATTGAATAATTAGAATAATTGATCGAAAAAAATAATAATGCACCTAAATGTTCTAAATGCACAAAATTCTAGTAGTGCGCATGAAAAAGGTTATGACATAGAGAAGCTTGCATTAAAAAAATCAACATGAAACTCTAAATAAAATGCTTTTTAAATTCATAAAAGGGTCTTAGAACTAGACCATGCTGAGGGTAGCTGGGTTCGATTCCCGGTGCCGGTCTAGGCAATTTTCGGATTGGAAATTGTCTCGACTTCCCTGGGCATAAAAGTATCATTGTGTTAGCCTCATGATATACGAATGCAAAAATGGTAACCTGGCTTAGAAACCTCGCAGCTAATAACTGTGGAAGTGCTTAATGAACACTAAGCTGCGAGGCGGCTCTGTCCCAGTGTGGGGATGTAATGCCAATAAGAAGAAGAAGAAGAAGGTCTTAGAACTAAGGAGAGTCCTGCGATATGAAAAAAAGTGGCAGTGTTCCAGAAAAAAACACTCCAATTCCTAAAACAATCTAGGTTAAAAAATAGTGTTATAATAACGATTGAAATTGAATTCCAAAACAAATCTCAACCCTTTCAGGAATGATGGGTCATATATGCCCAGCGTTTTAGATTGTCTATAAAATCACAAAAGAGAGCTAGGCCACCATTTTCTTCAGTAAAATTGTTCATCTAGATATTGGCTTTACAGAAAAATATGGGAGCTCAAATTTGACTGACCCTGAAAACTCAGATATCCGAAACCTTGGGAAGATTTCGATTCTAAGAGCATGTAAATAAAGTTTAAATGTTTGAATCATTCTGAACAGATGGGTGGTCAGATATTTGAAATGGCTCATCCTGAACGTTAAGCCAGTGATTAATATTCAGGAATACGAGATGCTCAAGGTACTTCAAAATGCTCTCAAGTTCAGCCCACGAATCTACCAGATCAATCAAGACATTTGCAATGTTCGCATCATAGGTATATACCCAATCCGATGAAATAAGCATATGATCCTAATTTCCATTAACATGAGATCCAAGAGACAAGGTACCCAAAATTATCTTGAGTCAACATCAAGTTGCACAATGACTATGAGGTTTGTTCGCAAACTGTTTTTGTAGGGCCCTAGCACTGGGTTCACGGACTTGAATGATTAAGTAGTTCAAACATTACGACTTCCATGACGTTTTGTATAACCCCAAAAGTCTGTAGTAGCTTGTATAAATAATAATTGAAGTCATATCAACCCAATGGACCTACTGGGATATTATATCATACATCATTCATAAGTTGGTTAATTGGATAAATCGAATGATCCGAACTCCAAAATAATAATTGGTGTATAATACATTCATTCCTCTATGAGTCGCTTATGAAAGGACCATTGACTGAAGCATATTCGTGATGTGGAATAGAAGTTTCTTGGGAAATTATTCCAAAGAACCTTCAGAGTGACAGAGAAAATATTTTTAGTATGGCATCATTGGCTTCCACGAGTCGATATCAAAATAAAATTTCAAAGAAGAATTAGAAATTTTAAGAGATGAGCCAGCTCTGGATTGAAAATATCTTTAGTAGAGAAAAAATAAAAATTTTCCTTTATAAAATAGGAAATTGCTAAGAAAGAACAATAATACACACAACAATAATAAATTAGCACTAGTAAAAGCAAAAATTGCAATTATGAAACAAAAATTTTCCATAAAGAAATCAAAATTCTTATGCGAAATACAAAATTTTCATGAACAAATCAATATTAGCAATGAACAATTGAAAAAAAAAATATAATTATTTATTTCTAATGTTGATGATTCTGAAAACAATATTGAAATTTCTACAGGAATGCTACTCAAAAGAAACAACAGTAGGAGGTTTTATTTGCATCTCTAAGATGACATATTACCTTTGTGATTTTTTTTTGTAGGAGTTCAGTTCAGATGCTTCGCTGAGGTTAATATCTTAAGAATTTCCAGGAATCTATAGGGATATTCCGTGATGAACTTTATAGTTATTAAAAAAATTTAATAAAAAAAATTTAAAAAATTAAAAATATAAGGATATTTTGGAAAATTTCTAAACCATTATAAATTTTTCTCGAAATTTTTATAAGATATTCGCGAGTCCACATTTTTTTGTATCCTCCTGATGAAGGATGAAGGTGTGCGAGTTCTAGATATCCTAATACCTGATACACATTACAACATGATAACATCATCAAAATTTCCGAATTCCTGAAAAATTATAATTTCCATGGTGGGTTTAGTTTGATTTTGAATCAATTGAAATTGTCCATCTTCAAAATTGATCGGATTAACCATATGTTTTAGTTACATAAGGTTTTTTTTTAATTTTTGTACTCGAAAAAAAAACCACGTGGTCATAGGGGGGGGGAAAGGGGGTGTCTGTCAAATGACCACGATAAGCCACATGGGGGGAGGGGGGGGGTTGAAAATCTTCAAAAATATGACCACGTGGTTTCTGGACGGCCCCAAAACAATATTCGAAAATTATGTTTGATGCTTTTGACCCGTATATTTTACCATAATTTACCTTTAAAGAATCTATGACAAAAGGTCGAAAGACAAAAGGTCGAAAGGACAAAAGGTCGAAAGACAAAAGGTCGAAAAGACAAAAGGTCGAAAGGACAAAACGTCGAAAGGGACAGAAGGTCGAAAGGACAAAAGGTCGAAAGGCACAAAAGGTCGAAAGGGACAAAAGGTCGAAAAGGACAGAAGGTCGAAAGGGACAAAAGGTCGAAAAGGGCAAACAGGTCGAAAAGGACAAAAGGTCAACCAAGAACAAGTTGATAACAAGTTTTGTGTATTAGCAGCAATTTCACACTCAACTCATTAATCAATGTGAAGAATGAGCAATTTTCAAAGAAGGAGTTATGACTATGAAACAAAATTATGAATATCTAGATAGTTCTGTTAGTGATAAAAAAGATTGTTGAATTAGGAAAGGAATAAAACCTGTTTTGCGCGAGACAGAGTTGTCCTATAAAGATGGCAATAAATAATTGCTCTCTTATTTTTCACTATTTTTCACAATTAAATAAAATTCATTCAATGTGTGCAAATAATGGATGATTTTCTAGGTTTTCTTAATGTTACTTTGATCTGTTAAAATAGTGCACGCTTCAGCTACGCAGACGCGTGCATTAAAAATACACCTGCGTGTAATACACGCCGGTGTGTTTGATGTGCGGCATTCGCCATTTTGTCAAATCGAAGTAACATTTAGAACTCAAATATCCATCTATTAGTTGTACTCACTGAATGAATTTTATTTTAATTTTTTACTAGCAGACCCGTCGAACTTCGAACATAAAATTGATTTATTCTCTGATTAGATCTCAAGTAATGAAGGAAAATTTCATTTGTATGGAAACCCCCCTTTCCAAAGCGGGGAGAGGTCTCGAACCATCTTAAGAACCATCCCCGGCCCCAAAATCTTCCTCATACAAATTTTCACGCCGATGGGTTCAGTAGTTTCCGAGTCTATAAGTCAGACAGACAGAAATTTATTATTATGTATATAGATTAATAATTGTTATAAATTGTGAAAATAAAAGACCACATTTTTTGCCAACTATGTAGGTCAACTCTGGTGCAAGATTGATTCTCTCCGTTTCAGTTTCTTGTCTATTTCGACCTTTTGTCCCTTTCGCCTTTTGATCTCATTGATATTTTTTTCTTTCGACCTTTTGTCCCGTTCGACGTTTTGTCCTTTCGACCTTTTGTCCAATTCGACGTTTTGTCCTTTCGACCTTTTGTCTCTTTCGACCTTTTGTCCTTTTCGACCTTTTGTCCCTTCGACCTTTTGTCTTTCGACGTTTTGTCTTTCGACCTTTTGTCCTTTCGACCTTTTGTCTTTCGACCTTTTGTCCCTAACCCACCTTTAAAGAAGGAATTAACTAATGCTTAATTTTGTTTATCACAAGTTATTTTGTATCAAAATGTTCATTTTAGATTTTTTTTTCTATTTTTTGGAAACCAAAATTTCTCAAAGTAAGGATCAAAAATCAGAATCAGGATTGCAATTACGCTTAGGTGGGATTGAGAATAATGTAGCAGTTTCTGTCAGACTATTCATATTTTATCAAACCAATATTATATATCTCACTTCCGTTTTTGTAGCCCCTTCCAAATTAATGACCGTCTTTTCCGATATCACTTGACTAATACCCTAACCAATTCCGACGCATTATCCGGATATCAAATGATCATCAAATCTATTTCCTTCTCTTTATCAGACCGAACGCTTGGGTCATAAAAATCCAACTGGCCGGCACTCTGGGCAACGATTCCGATGAGCTTTCGCAGCACTTCGGCGGGGATCCCGACAAGGACACAGCGCCAGCGTGCTTCCATGTAGTTACTATTATCATTACACCATTCGCCTCGCCTAATCCCACTTCTTGTGAAGCTCGGTCTATGCGGCAACTCACACAGTAGCTCGCCGTCCCCAGCTGATCTACCCTCTATTTCTTCTCGAATTAAATATTAAAATTAATGGTAATGGAATTTACGACCGCTTTATCGCTTTTTGTTCTTGGCTTCGTTTCGCGTTACTTACTTTATCTCGCCAACGACGATGCTGCCACAGGGTGGAAGGAAAAGCTTAGCTCACATTTTACTTTCCCAGCCGCGCCGCGATCCCAAGGGGGGAAGAAATCGGAAATTATCACCGAATCCGGTTACGCACCCCGGCGACCCTTGGCTGGGAATCCGCAAATCTAATTACAGAGCCCCGCACCATTGAAGCGGAAATGTTGGCGTCTTCCTGCTACCCAAATTAGCTCGATTGGATGTAGCTAACTGAATTTCGATGTTCGAAATGATTCGCCCCCATCCTTTGGACCATCTTTCCAGCAGCGTGGCATGCCGAGAAGGAAGAGAGGCGAACAGCGAAAATCATCCGGATCGGACGACTACCCCCACTTCCGGGAAGAGTGATTGGCCACTGACTGCATGGACGCCTGCAAAGAAAACGGCAGTATGGTTGCCAAATGGAGCGAGTGGAGTGAAGTAGCAGAAGGGTTTCGTTCGTTCGTTACAAATGTACTTTGCATGCAGAAGCAGACCATCGAGTAATTCCGCGTTTATTGGGTGTTCGATCTCACATGACCTGGTGAGGATGCAGAAAGGGCCAGAACGTGACGAGTTTTAGGAAAGATAGAGATATACTCTTGAAGGGTGTGCAGTAGCAAATTGATTCAATCGATAATTGGTGGAGAAATTGATTGACTATACTTTTTCGAACTTCACTGCGATAGTTGTACTTGTTCCAGCAATGAGCATTTTAAAAGCGTTACTACGAACCATTTTGTTCTAGTAATTATCAAATTACAATACATGATGATTGATGATTGAAGGTTCTCTCATTCGTCATGCGGGCTGGAGGTTGAATGTATTCGAGAAGTAATAATGCCTCATATTAAATAGCGCCGCGATGATAAACAGGACTTTACTCTCATCACAAGCAACACGCATGCCACCATGAACTACATTTGTCTTTACCGGGAATGATAAATTGGGATCAATTTTCCTAATTATCCTCCCTGACGAGCAATAATCTAATCGTGGATTCACTCCTCCGGGCGTTGTGTGATGGATACAGTTGCTTTTGTGTTGCCTGCCTATCGCTTTACCATCATCTCTAATCATATCTCAGCACCCGAATGGAAGCGCCCAAATTATTTCCTTCCATCATCAGCGCCGTTGTTGTGGGCGGGGAGGTGTTTTTCTCCATGTGCGTAGGTGGGAATCTGTTTGTGCGTTGTTTTCCGAATCATCCAGCCTTCAGTTTTCTCCAGCCGAACGGATCACAGAGCGGATAACACTTTCGATAATGCCTTGGGGATAGCATCGCTGCCGTGCGTCAGCACCAAAGACCTGGTACCGATTGTGCCAGGTGTATGTTTGTTTGATTTCCACGTTCCGATGGAAAATTACACGTGCCAGCGTTGCTGAAATGAATAACAACCCTACATATAGATGGATGTTTATAGCTTCAATCAACTTCTTTCAAAATTTTGCGTGTAGTAAATTGACTCAAGTCATGGCATTGTTATTTGGTACCTCCAGTTCGTTCAATTAATTATGTTCAGAAACATGGAATTAGGTAAAATTGCTATTCATTCTGCGTATTCCAGAGCAAATTCCCAAGCATTGTTCTTTATTAGATCTATTCAAATACATGCAATGTGTGGGATATGAGCTGACTGTCAAAGGAAATGGTAGCAGTCAGTTGTTGGATGTTGGATGTTGGAATGTAGAGAAATAATATGTTAAGGACAAGCCTACCGGAATCTAAAACTAAATGCACACGCGTTTTCAAGGTCACCTCATCAAAAATGGGAGCCACGCTAAGGCTGCATCTCATTTCCCGAAAGCTAAATTTAATAAAAAGGGACGGTTGAATAATTTCCGAATATCGCTGCTTACACAACAAGATTACGTTTGACATATATTGAATTGTTTTGACAGATGCCTATCCGGTCTTACTGGACAGCACCTACAGCTTTTATGGCTGGGTGATTTTTGATCTTCGAACTGTCACTTTCAAGTTTAATTTAATTTCAAATCAGGAAATGAGACACAGCCTAAGAAGTTCAATATTTTTTTGGGAATTCAAGGAATTTCTTCTAGATTTCTTTGGTGTTTTGGTCTGAAATTATTTCAGAATGAATGACTTTATTATCGGCTTTATCGGCCAGTTCTACTCAAAGTATGAGGGAGAAGGTAATCGGAAGCTAATTGAAACAGATTAAAAACCGTTCGCTAGGGCGCGAATATGAATGTGAAACGATAGAGTGTGACCGATAAAGCCGATAATCAAATCATTCATTACAATCATGGTCGTAAAATCTGTTTCAATTATTTCGGAATTTCAAACTTCAATTAATTTAATTTGGAAAATCAAAAAGATTGTTCTAAATCTTTATCTATTAAAAAAAATGGCCTTTGTTCGTATCTGCATAACTAAAAAAATGGATGGATAGATTTTGTTCATTCCTTCAGCAGATAAGTTCGTTATAGTTTCCGATGGGTTTATATTACCTTTATGCAGGACATCGTCTGCTAAGTCAAATAGTTTCTTATAAACTACCTTTGAAAGTAGTTCAATTTTTTAAATTTCTCTATGAATTTCATCAGAAATTATTTTAGAAATTCCTTCGAGAATATCTTCTGGAAGCCTATCGAGAAATCCACCCGAAATTATTTCAAATTTTTTTTAAGTTCATGAATTTTATAGGGATTTGAACCAGAAATTCCTTCGCAAGTTTCTTCAGAAACTTTTTCAAGGAATCCTTCAAGACGGACTTGTTTCATGAAATCTTTTAAGAACTCCTTCAAAAAATCCCACAAAAATCCATCGCGAATTCCGTCCAAGGAATACACCGGAGCAGTTCCTGGAGGATTTTTTGGAGTATTCATACCTTAAGCAGTTTATAGGTGCAATTCAAAACAAATTTCCGAAGCAAGTTATTGAAGAACCTAAAAAAGAATTTACAGAAGTTTTCTTGAAGTAAATTCCGCGGAAACTCCTGAAGGAACTCGAGTTAGAGAAGGCAGGAGGATTTTTGGATGAATTCCTAAGGGTGAAGTTTGGGTGGAAGGACATGGAAAAAAAATTAGGAACTTTCGGAAGGAGTTTCTGTGGGGTTTGCCCGGAGAACTTCAAATATATAAACTCCAGAGGATTTTCTAAAGAAATTGTCATGACTCGTTATTTTCTTCTGTGGGATTTTCAAAGAAAATTACACTTTTCTGCACTACTTTGAAAACACATTTATTTCACATGAAATTTCCCAACAAACTGATTCAAATCTCCGCGCCTTCTGGGATCAACCATTTTTAACCATCCCCTTTCCTATTCAAATCCCATTTTTCAAAATATTCTACGCCTGCTGCGATTCGAGTTGCTTTTTCTTTTTTTCTTTTCTCATACCAGTTTATTCACACAAATTCTCAAATATTCACCGCCTACTGCACTGGTCATGTTGCATAAAGTGTAAGATGTCTCCGCTGGAAGTTTGTCATAGTTGCACTTGCAGTTTGTCAACTGTAGAAGTTTCTTGCGGTGGTTTTTGCAAAGCATCTTTTCGTTACAACTGCGCGGCCATTTCAGAAGATCTATACAGGGAAATATGCGACACATCTTCTATTTTCTGGATGTGTTTTACAGGATGTCGCGACATAATGAGTAATGTTCGATTTAAAAACGCATTGGCATCTATGAATGCTGCCACGGTCGAACTAAAGGATACGTATCAAAAAATCGTCGAAGAAATAAAGAAATAAAGAGAAAGGACAGCCTCATCGCTGAGATCAGGCAAGAGATCAAAGGAGGTTTCAACAAGCTTTCGCCTGCGGTACTATCTCCTGTTCCACGGTTCAGGTTCGGTAAAAATAATACGCCGAAAAGAAGCCGTGATGACGAAGCTGCAACATTTGATCAACCGGCCAAAATTCTTCGCGGTGCCGGACCGTCAAACGCCAACGTATCATCAGCCTCTGTAGCACGACCAACTGACAAGTTCTGGATCTATCTTTCGAAAATTTCACCTGATGTATCGGAAGCCGATGTCGAGAAACTTGCCAAGGATTGCTTGAATGTGGACGAAGCTACTGTAAAATCTCTGATACCGAGAGGCAAACAAGTGTCGACACTGTCATTCATCTCTTTCAAGGTAGGAGTCAGTCTAGCATCGAAATCGAAAGCTATGGATCCTCTGTCATGGCCACAGGGGATCGAATTCCGCGAGTTCATTGACGATAATACCCGCACTCAAACTTTTTGGAAACCAGCCCAGAACGTGGATACTGGCCCTGTTATCAGCATTTAGAAGCTACCTCCGTTCGTGAAGTCTCTCCTACTGTCGTATCTATTCTTCCTCATTCGGCTACCACTTGCTCTCCGCTCACCGTCTACTACCAAAACGTCCGTGTATTGAGGACAAAAAACAAGCACTCTACTCAATTCACTGCTGTCCTGTGATTTTGATGTCATCGTATTTACAGAGACATGGCTCTATTCCGACATCTAGAACTCCGAACTGTCAAGCAACTATACCATCTACCGATGCGTTAGAAACACTCGCACCAGTGTATTTCAGCGTGTGGAAGGTGTCCTAATCGCAGTGAGAGCCCAGTTGAATTCGAAAGCCGTATTTCTTGAAGGCAGCGATGATCTTGAGCAAGTTATTGGGAAAGTTATGCTACCACACGAGTCCATCTGTCTGTATTGCATCTATATTAGACCGCGCAGTCCCGCCGATATTTACGCTAAGCACAACCTTCCTAATTTGGCCTGGGAATTCGATGATGAAGTATGGGTTTTGCCTCTCAACGCCTCGTCGGAACAAGAACTTGCAGTAGTTGAGTCGTTACTAGCCACAGGATTGCAGCAAATCATTGATTTGGTTAATGCGAATTAGTCGATTTAGTTTTCGTCAGTGATTCTGATCGAATTGAAGTGTTTGAATCACCTGCTGCCATTTTGAAAGTCGATCCTTACCACAAGCCATTTATTTTGACGCTCGAATGTTCCTCTGAAGACTTGCAACTCCCGCAGTCGAATTCAGCTGCACGGAATGAATATAACTTCGCACGATGTGACTTTGATGTAATCAACGCTAGATTAACTGCATTGGACTGGACATGTTTATCAAACCTCGAAACGGTGGATGATACTGTGACTGTTTTTTATGACAATGTTTGCCAAGTAATTTGTGACAATGTCCCGCTGAAAACCAGAAGAATGTCTACAAAATATCAACAACCATGGTGGAACCCGCAGCTGCGCAGACTACGGAACCGTCTAAGCAAGGCCCGTAAACGTTACGGACAACTGAGAATAAGTATGCTGTTCAACTTGCGGAAGCTGAGTATAACAGCGTGCATGAAGTTCGTTTCCGTGATTGCATTGAACAAATGCAACGGAACCTCAAAATGAACCCTTCATCGTTCTGGTCTTTTGTGAATACTCGCAAAAGGTCAGCTGGCATTCCGAATTCCGTCTTCTATTGTAATCATAATTCTTCCGCCGACAGCACTTCTGCAAATCTCTTTGCTGAGTTCTTTCACAGTGTGTTTGAGTCAGATTACCATGCACCGCCACAACAATATCTAGATGAGTTACGAAGCTTCAACATCCATCTACCGCACCTCAGTTTTGACATGGTTTTTAACGCGCTTAATGCAGTTGACGTTTCGAAGGGACCTGGTCCAGATCAGATTCCTCCGTCGTTCATAAAAAACTGTGCAGCCTTTCCCAGCCCTGACAATTTTCAACCGATCACTCGCGGATGGCGTGTTCCCTGATGCCTGGAAGCACGCATCAATTACACCGATCTTCAAATCCGGCGTGGACAATTATCGACCCATTTCGATCCTGAACTGTTTGGCCAAAGTACTCGAAAGACTGTTGCATGACAAGCTTTATCTAGCCGTTAAATCCGTTATATCATAATTCCAGCATGGATTCATGCAAAAACGTTCGACGATCTCTAATTTGATGAGCTTCTCCAATAGTGTTATTGGATGCATCGAGAAGCGGCAACAAGTAGATGCTGTGTATATTGACTTTCCGAAAGCATTTGATAAAGTTCCGCATGATCTTGCTATTTTGAAACTGAACCGTCTTGGTCTATCGTCGTGGATCGTCAACTGGATTAATTCGTACTTGACTTCAAGAAAAGCCTTCGTCAAGGTTCGTGACGCCACTTCCGATGAATTCGAGATTCCGTCTGGCGTTCCACAAGTGAGTCACCTAGGACCTTTAGTTTTTGTATTTATCAACGATGTTTGCGATCAACTAGCTCGTGCTAGCTGCTTCTTGCGGATGACCTGAAAATTTACTGAGTCGTGAAGTCAGCTTTAGATTGCTGTGAGATTTGACTATTCGATAGACCAGTTACCGCTTATGAGAGTTAACTCCATAAAGGATCTTGGCCTTACCTTGGACAGTAAGCTTCGGTTCACCGAGCACATCTCAAAGACAATCTCCAAAGTCAACACTACGCTTGGCTTTCTGCGCCGCAACTCTGAACAATTCGATGATGTTTATGCTTTGAAAACATTACACTGCTCATTGGTCCGAAGCATTCTTCAGTACGGAGTTTAAATATGGGCTCCTTACCATGCGATTCATGCATCACGCATAGAAAGCATCCAGAAACGTTTGGTCAGATTCGCATTAGGACAGCTGCCATGGACCAATCCCGATAACCTGCCACCGTATGAGCACAGATGTACGCTCATTGGCTTGCAAACACTCTCCAAACGCCGAACGTATTTACAACGACTTTTTATTTTTGACATGATCCGTGATAACATTGACTGCAGTAGCGTGCTCTGGGAAATCAACTTCCACGCACCTAGCCTCCGATTACACAATCTTCAATTGCTTTGGACCCCGGCGCACCGCACTGCTTACGGTTACAACAAACCACTTGTTAGATGTTGTAGATTGTTTAACGATGTATGTGATATGTTTGATTATAATGTTAGTAAGCTTGTCTTCAAAAATAGGATTAAGATACTGTAGTCTGTGTGGTTTTGAACCAAAGATGAAATAAATAAATAAATTTATCGAAATTTATCGAAAAAAGCCTGTTTACTGGTTCATGGATGATTTTGCCGGTTCATCTCGTTCACTTGCTCGAGCACCAGATGAGCGAACACAGCTATTTTTTCAAAGTGATAACCCAAGGTATAGTGCAAGTCAGTACGGAATACATTGAAGTTTCGGGACAGTGGCCATCGTAATCGCCGTTTTGTGTCCAAGTATCTACCGGAGTCTTCGAGCTTCGAACCCACGTCAGAAGAAACCCACGATCGACAGAAGCACCAGGCGGGTGCGGTATTGTTCACTCCTGTGAACAATTGTTCGCTAGCCAAACCGCATTTCCCGGTTACCCAAGTTAGACAAGCGACTACACAAATATCATGGGCACAGCAAATCCCCCCTTTTGGAATATACCCAGTCAACACAAGATCGTATATGATGTCACATAAGATGCTAAAGTGGAGGCCATATAGGTACTTCCCCATACAATATGTACGTATATCGCCTCCAGGTTACCATCCTATGTTGCATCATATACGATTTTGTGTTGACTGGGTAAGCAGGAACGAATCCTCATCAACGACCGCTTCCCCGAGGACAATTAGATCCAGCAAGCCGCTGGTACTCACGTGTACCCCGTGAATGTGATCTGATCATCGACGTTTCTTCCCAGTGACTGAGAGTTCAACGGGCCCAAACACTAACACCACACACGGTACTTATGCAGTTAGGGGTGTTAGGAACTTTCATTCATAAAATTGTTGGCCGTCGAAACATCCACTTCAACTTGTTCCTTTATCTTGCTCATCCCGGTCCAATGTACTGAGCGGGCGTAACTGGCAGACAGGTCTCATTAATGACGTTCGAGACAGGTTGGATGTAGCGGCGATGGTATCGAAGCGATACTGGGTCATTAGGCCATTAGGCCGAACGGTCATTAGGCCGAACGGTCATTAGGCCGAATGGCCATTAGGACGAATGAGAACTGGGGAGTGACAGGTGAGTTGTGCGAAGTGCGGAAGAAGGAAGAAGGAAAAAGGGAGAAGGAAGAAAGAAGAAGGATAAATGAAGAAAGAATGAGAAATAAGGTAGACGGAGAAAAAAAGAAAAAATGGGAGAAAGAAAAAGAAAAGGAAGGAGGAAGAAGAGAGAAAGAAGAAGGAAGAATAAAGAAAACAGTTAGAAGAAGGAAGAAGGAAGTAGAAAGAAGAAAGAAGATTGAGGGAAGGAGGAAGAAGAAAGGAGAAAGAAGGAAAAATAAAGAAGGAAGAAGGCATAAGGAAGAAGGAAGAAGGAATAGGAAGAAGGAAGAAGGAAGAAGAAAGACGGGATAAAAAAGAAAGAAAACGGAAGAAAGAACAAAAAAGAAGAAGGAAGAAGAAAGAAGGTAGAAAGAAGAGGGAAGAAGAAAAAAGGAAGACAGAAGAAGGAAGAAGGAAGAAGGAAGAAAGAAGAAGGACGAAGTAAGAGTGAAGAAGTAAGAAAGAAGAAGGAAGAAGCAAACAGGAAAAAGGAAGAAGCAAAACGGAAGAAGGAAGAAGCAAGACGGAAGGAGGAAGCAGGAAGAAGGAAGAAGGAGAAAAGAAGAAGGAAGAAGGAAGAAGGTGAAAGGAAGAAGGTGAAAGGAAGAAAGAAGAAGGAACAAGGATAAGAGAAGAAGGAAGAAGGAAGAAAGATGAAGAAAGAAGAAAGAAAAAAGAAGGAAGAAGAAAGAAGGAAGAAGGAAGGAGGAAGAAGGGAGAAAAAAGAAGGAAGAAGGAAGAAGCACGAAGGAAGACGGAAGAAGGAAGAAGAAAGAATGAAGAAGGAAGAAAGAAGAAGGAAAAATAAAAAAAATAAGAAAGGAGACGGGAAAAAAACGGAAGAAAGAAAAAAAAAGGAAAAAAAAGAAGAAAGAAGGAAGAAGGAAGAATGAAGAAGGAAGAAGGAAGAATGAAGAAGGAAATTTCGAAGAAGAAAGAAGAAGGAAGAAAGAAGAAAGAAGGAATAAGAAGGAAGGAGAAAGAATAAAGAAAGAAGAAGGAAGAAGAAAAAGTAAAAAGGAAGAAGGCAGAAGGAAAAAGGAAGAAGATAAAAGGAAGAAGGAAGAAAGAAGAAGGAAGCAGCAAGAAGGAAGAAGGAAGCAGGAAGAAGGAAGAAAGAAGAAGGAGGAAGGAAGAAGGAAGAAGCAAGAAAGAAGAAGAAAGTAGGAAGAACGAAGAAGGAAGAAGGAAGAAAGAAGAAGGAAGAAGGAAGAAAAAAGAAAGAAAAAGGAAGAAAAAAGAAAAAGGAAGAAGAAAGAAAAAGGAAGAAGAAAGAAAAAGGAAGGAGAAAGAAAAAAGAAAGAAGAAAGAAAAAGGAAGAAGGAAGAAAAAGGAAGAAGGAAGAAGGAGGAAGCAAGAAGGAAGAAGGAAGGAAAAATAAAGAAAGAATAAGGAAGAAGGAAGACGGGAAAAAAGAAAAAAAAGGAAGAAAGGAAAAATGAAGTAGAAAAAAGAAAGAAAGAAGAAGGAAGAATGAAAAAGGAAAAAGGAAGAAGGAAAAATGAAGAAGGAAGAAGTAAGAAAAACTAATGAAGAAGGAAGAAGGACGAAGGAAGAAGGAAGAAAGAAGAAGGAAAAAAAGAAGGAAGAAAGAAGAAGGAAAAAGAAAGAAAAAATAAGGAAGAATTAAGAAAGAATAAGGAAGAAGGAGGAAAGAATGCAGAAAGAATAGGGAAAAAGAAAGAAGGAAAAAAGAAGGAAGAAGAAGCAGAAAGAAGAAGGAAGAAGGGAGAAGAAATAAGTAACATAGAAGAAGGAACTAGGAAGGAGAAAAAAGGAAGAGCGAAAAAGGAAAAATAGGAAGAAGAAGGAAAAAGAAGACAGATAGAAGAAGAAAGAAGCAAGAATGGAAAAGGAAGAATGGAGAAGGAAGCAGGAGTAAGGTGAAGAAAGAACTTCTCATTTTTCAATTTTTGCTTCTTTTTGCTAATTCGGCCTAATGGCCATTCGGCCTAATGACCGTTCGGCCTAATGACCATTCGGCCTAATGACCTTCGGCCAAATGGCCTTCGGCCTAACGGCCTTCGGCCTAATGGCCTGACACATATCGAAGCGGTAGTAGGTGGTAGTAGCTTCAATCCAGAAACGATGTTGCTCGATGTGACGGTATTGCGATGGTCTGCCTGTCAAGGGTGCGGGAAAACAAATGTGTGCAGGGAGTTGCACACGGCCACGTATACCCCGGTAACTCTCAGAAGTCGCAATGTGGGGTCAAGAGCGGTTTCTAACGATGGGTGTTGTGTCGGCGTTGGCCTGTGCGGTATATACCCTAGCAGCACACATGTTCCACATAGGTTAATGCAACTAATATGTGACCGGAATCAGTCACAATCAAGTTGCTGCAACCATTTTGTCTGACTTGTGCTGCTCGGTAAGAGTCTTCTCCATTCGGCTCGGTCCATGGCTACACGTCGCCAACCACGCAGTCTACGGAGGGTCCGCAAGTCATCTTCCATCTGATCGATCCACCTTGCCCGCTGTGCACCTCGCCTTCTTGTTCCCGTCGGATCGTTGTCGAGAACCATTTTCACCGGATTACTGTCCGACATTCTTGCTACGTGCCCGGCCCACCGCAGTCTTCCGATTTTCGCGGTGTGAACGATGGATGGTTCTCCCAACAGCTGATGCAACTCGTGGTTCATTCGCCTCCTCCACGTACCGTCCGCCCTCCTTAGCCGTGCGGTAAGACGCGCGGCTACAAAGCAAGACCATGCTGAGGGTGGCTGGGTTCGATTCCCGGTGCCGGTCTAGGCAATTTTCGGATTGGAAATTGTCTCGACTTCCTTGGGCATAAAGGTATCATCATGTTAGCCTCATTATATACGAATGCAGAAATTGTAACTTAGGCTTAGAAACCTCGCGGTTAATTACTGTGGAAATGCTGAATAAATACTAAGCTGCGAGGCGGCAATGTCCCAGTGGTGGATGTAATGTTAACGAAGAAGAAGAAGAAGAACGTACTGTCCGCCATCTGCCCTTTCTAAAACTCCCAGTGCGCGTTGGTCCTCCAAGGTCGTGTCCGTAGAGAACTACCGGTCTAATAAGCGTTTTGTAGATTGTCAGTTTGGTACGGCAGCGAACTCTATTAGATCTACGATCTACGAGTCTACGAATTTCTCTGCTGGTATCTTTATCGGCGGTCACCAGTGAGCCCAAGTACACGAATTCTTCAACCACCTCGATTACGTCACCACCGATAGAAACTCGTGGTGGGTGGTTTACATTAACCTCTCTTGAACCTCTTCCTATCATGTACTTCGTCTTCGACGTGTTAATGTTTAGTCCAATTCGATTAGCTTCGCTTTTCAGTCTGATGTAGGCTTCCTCCATCCTCTCAAAGTTACGTGCCATGATATCAATGTCGTCGGCGAAACCAAATAACTGGACGGACTTCGTGAAAATCGTACCACTCGTGTTAATGCCTGCTCTTCGTATTACCCTTCCAAAGCGATGTTGAATAGCAGACACGAAAGACCATCACCTTGCCGTAACCCTCTGCGCGTTTCGAAGGGACTCGAGAATGCCCCTGAAACTCGAATTACGCACATCACCCGATCCATCGTCGCCTGGATCAACCTTATCAGTTTATCCGGAAATCCGTTTTCGTGCATTAGTTGCCATAGCTGGTCCCGATCGATTGTATCATATGCGGCTTTGAAATCGATAAATAGATGACGTGTGGGCACGTTGTATTTGCGGCATTTTGCAATGTCTGACGTACGGCGAATACTTGGTCTGTGGTAGAGCGTTCACCCATCCCGCCTGGTACTGCCCCACGAACTCTCTTGCAATTGGTGTTAGTCGGCGGCGCAAAATTTGGGAGAGTACCTTGTAGGCGGCGTTCAGTAAAGTGATTGCACGGTAGTTGCTGCAATCCAGCTTATCGATCTTTTTGTAGATGGGACGCGCAACACCTTCCATCCACTCCTGCGGCAGAACCTCATCCTCCCAAACCTTGGTAATCACCCAGTGCAGCGCTCTAGTCAGTGCCTCACCACCGTGTTTGAACAGCTCTCCTGGTAGTTGGTCAACTCCAGGGGCTTTGTTGTTTTTCAGTCGGCCGATCTCCTCCTGTATTTCCTGGAGATCTGGAGCCGGAAGTCGTATATCCTGCGCGCGTGCTCCTAAGTTCATTACCATACCGCCACCGATGTCTGCAACATCGCCATTCAGGTGCTCTTCGAAGTGCTGCCGCCACCTTTGGATCACATCACGCTCGTTTCTAAGAAGGTTCCCGTTTATATGCTTTCACATATCGGGCTGCAGCACGTGGCCCTTACGTGAACGGTTTAACTTCTCATAGAACTTTCGTGCGTTATTAGCGCGGTACAGTTCCTCCATCTCTTCACGTACTCGATCTTCCTGCTTTTCGAGTTATGTCTGTTCGTTTGTATCGTGCCTCGTTCGCCCTCGTGTCGTGTTGCAGCAATCTCGCTCATGCTGCATTCTCCTCCCCAACTAACTGCTCACATTCGCCGTCATACCAGTCGTTTCTCTGATCCGGAGCCACCGTGCCTAGTGCACCGGTTGCGGTGCTTCCAATGGCGGATCGAATATCTCTCCAGCCATCTTCAAGAGATGCTGCGCCTAGCTACTCTTCCGTTGGGAGTGCCACTTCCAGCTGCTGTCTGTAGTCTTGGGCTAGTCTACCGTCTTGTAGCCGCCCAATGTTTAGCTGCGCGGGCGACTCCGACGCATGTTGTGCACCGTCGAGAGTTTTGAGCGCAGACATACTGCAACAAGGTAGTGGTCGGATTCAATATTCGCACTGCGGTAAGTGCGTACGTTCGTGATGTCGGAGAAGAATTTACCGTCGATTAGAACGTGGTCGATTTGGTTTTCCGTTTCTTGATTAGGTGATTTCCATGTGGCCTTGTGAATATTCTTGCGGGGAAAGAAAGTGCTTCGGAATACAATTCCGCGGGAGGCTGCAAAGTTTATGTATCATTGGCCGACAACGTTCGATAAGGTATGCAGACTATCCAATCCGATGGCCAGTCTAGACATTTCCTCCCTGCCTACCGATGACGATTTTGACTTCCCGCAATGGGCATCTATCGTATGTCTGTTCCAACTGTGCATAGAATGCTTCTTTCTCGTCGTCGGGTCTTCCTTCGTGTGGGCAGTGCACGTTGATGATGCTATAATTGAAGAATCGGCCTTTCATCCTCAGCTTACACATCCTTGGTGTGTGGCCCAATTCCGTCGAACGAGTTATCCGTTGGTGTGATCGCTGGTGTGCTGTTGTATTGAGCGTGTAACTCCGTTCGTTGCCCGACGAGGAAGGAGGCAAAGTCATGGCTTGCTATTCACTAGTCAATGTTAGCAACCGAACCGTTATACGAATGATATTTGCATATCTGTCACCAATGCACTGGAAGTGGATTATTCATTTGCTAATATATCTCACCCTCACACTTGCGTTGATTGGCTGCCACCCAATCACGCGTTGTCGCCTTTTTCCCAGCACTATGAAGCCAGTTCCCAGCTCGTTGGTGGTGCCACAGCTTTGGTAGAAGGTAGCCGCTCGATGCTCGCTTTTCCACACTTTCTGTCCTGTCCAGCAGATTTCCTGCAGCGCTACGACGTCGAAGTTGCGGGGATGTAATTCATCGTAGATTATCCTGTCGCAACCTGCGAAGCCTAGCAACTTGCAGTTCCATGTTCCAAGCTTCCAATCGTGATCCTTTATTCGTCGCCTAGGTCGTTGCCGGTTGTGTCGAGTCGCATTATCTCTTATATTGTTCGTAATTATTGGTTTTCTAGGCGGCTTATTGGGCCTGCGCAAACCTCCTGTCTCGTCGGAGGGCCGTCGTGTCAGGGCTGTTTAGCGTCCCACCTAACACCAGGACTTGGGCTTGTGCGCTTTGAGCGGCACACGGTCGCTTTGGTGGAGCCTACTTGCGGATACATGCAGCTTTTTATAGGAATTTAACAGGGCCCACTGTCAAACCCCACCCACATCCTAGGCAGGCACCGCAACTCGCAGATGGCCTGAGGAGGGGTCGTCTCTATTCGTGGCCGCCATATTTTGTGCAGTAGCTGCGGTAATACCAATGGCGTGTAGAATATTTTGCCAGCCATCTTTAAGAAAACCTTTGTTTTGTCCAGCATTTGGCTCCGACGCATGTTTTCCACCGCAGTGATTGCAGAGCACAGCTATAATGCAACGAGGTAGTGGTCAGATTTAATATTCGTACTGCAATTCATGTGAACGTTCGTGATGTGGGAGTAGAATTTACCGTCAATTGTTTGTAGTATAAAATAGACTTAAGTATGTAGTTTTTCGTTTCTTAGATAGGCAATTTCCACGTAAATATTCTTGCGGGAGGGCATTATGTCAGCGTTTAGAGTCCCACCCAACATAAGTAGTGCGCTAATGCTCTTTGAGCGGCGGAGAAATTTAACAGAGCCCATTGTCAAACCATCATAGGTACGCCTCATAGTTCGTACCCCATCACTATCAGCTAAGTACGCAACCTTTAACTGGCGATCATTTGACATCGAAAAACCTGCGGTAGCCTTGGATTAGAAACTATGTTTGAAGCCCCTTCCCAGATGTCACCTCAACAATATCAGCATCAAATATTTTAAATATTGTACAGCCACAATTCAAGCTTAAATTTTTAACATGAAAAATAGATTCAAGGAATGTTTTCCCTTATTTCCATATCCTCATACTGTATTTACACTCACTAAAGGAATCAATAAATATTCATCTTCTACGGAGTATTTTGAGTCCGGGAGACCACATACGGCACAAATAAACATTCCGAGTATGCGGTCAACCGCCCTTCAATAACCGTAATATTCACACTGATCATACCGCTGAGGGGCATGTAAGTGGGGAGGGAGGGGATTTAGACAAAAGAAGCACCGCACACATGGTAGAAGAAAAACACTTGTTAAGCGGACCCTCCCATAATCGTGCCGGGGCAGAAGCATCTCAGCAATATCATGTGGTCGGGCTTGATTACCCATCCAGACAATATGGGTGCTGTCGTCATCGTCATCCCCGAGCCGTAACATAACTATGCTCGCCCGGTGGAATCCGGAATGCCGGGGTGGGTGGATTTTACATTTCTACGTTGCTGCTGATGTGTGTCATGCGAAGCCAAGGCAGAAGGGTAGCCTCAGCAGCATCATCATTATCATCATCATAACCAGCTGAGAAGCGGAGGAAATGGCAAACTATCGTGCTTGGTTTGCTGTCGTACGATGCTGCGGTGCGAGGAATGGAGTGCTCAATTGCTGAGGGTGTTAATGTGGAAGCAATCATTGCAAGGAATGTAGCACAGATTGAACGGGTGGTATTCAAATCAAAATTGTTCAAGACGCAAGGGATACTTGAAAATGTTTCTCCGGTGGTAACATTCCAGTGGTTTCGGAAGCGGTCAATATGGGCAATTATTCTATCGTAATTGATTTTGTGATTTAACCACGAAGACATATTTTGTTTCCGACCAGGAGTCGACCTCTTAGTGGCACTCAATGACTCCTGAATCGGGCAACTGTGTCGTTTAGTGTAAGTTGAATTTTCGATTTTACTAAGAATCAAAAAACAAACATCATTTTCTGACAGTCTGCGAAACATTTTAAGTCAGTTTTTGACGATCTAATTTTCCCAGCCACATGCAGCCCCTTGATGTTGCCAATCAAAACAGACATCATGCTTCTTAAATTCCGGCAAAATTTCATGACATCGTTTGTCATGAAATGCAAATTTCAGTGCGCTTGCTATTACATCATTATGCCCTGCTCATTCAATTAACATCAACGTCTGTCTGCGAAACCGGGCAGTGTAGCGAGGTGCCTTCGAGACGTGGTACAACAAAAATGAGGAGCCATCTTGGTGCATGTGGGGAGATAAAGGATGTCGTATCCCTCCACGGACGGCCGTAAATATGCCTTGGCATTGGTGCTTGCGGTGGGAGTATGTTGCCATGTGGAGTGAAATGATGATAATGCGGCGTTTGCTTTATGCGCGAACACGTGAAACCGCCGCGGAGTCACACTGCGAGAAAGCAATAAGTGTCTCGAACAGTAGGCAGCTGAATGCAGAGGGAGCTTTGGCTGTATAGTTTATAACCACGACGATACTGAGCCTCCTGAACAGTGCGGGTTGAATTTTGTATTAACTCTGTAATGTGTGGATAATTTATCATTTCAGTCCTGAAAAAATATTTACATAACAAGTCCCTGCTGAAGAAGCGCAATTTTAAATTTAGGGATACTTGATCCCCTTTCTATGATATGTACGCAATAAATATTTTTTCCTGCCAACCTTTCATCAAATCTGTCAAATCTACAAAAAATTAGAAGCATATGAGAACAAATTTATATTTGTTTGAATTTTTTTCGCCAAATTTTTGTATGGGTCAAGGGGCAACCAACTCTAAACTTTGCGATAATTTTACTCATTGTTCCGCAATAATATTTCGTAGTATTCCTAGTATCAATGATTTTCTTAAGCCAAAGAAACGGTTGCCATGGCGTTTTGCAGTTTGTTGTTGACAGGCTGCAGTACGTAACGTTTCGTTCACGGTTCGATTAATTTAATTGAAATTGTGTTTCAGTGAATAAACATGGAGAATTCAACAGTAAGTACTCAAAATAATTTCAATAATTTATATTCCATTGCCTATTTTTTATAATATATAAATTACAGTCAGGCTGTTTCAAGGATTTCTGGCACGCTGTTCAGAAGGATTTTGGTGTTGTACCCATAAAGATCCAGAAGATTTTAGACCTTCAAGGCTTTTCAGGAAGTCTGAACATGGAGAATCTGTCTCCGGCTATTATTCCGGAAATCGAGGTGGATATGCAGAGTCTGGCAGAAGTGTATAGAGCGCGGGAAGATTTCGGTTTGCTGTATGGTGACTTTGCAGGAAATCCACAAGCCTTTCGATTTTTAATGGGAGAAAAAGCCTGCATCGGGAAATTATGTGCGATGCTCAAAGCATCCGGAGCGCAGAAGTACCTCAAGATGAAATCGTCTAAAAGTGACACAGTAAACACAAGTTCTGGTTTTTTTTATCTGAAGCGAAGGAGCTTCAAGATAAAATCGTTTTAAACTTCCAGTCTTTATCAATGTCTGTTGTGCTTTGCTTATTTCAATTCAAAGTGAACAATATTTATGTTATCATTTTGCAGGGAGCTAAACGATCCTAAGTTTGAAGAATTTTTCGGTAAAATAAAAACGGTTAAAGCGTCAGTAACTTCTTCAGAAGCCGGAAACCTCATTGGTTCCGCGTTTTGTCCAATTTGTTCAACGACAAGCAAACCAAAGTGGCTTCGAGTAACAAAAGATGTGGGTAAATCATGGATGACGGAAACTTCATTAAACATTGTGAAAAGCAACACTACGCTTTTCCCCGAGAAGCTAAAAAACGAAAAATCCAATAATCAAACTTCGAAGAAAATGAAACTACTATTGTATATGCTGATAATGAAATATACGATGAATTCGTCGGTGGAAAATACATTATTTATGAGGCAGGTTCAGAGGATAATCAGGACCACGGTACTCAATTTAACGATGAAGGTATTACATTGTGGAACTGTGTAGTTTTGCGCCTCAATTGTATTTCCCGATATTTTTAGAAACTTCAACTCATAAGGCAGGCCGTAACGGGTCAATGGAACATCAGGACCATGATGTTCAATTCAACAATCAAGGTATCAAATTTCAAACCGTTCTAACAAGGCATTCCTAATGCACTTCTAAATATTCCAGAGATTTCAGTTCAATACAGTGTAGAAGGGATAGATATCGACAATGGAAATGAAAGTTATTCGGAAAACTAAAATCGTGGGAGGATGAGGCCGGTCTTCCCATAGATAATCAACAACAGGTCGTAAATGTCGCTAATGGTTCACGACTGCTTAGTATTGATAATAATATACAGCTTCGATCGACAATTTATAAGAAACGAGGAATGAGATATCGGACGCACGAAAAAGACGTGAAAGCCTACGAATCCATGAAAGCTGGAAATAGTTTTCACGAATATCAGTCGTTGAACAAACATTGCATTAACCACCGCACATTGCGGAATCACATATCAGCAAGTACAACAGATTCAACAGAAGGTGTTCTTTTAGTGGAACCATCGAAGGAGTATCTTTCGTCTAACGGCTATTGTTATGTAGTCAGCTTGAGTGAAGATGCATCCAGTTTAGCACCTCGCCCAATGTATGATCCTGCAACCGATAGTATTTCCGGACTGGTTCCTCCGTTTGACAAAAATGGAATGCCTGAAATGCATCATTTCATCATGACGTCTGCAACGAAAATGGCGAACGCTTTGAAAACGTTCCCCTTAGGAACCCTGACATACATGATATTGGCGACACCTATGGAAGTAGGAGCGTCCCCTTTCTGTATCTACTATGCATGTGCTGACAATAACTTCGATTCAAACATAGTGCTACGAAGATGGAAGTATGTGGAGCGAGAATTATTAGCAGCAGGGATATCTGTCATTAGTAATTGTTCGGATGGAGACCCTCGGTTGCTCAAAGCGATGGTTTCAAGATCAGGATTGGCTGTGTCAATGCCAAACTCAAAATGGGGAAAATGGTTTATTGCTCCTGAAAGAAATACTCCCGTTTGTATACAAGATACGGTTCATCTGGTCAACAAAATCCGACATAGCTTGGTAAATCCAAAAAAACATCTAGTGCTGGGTATGATCATATATATATATATACAAACATGTATTATGATATATTTAAATGCGTCTTTTTTCAATCTTCCAGGGCGGTTTGAAGTATCGTTGTCTCACTTACAAACACTTATTGCAAAAAAAGTTGGAAAAGATAAACATTTGCTAACAGCATCAGATTTGAATACTAGAGATAAAATGAAGTTTGATCCAACCATCAAAATGATGAACCCTGACGTACGTAATCTCCTGGCAACTCATGTTCCCGGAAGCGAAGGGACTGTTTTATTGCTTAACATAATGCATCAAATATATGACTCGTACACAGCAATTAACATGCATGCGCTCAAGCGAATTTATTTGATCTGGTATAATTTCAAGTTTGAAGTGATTTTAAGAATTATGTGATTTCTAATTTTTACAGGAACTCATTATTTTTGCTTCGCGCTTGGCGAGGATGGTGTTGGAAACAGTTTCACAATATCAAAAACTGTATTACATCAAATGTGTATTTGTCACTTGAAATAAATGCACATTCACTTGTCATTTTCCTCTCTTGGTGCAGAGATCGTCGGGTCCCGCAACAGTTCATAGTCGAGCACTTATCAAGTCAACCAAATGAGCATGTATTTCGAGAACTTAGATCTATGGCAACAGCAAATTCAACAAAAATTAATTTTTGTATGGGAGAACTTATCACTAAAATGAAGCGCCTGCAAATGCAGTTTAAAGTTAAATACACGTGGAAGCATGTATTGAAATTTCCAACTGGAACCAAAAAACATACCGATTATGACGAAATTAATTCAAACGGGTTGCCTTCAGATGAAGAGATTAAGATTACCATTGAAAACGCAAGAATCGATGCGCATGCCATGCTTAAATCGATCGGTATTGAAGAAATGGACATAAATTTCAATGACCAGATCAACTTGAAGACAAAAGCTACGCAACCAGATGACAATGAAATATTAAGTACGGAAGATGAGCAGACAGAATCAGATGACGATTCTAATGCTGTGGAATGTGGTGGGGACAGTTATGAAGAAACAACAGAGGAAATAATACACACTGAAGAATTTTTTGAAAATTTTGGAGGCGAACTAAATTTACGAGATTGCTCAACTGGCTTCAAACACACCTTCAAAATTAAAGGAAACAACGAAAAAGTATATAACATCAAGAAATCCATAGTGCTGTGGATGCTTCACAACAAGAAATTTTAATATTCGAATGACCGACTAAGAAGGTTTCATGGTCCTATCATCGTAGCAATATATACGTAGCGTACGTATACGTCAAGCGTAGTATCCTAGCAGATTGTAATATGATTTATGCCAAATTAATGTACCTTTTTTAGCAGATTAGTTATGAGAATAAGTTTTATTTTTTCGTCTAGAAAACACAATTTACTCAGTAATTGTGAAAATGGGATTTTTTGGTGGATAAATAATAATGGAGCGAATATGTAATCTAGGAACTATTTAAGCTTGTGAGGATTTCTGGGAACTCGTCTGTAAGGGTCACTGCTCTCTTAATTCATAACATGCACCCATATCAGTAACAATCAAAAACAAATTATTGGAGTGAAAATTCCTTTGTTTCTCAATTTTGAGTTTATTTTCAGTGGTTAGCTCGAATTATAGAAATAAATAATTATACAGATTAAGCCGGAACAGTCATTTTGGGAATATTATTCATATGTTATAAATGATGGAACAATGTTTATCTTAAAATCAGCAATTAAAGCTTTCAGTCACAGTTTCGAAACGTTGGCAATGATATAAAATTATGAACAATTTCACGTGACTGATAGCCGGAAATCCTGATTATTAGAAACAAATCCAGCCGAAATTCCTTTTTTTAAATTACGTTCAAAAATTATAAACATCTGAAGATTTGATCCAGAATGTCCAAAAGGATCGCTGAAAAGTCAATAGAATTTAAAGAAAGCATAGTATATTTCTCTTAGGCACAATGATCTACGAACACAGCACTATTTAAGTCCGAAATATGCATTTGGTTTTATTATTTTAAGATTATAGCTCCTTCGAAAATCTCCCGCTTTTCATTTAGCCATTTTTTGTCCATCCTCGTCTCGGTACGGCTCTTCCTTTAATAGTAATGGAACTCAAAATTGGATTAAAGAAATAAATGAGTTCCACTATAAAACGAACATTACCACTATTATGGGAACAGTTTTCCAATAAATAGAGGAAATAAAAACTTGAACACAGCACGAATAACTTATAACGTTATTTACGTATTTCTGTACCTTGTTCTGTACCAATCATAATGTCAGAACAAAAATAATGCTTTCCGAACCAGGGCTCTTTGATCAATATTCCATACGTACACAATAGTATTTCGCTAGTATTTATTAGTATTTTGGAATAGAGTTCAGTGCGTGATCTCTCTTGTTCCGGACAGCAGAACGATCGCGCGATCGGCCGAATTATTGTGTTCTGCATTGCGCGGCCGGTTATAAAATTAATCAGTTCAGTGCGTGATCTCTCTTGTTTCGAAGCGGGCTTGGTAGTCATATGGCTACTGCTTCTGCCTCATACGCAGGAGGTCGTGGGTTCAATCCCAGGTCCGTTCCATTCTCCTACTCTATATCTTTCTCTTTATTTCTCATGTTCTAGCAATCGCTAGAACTGGAAATGGACTTCCATACCGTTTCCATTACTATTCCTATACCTTCAACTTGAGTATTCTATCAGTAATCTGATAGAATTGGAAATGAACTATAGAGCTCGTTTCCTAAATCCAACTAGAAATTCCATCAGTTACCTTCTCCTATCTATCACATTGGCAGCTCGTTAACCAAGACGGACCTCTGCCTCTCCAACCTAACCCAGAAATTCCAACAAATTCCGCATGAACTCGTGGCAAGTGCAGAGGTATATTCGACTTGTAGTGGGCGAGTGATTGCATCATCATTTCCTCCTTCCCTATATTGACTCACATTCTGACGTGGCAGGCGCCAGTATGACCTAACAAATGAGATCACCAGTACTTGTACATTGAAGATGTGTGGCTAGTCCCAAGCAAACATCTGTTGGTTCCCTGTGCAAGAACAGCTGATCTGGTCTTAATGGAGTAGCAACTACGAGTAGTCAATGAAGCTCAAGCTCAAGCTCAAGTATTTATTAGTATTTTGGAATACTGTGAAAAGTTTAGAGTTGGTTACCCCTGGTATGGGTGACTAATGGGGGATCAAGTGTTCCCAAATGCTGGGTAAAGCATACCATTGGTACTTCGCGAACCTGAAGGAATAAAATAGACTCCATCTCACGGTCCTTAGCTTCTTACCCAACAACTCCTATCCTTACCTCCTCGTGGTACTGGCCGGGATACGAGCAACCTTATGGAATATCGGGTAACCAACCGCCACAATAGAAAAAAGGAGGTATTTTGAGCCAAAATTATGAATCCTGCAATAAATGGTGGTATTCATCATAAAAACAATATTTTTTCTGAGCTTTCAATGGGGTTCGAGACCAATTTTCGGCATAGTATCGATTTTTGTCATATAAAAAACCAACGGAATTTGGTCACTTCTTGGCTTGCATTAAGCTTGTTTGATGCTGGATAAAATACTAACGGTAATATAAAGGGTTTAACTGTATATTCGTGTCACAGACAAATGGACGCAACACAGATTTCCTAAAATGATCAAAAAGCACTTTTAACTTCTGGTGATGAAAATTCACTGAGTAGAACTTATTAAACCAGCAAAGGAGAGTAGACCAGATTCAATTAGCGTCATATTGTGACATCAACGAAATGTAATTTCATTTATTTGATATTTCCATAAGATTTCTTTCATAAATATAAAACCCAGATTAATCCACCTAGCGGTGATGGTGCCTTTCTTGTTCGTTCAAAAGGTTTGGAAAAATTTCAAATAACACCAATATGTGGATTGGTCTTATTTTTCATATTTGTTTATATGCAAAAAAAAAATCTCGCCAAACGCAATTTGTTGCAAACAAATCGGATGAGCATAAGAGCAAAAAATGGCATTTTATTTAGTAGTTTTAAAATTCGTATTTTCGCCATAACTTTTGACCCAATTATACGATCCGGCCAAGTTTCTATAGGAAACAATGGGACAAGATTCTGCGTCGAATGCAATCTGTTGCGAGCGACCTGAGAAGCACATATATTGCACATCAATCACAGTAACTTATATATGACCGGATTCAGTCACAATATGGTTACTGCAACCAGATTTGTTGAAATTGTGTTGCTTGGGGAATAGATGAAGTCTAAATGCTAAGAAAGTGAGCTAGACTTTTTTGAACTCTTTTTCACAATAAATAGTAATTTGACCATAACATCTAAGCCCATAGTCCGATCCGGCTAATTTTCAATAAGAAAATATAAGACATTCTGCGTCGAATGCAATTTAATGCGAGCAAATCGGTTGAGGAAAAGTGCCTGAAAAACGAGTGACATTTTTTTAGCGATTTTTTCATAAAAAAATGGTATAATTTTCGATCCCATAGTGCGATTTGGCCAATTTTCAATAGGAAACAACGGGACAGGATTCTACGTCGAATGCAACTTGTTGTGAGCAAATCGATTGAGGATAAGTGCCCGAAAAATGAGTGACATTTTTACGCGATTTTTTGTATGAATTTGTATTTTGGCCATAGCTTCTTATCCCATAGTTCGATCTGGCCAATTTCAAATAGGAAACAATGGGACAGGATTCTGCATCGAATGCAACTTGTTGCGAGCAAATCGGTTGAGAATAAGCTCCCGAAAAATGAGTGACATTTTTTACGCGATTTTTTCGTATGAATTTGTATTTTGGCCATAACTTCTGATCCCATGGTTCGATCTGGCCAATTTCAAATAGGAAACAATGGGACAGGATTCCGCGACGGATGCAACTTGTTGTAGGCAAATCGGCTAAAAGTAAGTGCCTAAAAATGAGTGAGAATTTTTCTTGTCAACAAATGTATTTTGGCCATTACTTCGAATCCCATAGTTCGATTCGACCAATTTTCAATACGAAACAATGGGACAGGATTTCGCGTCGAACGAAACTTGTTGCGAGCAAATCGGTTAAGGATAAGTGCCTGTAAAATGAGTGAGATTATTTTGCGTACACACATACACACACACATACACACACACATACACACAGACATCACCTCAATTCGTCGAGCTGAGTCGATCGGTATATAACACTATGGGTCTCCGGGACTCCTATAAAAGTTCGTTTTTGGAGCGAACATTTAGCCTTAACGTATACTTTGTATACGAGAAAGGCAAAACGGGACAATTTTAGGGATTTTTAGATTACGACGGGACAGCACGATAAGGTCTAAAAACGGACTGTCCTGTTCAATACGGTACGTATGGTCAGCCTAACTATGCTCCACAGGACAGTGCAGCATTTCACCGAATCAGGAACCCTAAACTGTTCTATACAACGCAGAGTTTTTACCCTCTCTTGCATTATGTGAAGCTGCAAAATCATTTGATAGCAAAAAATATAAATAAAATAAAAACAATCAAACAAAATTAAAATATTCAAGCTAAATTTTACTATTTTGGTCGAGCATGGGTCAGCTGTCTGACATCCGCGTTGAAAAATGTGTTCCATGTGTGCCCCCCCCATAAAATAATAACGTGTGCTAATCACTAATGATACTAAAAGATTGTGAGCCCTCCTTAGCCGTGAGGTAAGACGCGCGGCTACAAAGCAAGACCATGCTGAGGGTGGCTGGGTTCGGTTCCGGTGCCGGCCTAAGCAATTTTCGGATTGGAAATTGTCTCGACTTTCATGGGCATAAAAGTATCATGGTGCTAGCCGCATGATATACGAATGCAAAAATGGTATCCTGGCTTAGAAACCTCGCAGTTGATAACTGTGCAAGTGCTTAATGAACACTAAGCTGCGAGGCGGCTCTGTCCCAGTTTGGGGAAGTAATGCCAATAAGAAGAAGAAGACTAAAAGATTTAAATGGAATTAGGTATTGTTCCCGCTTATCATTTTAGCACTGCCAGGGGGAACTTGGTCGGTACCCACTGCACTTTTCTTTCCCTTTCCACAAACAATTACCATCATTTGTGATATTTCAACGAAATCTTATTGGTAATTCTGAAAAGGCAGACAATCAATACAGTTAGATTTCCAGGTAATATGTGCACATTTAGCACAGGTCTGGTGATGCATCACAATCGTGTATATACAGGAGTATATGCACTATAAGATGAAATTGACCGGAAGATTAGATAAGCATTTCCCCCCAAAGTTCACAGATTCAATTTCCATAACAAAATAGGTATCCTCAATCATGTGAAAAGGCTTTAGTCTGAATCAGTGGCGTCGTAGCCAGCTAATTGGTCTGGGGGTTTTCAGAACATTTTTTAATTTGAGATGGCTCGAAAAAATTTCTTCTTAAAATGCTGTCTTTGAGGGTGGTTTTATGTCCACCACTACGTCACTACGTCACTGGTCTAAATAGGTTATAGAAAAATGTATCTGAATATGAAACGATTTACACATTGTTCTCAGGGAAACTCAGATGTAAGAACATTGACATCATATGGTCTCTTTTGATATTTATAAATATGAATAATGTGCATCTAAAGAAATTTATTATAAAAATCGTTCACGGCGAAGCATTATATGCAGACTCCAGTAGTTGGAATCGACTGTTTGTCAGACTTCTCTATATCGACCCATCATTCGGCAACTGCACAGCCTTCTATAATAATTGACAATACTCATGACATTGCCTAAAAATATTTAAAAAATAGATTTTTAGTATGTATAATATTGAATGCTATCGTCATCATACCCGGTTGCAGAAAGTGTTTTGCTCGAGATGTTTCAAATCAGGGAAATGGGCTCCAACCACATCCCATGAATTGCTCATCATTTCTTGAGGTGTTCCATTGCTTTTTAGAGACAATTCAATTCTCAATAATTAGCCGTGGCTATGCTCACACACCGTTCTGTTAGTTGATATTCGGCCATGCTTGGAACCTTTGTAGCAGCGCAAACATCCCCTGCTGCTATTTTTCCAGCAGCGGGTTTGATTTATGCCATAAGCCGGGAAACCATAGCGGCGCCTCCGTTGACCAGTTTTTCCGCAAGTAATTACTTGGCAATGTTAGGTATTGCTTACGCTGCTAATGCAGTGGACTCGGTAATCGGCTGCGGTTGTTTCGGCATCAGGGATTTCAGCTCCTTCTCCATAAATACTCACTATTTCTTAATCATGCTTTAACTTTCACAAAATCGGTGTAATATAGCCAGGAATTTCCTATTTTATTGTACGACACAAATCGAAACGAAAATTTTGTTGACAGCCGTTGACAGAGGAAACAAAAACATCAATGCTGCCAGTGTAATGCACGATGAGAAAATCATGCGGAAAACAGGAAAAAATGGACAACTTACAGCATCTGGTTAGTGTCTAGACTGAAATTTCAGTTGTATACCTAGGACTCTTACACACTGATTAAAATTTAAGCGCAACTCGAAAAAAATCCAAGTGTCGGATCCCGGTTATTGTTCCTGACTAAACTGTCAAATCGTATGTATTTTTTTTCTTTATTGACATTTGGATCCCCTATCCTCGCCAGCAAAAGATGTTCCGGACAGCGACGACAGCGACAATCTTTATTTAGTAACTAAAATATCTTTTATCAAGTTAGTTAAGGGTCAGCGAGGGGATACTGTATACAATTTCGAAAAAGTGAAAAATACTCCTCGGTATTTGATAATAAATTTAAAGGATCGCATTTTTTAGGTATGAGCCTGTTCATATATTACGTAACGTGGAAAATGAACCCCCACCCCCTCGTAACAATCCGTTACAATTTTCAGAACCACCCCACCCCTACACACAAAGAAAAAGCATTATTCGAATTAAAAAATCCATTGGTTAAAATAAAAAGATGCGTTGGTTCTTTTTCGTAGAGAGTTGCGTATGTTTAAAATATTCCGTGTATAGTAGAAAATCGAAAATTTGTTTTCAATAAAATGAAATATCTGCAGTTATCAGACGTCGCAACTCATTTCTGATTAGTGCGCATGATAGTACATCCATGCGTGCATGATGCGCACTACTAATGAAATATTTCAAAATGTCGCGACTCGCGTCGCAGCGCGAGTGCTCAATCGCGCGTCTTGTTTGGTGGCGGCCCGAAAGTAAAAGTGCACCAACTTTTGCGTCAACGCTGTTTCAAAAGTGGCATGCCACTCTAAAATTAAAAGTGTGAACTTTCAAAATAAAATTTTACAACTGTCAAATCCAAATGGTCACACTGGGGTAAAAATTTTTCATTTGGAAAATGATATTTTATTTTGCTCCAAAAAGAACCTCCCAAACTATTACCGTTTTCCATATTTTCTTTTTAAATTTAATAGAATACTAATCGGCTTATTTTCTCAGTTTTATTTCATTGTTTGAAGCTTAAGGTAACCGCAGACAGACGTTCCAGTTCGACTCACTAACTTGTGTAAAAAACATGGCCGTTGGATTGCCAAGTAGCAATAAGCGAAGAGATGGCGCCACATGTCAAAACGGCAAACGTTATTTGCTGTTTTGTTTTGATTTTGATTTCATCAAAATCTTTTAGTTTCTTGATCGGATCTGCTCGATGGGATTCTCAATAAAATGCATGAATCACGCACACACGCGTTGTTCATGTTGTCGTATGGCAACACAGATCGTACAATGTAAAAATACTTTTAGTTTTCTGTTTCTAAATTTAATGTGTATTTTGACGTTCTTCTTTAATGATTTGTTTTTTTATTTTTACCAAACATTCTAAAAATGTAAACAACTTCAATGTGTTCTCATTCTAATAAATCATCCACGTTTTTCATGTAAATTGCGAGTTTCCTCATGATTCGAAATCCTGTCTCTGGCCAATAGGTTATGGGCCCAGCGGAGTAGGCGGAATGAGTGCGCGGAACTACGGAACCGAATCAAAAAATAAGTTATTTGTTGACGTTCAGTTAAATCGGGCGGATAAAGTCGCGGCGGTTTAGTTATCACAATGGCTACTGGTGATAGAATTGTGTCGTTCTCCAAGCTCAATGGAACAAATTACGACAATTGGAGTTTCCGGATGAAGCTGCTTCTTTTGAAGGAAGGTAATTGGACCGTCATCAGCAAAGCAAAGCCTGAAGAAGTGACAACCGAATGGACCAGCAAGAATGACCAGGCGATGGCCACGATTGGACTAGCAGTAGAGGACAGTCAATTGATCCACATACGGAAAGCTAAATCTGCGGCAGAGGCTTGGAAAAATTTGGAGGATTTCCATGTGAAACGTACGCTCACTACGAAGGTGTCATTGATGCGGAAGATCTGTCGTCTCAGGCTCGAAAGAGGCGGTGATATGGAAGTGCATATTAGCTCTCTTACGGAACTGTTCGAAAAACTGAATGATTTGCAAGGAGACAAGATACTGGATGATCACTGGCTCGTCGCAATATTGTTCAGTAGTTTACCTGATGAGTACGAAACTCTGGTAACTGCATTAGAGGCGCGCCCAGATGAAGATTTAACTTTGAACCTTGCCAAGGGGAAACTGATAGATGAATGGCAGAAGAAAAAAGACCGTTCTGAAGATGACGACTATCCAGAAACAGTGTTGTATGCAGGGTCAAATGTAAATAATATTAAGTGTTTTTTCTGCAAAAAGTCTGGACATAGAAAAGCGGAATGTGAGAAGCTTAAAGAGTGGAAGAAGAACAAGTACGTAAGACAGGATGAAGAAAAGTGCATAGTGCAGTGAACGTGCCTATTAAGGATAATCAATGGGCGTTTCTTACTGCATATTCCGAGTCGTCTGACAAGCTGTGGCTGTTGGATTCAGGTGCTACTTGCCATATAGTAAACCATCGCGGTTTTTCGATAGCCTTGATGAAAGTGTAAAAGAGGTTGTATACGTTGCTAATGGAGCCAAAGTAGTTTCAAAAGGTCGAGGACGCGGTATGATTAAAGTGCTGGATGACAAAAAGAGAGCTCGGATGATTTTGATGGAGGAAGTACTATTCGTTCCAGAAATGAACAGTAATCTGTTGTCGGTAAAATGCTTGTGAACAAAGGTTACGTGTTAACATTAGATGACAAGGGTGCCGCAGTCGCTCGTGATGGAGTTGTCGGTGCTTACGCGGACCTTCGGCACAATTTGTTTGTAATGCGAGTGTCAGATGAATCAAACGTTCAAAAGAAAAGTGATTGTATTCATGAATGGCATCATCGATTAGGCCATAGGAGTTGCGAAGCCGTTCAGAAGATGTGTATTAGCCGATGATTTCAAAGTTGCTGAGTGCAAGTGTGATGATGTTTGTGAAGTGTGCATAAGAGGAAAAATGCACAGAAGTACCTTTCCGAAGGAATCAGAACGCAAGTCATTGGCAGTAATGGATCTAGTTCATACGGATATCTGCGGTCCCATGCGAACGGCGACGTTGGGTGGTCGAAGGTATTTCCTTACCTTCATAGATGACTACAGTAGATTCACTGTAGTTTATATAGTGCGAAGAAAATCGGATACGTTGGAGAAGCTTAAAGAGTTCGTCGAGAGAGCGAAAACGCAGTTTGGATGTAAACCGAAAATTCTTCGGTCTGATCGTGGTGGCGAATACATAGGAAAGAAGGTGAGAAATTATCTGAAGGATAATGGCATTATCGGCCAACTTACTGCACCTTATTCGCCTCAGCAAAACGGGGGAGGCGAAAGAAAAAACAGGTACCTCGTTGAAATGGCACGATGTATGCTAATCGATGCGAAATTGGATGATCGTTTTTGGGGCGAAGCCGTGATTACCGCGAATTTTATGCAAAATCGTTTATTATCCCGCTCGATTGGATGTACTCCCTATGAACGTTGGTTTGGGCAGAAACCGAATTTAAATGATATAAAGCCTTTCGGTGTTGATGTTTATTGTCATGTTCCCAAAGAAAAACGAGGCAAACTGGGCGAGAAAGCTGTAAAGTTGAAGTTTATGGGGTATAGTGAAGAAACAAAGGGATATCGCTTAGTGGATGCTAACTCCGGTAAAATTACCATAACTAGAGATGTTCGTTTTCTGAATACATTCGATCCGATTACGAAGTCTTTCGAAGATGACGTGATTATTCCATTGAATATCTCGCCCGATGTTGTCCCTGAACATAGTGACGATCCTGATGATCACTGGGTGGATACTGAGTGTTTTTTGGATGATGAGTCTAACGATGATGAACAATTTCAGGAATTCTTGAACGATCCCTTGGAACCAACAGTCCGTCGATCTGAACGTACAACAAAAGGTGTTTTACCGCCGAGATATGTTTGTGCTACTGACAAGATGGAAAAGGAACCCAGGACCTATGCGGAATCGCGAGATTGTCAACACAAGGATGAATGGCACAATGCCATGCTAGAAGAGTTGGAGTCTATTCAAGCAAATGATACCTGGGAAGTTGTTGATTTGCCACCAGGCCGTCGGGCTCTGGGAAGCAAATGGGTGTATAAACTAAAAAGGGATTCCAGCGGGAAAGTGAAGCGTTTCAAGGCAAGGCTTGTTGCTCAAGGATTCAACCAACGATACGGAACTGAGTACGATGAAATATTCGCACCGGTTGTACGTTTGACTACGTTTCGAGCATTGTTGTCAGTTGCGGCGAAAAGGGACATGACAGTGCGACAGTATGACGCAGCCTCCTGGATTCGTTTTGGAGGGATCTGCAAACAAGGTGTGCCGTTTGAAAAAAAGTTTATATGGGTTGAAGCAAGCGGCGCGATCCTGGAACAATCGACTCCATGAAGTTCTGGCGAATGAAGGATTCCAAAAATGTGATTCGGATCCATGTCTTTATCGAAAACAAGTAGGAAATAAGCTGTGTTTTGTTCTTGTTTATGTCGATGATTTAATCATTTCGAGTGACGACGACGGTATTATAGCCTCTTTGGAGCAGACATTGAAGACAAACTTCGCCATTAGCAGTTTGGGGGATCTTCGACAGTATTTAGGAGTTGACGTAGACCGAGATACAGAAGGGAATTACTACATAAGCCAGCAACGATATATCAGCGATGTCGTCAAAACTGCTGGTTTAGAAGATGCAAAGGTGTCGGCGATACCTCTGGATACAGGGTACGAGAAGCAAGAGCGGGATGGTAATTTCCTACCTGACAAACCATGAGTATCAACGATTGATTGGAAAGCTGTTGTTCATATCGGTCAACTCACGCCCAGACATTGCTGCGTCTGTGTCTATTCTCAGTCGGAGAACAAGTAAGCCCTCTCAGCAGGACTGGAACGAGATTAAACGAGTTATACGTTATTTGAAGGGCACTGTTGATATGCGTCTTCGGCTTAGCGACAAATGTGATGAATCAGGATTGATTGGATATGCAGATGCCGATTGGGCGGAGTGTCGAGACGGGCGAAAATCGAATAGTGGTTTTATATTTCACTACAATGGAGGAACGATTTCGTGGGCATGTCGTAAACAATCCTGTGTTTCCCTGCTTTCGCTCATCTATAGATTCTACTATAGATAGATAGTAGAATCTATAGATGAGCGAAAGCATGGCTGAGTCGATTTTTTTGCCCGTGCACACGCGCATATGACGTCACAGCCATTAACGTTTCCATTGAAATCGTGACGTCATGCTCGTTTGGAGACACGTTTGACAGTTCGTTTGGAGACAGAGGATTTATCTTCCCTCATCTATATATTCCACTATCTATAGATTCTACTATCTATAATTTAAAAGTACTCCGAAAATTAGTATTCCAATTTTACCGTGCATAAAACCTTAAAATGGGTATTTTTTTTATCTCATTATGGGTTTATGTTTTTCTGTGTAGCTACATTTTCTTCCGGTGTACGATGGAAAAGGCCTTTCATGTGACATCATGATGCTGAGACTGAACTTGTTAGAAAACTGAATGCTGTCAGTTTTGAATTGTGTCTTGGGAGAACATAGCCTTGACATCCGAGAGCATTTCATACCGAAATAATAATATGTGATAACTATTTGAATATTTACTATTTTTTTGCGAAGTTCAACCGTTTTGAAATTCAATAGTGAAATAGAAAACATTCTCCATCGAATGCAACTTGCTGCGGTAAAATCGATTAAGGTTTAGTACTAGAAAAGTTGGCTAATGTTTTAGTGTGCACACACATACGCACACACACACGGACACACACACACGGACAGACAGACATTTGCTCAGTTCGTCGAGCTGAGTCGATTGGTATATAACACTAGGGTCTACGAGTCCTCGATAAAAGGTCGTTTTCGAGGAAATGATAGCCTTTTCGGTACAACTTTGTTGTACGAGAAAGGCAAAACGTATTGTGACAAGGAGTTATTTAACACGAATCTATGACAAAAGGTCGAAAGGACAAAAGGTCGAAAGACAAAAGGTCGAAAAGACAAAAGGTCGAAAGGACAAAACGTCGAAAGGGACAGAAGGTCGAAAGGACAAAAGGTCGAAAGGACAAAAGGTCGAAAGGGACAAAAGGTCGAAAAAGACAAAAAGGTCGAAAGGGACAAAAGGTCGATCATGAACAAGTTGAGATTTTGTGTATTCCAAAGGAATTTTTGAAATGCATTTAACTTCAAGCAGAAATAACACTCATCTCATTAATCAAAGTTGAAGAATGAGCAATTTTCAAAGAAGGAGTAATGACTATGAAACAATATTATGAATATCTAGATAGTTCTGTTAAAGATAAAAAAGACGCCTGCATTAAAAATTCACCTGCGTGTAATACACATCAAAATGTGCGGTGTGCGCCATTTTGACAAATCGAAGTGACATTTAGAAAACTCAAATATTCATCTATTAGTTGTACTCACTGAATGATTTTTATTCAATTGTCAAAATTGTGAAAAATAAACGCGCAGATTTTTTGACAACTACAGTCAAACCTCCATGAGTCGATGTTCTATGACTCGATATCGACTCATGGAAGCAAATTATTCCATATCAAAAAATATTTTCTGGGTTACTGTGATCGTCCCTCCAAAGAGCTTTCCAAAGATTTCCTATTCCACATCTCGATATTTCCATGAGTCGATGGTCCCTTCAATATCGACTCATGGAGGTTTGACTGTATGTAACTCTGGTGCGAGATTGATTCCTCCGTTTCAGTTTTTTTTTCTATTTCGACCTTTTGTTTCTTTCGCTTTTTGATCTTATTGAAATTTTTTCGTTCGACCTTTTGTCCTATTCGACCTTTTGTCTTTCAACTTTTGTCTTTCGACCTTTTGTCCCTAACCTATTTAACACACTACTCATCCACCACGTTATGATACGTTATGGTTAAATCTATAATTCGCTTCTATAATGTAGTAATGTCAAAGTTGTAAATTTTGAACCCCTTCCTTCACTGCGTGACGCTTTTATATAATAGATGATTTTTCTTGAATTAGGCGCAACGTTAAGACATAACTACTTTATTTCAGGGAGTTCAAAAACCTTCAAATTGAGCGGGATTTTTTTATGCAAATTTTGTAGGAATTCCTGGAAGCATACCTAGAAGAACTTCCGCAGGAATGTCGTAGAGAAACTTCTGGAGAAATTCCTGGAATAACTACCGGACGAAATCCTGAAGGAACTTCCGGAAGAATTCCTTGAGGAACTTCCTGACGAAATCCTGGAAGAACTTTCGGAGAAATTCCTGGAGGAACTTCCGGATAAAATTCTGGAGGAATTCCTGAATGAACTTCCGGAGGAACTTCTTTACGAAATCCTGGAGGAACTTCCGGGCGAAATCCCGATGGAACTTCCGGACGAAATCGTGGAGGAACTTCCGGACAAAATCCTGGAAGATCTTCCGGAGGAATTCCTAGAGGAACTTCCGGACGAAATTCTGTAGAAACTTCAGGACGAAATCCTGAAGGAACTTCTAGAAGAAATCCTGGAGGAACTTCCGGACGAAATCCTGAAAGAACTTCGGAATGAAATCCTGGAGGAAATTCTGGAGAAACTTTCGGATGATATCTTGGAGAAACTTTCGGACGAAATCCTGGAGGAACTTCCAAACGAAATCCTGGAGGAACTCCCGGACGAAATCATGAAGGAACTTCCGTAAGAAGTCCTTGAGGAACTTTCTGACGAAATCCTGGAGGAACTTCCGGAGAAACTCCTGGAGGAACTTCCGGCCAAAATCCTGGAAAAACATCTGGACAAAATCTTGGAGAATCTTTCGGATGAATTCCTGGACGAACTTCCAGACGAAATCCTGGATTAGCCTGAAGGAACATCCGATCGAAATCCAGTAGGAACTTCCGAACAAAATCCTGAAGGAACTTCCGGACGAAATCCTGGAGGAACTTCCAGAAGAAATCCTGAAGAAACTTCCGAATGAAATCCTGAAGGAATTTCCGGACGAAATCCTGGAGGAACTTCCAGACGAAATTCTGAAGAAACCTCCGGACAAAATCATGTAGGAACTTCCGGATGAAATCCTGAGGGAACTTTCGGACGAAATCCTGAAGGAACATCCGAACGGAATCTTGAAGGAACATCCGAACGAAATCCTGAAAGATCTCCCGAACGAAATCCTGAAGTAACTTCCGGAAGCATTCCTGGAAAATGTCCGGAGAAATATCAGGAGAAAATTTCAGAACTTTCCATCGACCACGTTGAAAAAAAACCTGAGGAACACGTTGAGAAGCTTCTGAAAAAAATCCGAAGATTTTTTTCGCTTGAAATTACCCCAAGCCGACCAACGCCGCCGATCATCAACGGCGTGACGCCGCCGCAGACTGAAAATGATCTATCACGCTGCCGCCGTTAAAATGTCAATCGGCGCACAGGTCTAGTAAGTCTGCGGCAACACACACGAGCTGGGAACAGCTCTCATAGTGCAAAGGCGCGTGATCGGGTGGTGGCCGATCAAAGAGAGAATGTGCAGTTTGAGGATCAAAGGCCGGTTCTTCAACTTCAGCATACTCAACATTCATAGCCCACATTCCGGAAGCACTGATAATGATAAGGACGCATTCTACGCGCAGCTGGAACGTGAGTACGACAGCTGCCCAAACCATGACGTCAAAATCATCATAGGAGATTAGAACGTTCAGGTTGACCAAGAGGAGGAGTTTAGACCGGCTATTAGGAAGTTCAGCGCTCACCGGCTGACGAAACAAAACGGTCTACGACTAATTGATTTCGCTGCCTCCAAGAATATGGCAATTCGCAGCACCTACTTCCAACACAGCCTTCCGTATCGGTACACCTGGAGATCACCACTGCAGGCCGAACCACAAATCGACCACGTTCTGATTGATGGACGGCACTTCTCCGACATTATCGACGTCAGGACATATCGTGGCGCTAACATCGATTCTGATCTGGTGATTATAAAACTACGCCCAAAACTATCCGTCATCAACAATGTTCGGTACCGACGACCGCCGCGGTACGACCTAGAGCGACTGAAGCGACCACTGCGTACGCGCAGCATCTCGAGGCAGCGTTGCCGGAAGAGGATGAGCTTGAAGGAGCCCCTCTTGTGGACTGCTGGAATACAGTCAAAGCAGCCAATAACGACGCAGCTGAGAACAACGTCGGGTATGTGGGTCGAAGTCGACGGAACGATTGGCTCGACGAAGAGTGCAGTCAGATTCTGGAGGAGAAGGACGCAGCGTGGACGGTCAGGCTGCAGCAAGAGACCCGACAGAACGTGGAACGTTATAGACGGAAGCGGAGACATCAGACCCGCCTTTTTCAGGAGAAGAAACGCCGTCAGAGTGCGAGGAGATGGAACAGCTGTGCCATTCTCAAGAAACACGCAAGTTCTATCAGAAGCTCAACGCATCCCGCAAAGGATTCGTGCCGCGAGCCGACATGTGCAGGGATAAGGATGGGAGCATCTTGACGGACGAACGCGTGGCGATCGAAAGGTGGAAGCAGCACTACGAAGAACATTTGAATGGCACTGAGAGTACAGGCAGTGAAAGTCAAGGCAGCGGAGGAGATGACCACGTCAGTTCAACGGACGATGGAAGCCAACCAACCAACCAGCCCCACCTTGAGGGAAGTTAAGGATGCCATCCAACAGCTAAAGACCAATAAAGCAGCTGGTAAGGATGGTATTGGAGAAGAGCTCATACAGATCAGCCCGGAAAAGCTAGCCACTTGCCTGCACAAACTGATAGTCAGAATCTGGGGAACTGAACGAACAGCTACCGGAGGAGTGGAAGGAAGGGTAACGCTGCCCATTTGGCATTTAACGACTTTACCTTGTTGTCAACTGGCGACCTTGGCGGGGTCATACTCTACGTACCGTACTCTACGGCGGGACTCACCGGATTGTAGACTTTATCCTGGGGAACGCTTCATCAGCGTCGAATTTGACTTTGATGATGGCAATCGGGGATTCAATCACCCGCTCGATGGTCGCAGATGAACCCAAGATGGTCACAAAATTACTTTTCCTCCACACAAAATAGAAGGATTCCAGGCAAAATTGATAGACTCTCTTGATGCTGAAATCCACAAAAATTGAAACCCTTGTTCAAGTTCCATTAAAATATCATTGTTTGAAAATACGAACATCCTGAAACTTTTAACAGGCACAGTGCACACACTTCGGCAATATGCATAATAGTCAAAACACAACAACCGAGGCGTTCAGCGCAGTTCCAACCGCAGCGTCAGCAACGATTCATTCACATTGCACAAACCGTGGGTAAGGGCACGTGAGTGTGAATTGTCTAAAGCTCATCCACATCTAGGCCACGGGTCTGGGTGTTACGCAAGTGAGCTCCAAGACGGGTGCCATCGCATCGGGGATGGGCCCCAAGTTCCATCATTATGATTAATATGACACAATTTACATGACATTTCCCAGGGCCAGCGACAGCGACAGCGCGCACATGTTCGCGGGAGGTGGTAATTTGGCTCAACCACTCAAAGTCACACCACTGTGAGACTTGCCTGATGTGATACGACCGGCTGCTCATAAGGAATTGTCCTCCTAGGAAACGGTGTTTGATGGTGTCAAATGGATTTGGTTTATGGATGATGAATGGCATGAAAATTCCTTCCACTTGTTTAAAGATTTAACCATCTACAAATCTTAAGGATGGCCATTAAAATTTGCAATTAAACCAACAGCGTTGGAAAAAAGAGCCTCGTTTATGTTTCAAGGGAACAATGCTTCCCACTTTTCAGTAATCCATGTGTCTAATTAATGAAACTTTAGAGACGAATTTCACCCCCTGGTCAACTGGCTCTCATCGCACTAATGAATTCCAGCATAAATTAAAATTACTACTCGCCTACCCCCGGTTCGCATACGGAGAGCATCACAGTCAGTATCATTCTGGCCGACTGGGTGAGCTAATTTTTTGGAGCTTCCCTGCAGCGCTGTGTCCATAATTAGGCAATTTGGGGGAGGACGTGCGCACGATATGATAAGGCTGCTTGCCCGGCGCCCGGATCAAACGTATACTGGTGGCTGCAATGCTCGGCTGGCGAAAAGTTTGCCCACCATAAAAAGTTGACTGTGGCATTCGGTTGAAAACGCCACGGGTAAGTAATTTAGCTGGTTGCAAGCAAATTGAGTAGAATTATTTTGACTCTGTAGGATAGTTTCCTGTGTGCTCACAGTTACAGTCGGGTATCCACTTGGGGAGGGTGTTAACTTGGTCAGCAGGGTATGAAAAAAGTGTAAACTATGATAGCGGCATGCGATTTTTTTTATTATGGAACGAAGAACAATTTGAAAGGATAGTAAAATTGTGTTGCACGAATAAAAAGGAATATTTTCAAATTTTATTTGAAACCATTTATAATGCAGATTTTAGATCAAGTTTGGACTATTACTGAGAAAAAAATTAATCCTTAGTTTGAGAATGCATACTTTTATCCAAGTCTAGTGAATAGTGGGAAGTGAGAAATGAGAAGTGAGAAGTTAGTGGTGAGATGTGAGATGCGATAGTTGCGAAGTGAGTAGTGAGGAAAACAGAAGCAAGAGGTGAGAAGAGAGGAATGATACAGTCGTGATTCGCTAGTTGGGATTTTAATACTTGGGTCACTTTTTACTTGGGCCTCCGCTGGTTGGGCCATGACCCAACTAAAAAGCAATCATACGTCAAAATGAAATGTAAACACTGGAATTGGGATTTAGCGTCACTGGACATCATTTTTGATGTTCCAATCAAAATACCAATTGACCCAACTAAAAACCGAACTCGTCAATTGGGTCGAGGTTGTGGCCCAACCAGCGAATCACGACTGTAATTGGGATGTGAGAAGCGAGATGCTTAGAAGTGAGAAGTGAGTGGTGAGAATTAAGACAGAAAGAAGAATTAGGAAGGAAGCAGAGAGAAAGACGAAGAAGAAAGACGGAGAAAGATGGAGAAGTCAAAAGAAAGAAGAATTAAGAAAAAAGAAGGAAAAAATAATAAGGAAAATATACGAGGAAATAAGAAATAACAAAGATAGAAGGAGAAAAAAAGATTAAGCAGAAGGAAGAGGGAAAAAAAAGAATTATGGGAAAGGTGGAAGAAAAAGGGAGAAGGAAGTAAGTAGAAAAAAGAGCAAATAAGGAAGAAGATAGAGAGAAATACGTAAAGGAAGAAGAAAGAAGAAGGAAAAACGAAACAAAAAGAGGAATGAACAGAATTAGAAATAATGAGGATTAATATCACAATTTTCAAATCTTACATCTCTTCTTCTTCTTCTTCTTCTTCTTCTTATTGGCATTACATCCCCACACTGGGACAGCCGCCTCGCAGCTTAGTGTTCATTGAACACTTCCACAGTTATTAACTGCGAGGTTTGTAAACCAGGTTACCATTTTTGCATTCGTATTATCATGAGGCTAGCACGATGATACTTTTATGCCCAGGGAAGTCGAGACAATTTCCAATCCGAAAATTGCTTAGACCGGCACCGGGAATCGAACCCAGCCACCCTCAGCATGGTCTTGCTTTGTAGCAGCGAGTCTTACCGCACGGCTCAGTAGGGCCCCTTCAAATCTCACATTTCACTTTTTATTTCTTACTCCTAGGTCCTCAGTTGTCACTTCTCATGTCTCACTTTTCAAAACTCACCTCGCCCCAACACTCCACACTTTTCACCTCTCACTTCTAACTGCTTACTACTCACTTATCACTTAGCACTCCTCTCTTCCCTTTCCTGATTCTCTTAAAATTTTTATTCTATGTTATTGAATTTTTCATTAAATTTTTAAATCTTTGAATTTTTAAATCTTAAAATTTTAAATTTTAAAATTTTTAAATTTTCAAGTTTTTAAATTTTAAAATTTTCAAGTTTTAAATTTTAAAATTTTCAAATTTTGAATTTTTAAATTTTCAAATCTCTAAATTTTTGAATTTTTGAATTTTTAATTTTTTAATTTTTAATTTTTTTAATTTTTCACTTTTTACAACTTACCTCGCCCCATTACTTTCCAATTTTCACCTCTCACTTCTAACTGTTACTAATCACTTAGCACTCCTCTCTTCCCTTTCCTGATTCTCGCTTTTCTCTTCCTAATTTTCCATTCTTACTTCTCTCTTAAAATTTTTATTCTAAAATTTTTAAATTTTTAAATCCTTAACTTTTAAATTTTTAAATTTTTAAATTTTTAAATTTTTAAATTTTTAAATTTTTAAATTTTTAAATTTTTAAATTTTTAAACTTTTAAATTTTTTAATTTCAAAATTTTAAAATTTTAAAATTTTAAAATTTTAAAATTTTTAAATTTTTAAATTTTAATTTTTTTATAAATCTTTAAATTTTTAAATTTTTAAATATTTGATTAAATTTTTAAATTTAAAATATTTTATAAATTTTTAAATTTTTAAATTTTAGTATTTTAAAATTTTTAATTTTTAAAATTTTAATTCTGTAAATTTTAAATTTTTAATTTTTTAAATTTTTAAATTTTGGAATTTTTAAATCTTTAAATTTTGGAATTTTTAAATCTTTAAATTTTTAACTTTAAAATTTTTAAATTTTAAAATTTTTAAATTTTTAAATTTTTAAATTTTTAAATTTTTAAATTTTTAAATTTTTAAATCTATAAATTTTTTAATTTTTAAATTTCTTAAAAATCTTAAAATTTTAATAATTTTAAAATTTTAAAATCTTAAAATTTGAATAATTTAAAATTTTAAATTTTAAAATTTTTAAATTTTAAAACCTTAAAATTTTAAAACTAAAAACCTTAAATTTTTTAAATCTTAAAGTTTTAAATTTTTAAGTTGTTAATTTTTTATATTTTGAAATTTTTAAATTTTTAAATTTTTATTTAAATTTTTAAATTTTTAAAATTTGACATTTTTAAAAATTCTTTAATTTTCCAATTAGATTTAAATTGATTTGAAAACGCTGAACTACAATTGTTAAAACTGTACATATAATGACAAAATAAAACTGAATTTTAACCACAAAAAAAAAATTCTAAATTTTGAAATTTTTAAATGTTAAATTTTTAAATTTTAAATTTTTAAATGTTAAAATTTTAAATTATTAAATTTTCAAATTTTTAAATTTTTAAATTTTTAAATTTTTAAATTCTTAAATTTTAAAATTTATAAATTTTTAAATTTTTAAATTTTTAAATTTTTAAATTTTTAAATTTTTAAATTTTTAAATTTTTAAATTTTTAAATTTTTAAATTTTTAAATTTTTAAATTTTTAAATTTTTAAATTTTGAAATTTTGAAATTTTGAAATTTTAAAATTTTGAAATTTTGAAATTTTGAAATTTTAAAATTTTGAAATTTTGAAATTTTGAAATTTTGAAATTTTTAAATTTTTAAATTTTTAAATTTTTAAAATTTTAAATTTTTAAATTTTTAAATTTTTCAATTTTTAAATTTTTTAAATTTTTAAATTTTTAAATTTTTAAATTTTTAAATTTTTAAATTTTTAAATTTTTAAATTTTTAAATTTTTATTATCAAATTTTTAAATTTTTGAATTTTTATATTTTTAAATTTTTAAATTTTTATATTTTAAAATTTTTAAATTTTTAAGTTTTTAAATTTTCAAATTTTTGAATTTTTAGATTTTTTTTATTTTTAAATTTTAAATGTTTAAATTTTTTATTTTTTTAATTTTCAAATTTTTAAATTTTTAAATTTTTAAATTTTTGATTTTTAAGTTTTCAAATTATTAAATTTTAAAATTTTTAAATTTTTAATTTTTAAATTTCTTAAAAATCTTAAAATTTTATAATTTTAAATTTTAAAATCTTAAAATTTTAATGATTTAAATTTTTAAATTTTTAAATTTTAAAATTTTAAATTTTTAAACTTTAAATAAAAATTTTTAAATTGTAAATTAAAATTTTTAAATTTTAAATTTTTAAATTTTTATTTAAATTTTAAATTTTTAAATTTTGACATTTTTAAAAATTCTTTAATTTTCCAATTAGATTTAAATTGATTTGAAAACGCTGAGCTACAATTGTTAAAACTGTACATATGACAAAATAAAACTGAATTTTAACCACAAAAAAAATTCTAAATTTTGAAATTTTTAAATGTTAAAATTTTAAATTTTTGAATTTTTGAAATTTTGAAATTTTTAAATTTTAAATTTCTAAATTTTTAATCTTTTAAATTTTAAATTTTTGAATTTCCTGAATTTTTGAATTTTTAAGTTCTTAAAGTTTTAAATTTTAAATTTTAAATTTTTAAATTTCTAAATTTTTAAAATTTTTAGATTTTTAAATTTTTAAATTTTTAAATTTTAAAATTTTAAAATTTTAAAATTTTAAAATTTCAAAATTCTTAAATTTTAAAATTTTAAAATTTTAAAACTTTTAAATTTTAAAATTTTAAAGTTTTAAAATTTTAAAATTTTAAGAAATTTAAAATTTTAAAATTTTAAAATCTTAAAATTGTAAAATTTTAAAATTAAGTTTTACAATTTCAAAATCTTAAAATTTTTATCTTTTTAAATTTTTAAATTTTCAAATTTTTAATGATTCAAAATTTTTAAATTTTAAAATTTTAAAATTTTAAGATCTTAAAATTTTAAAACTAAAAATCTAAAAATTTTAAAATTTTTCAATTTAAAATTTTGAAATTTTTCAATTTAAAAATTTTCAAATTTTAAATTTTAAATTTTCAAATTTTAAATTTTTAAATTTTTAAATTTTCAAATTTTTATTTAAATTTTAAATTTTTGAATTTTTAGTTTTAAAATTTTAAATTTTTAAATTTTAAAAATTTTCAAATTTTTAGATTTTTAAATTTTGACATTTTTAAAAAATTCAATTTTCCAATTAGATTTGAATTGATTTGAAAACGCTGAACTACAATTGTAAAAACTGTACATATTATGACAAAATAAAACTAAATTTTAACCACAAAAAAATTCTAAATTCTGAAATTTTTAAATTTTAAATTTTTAAAGTTTTGAAATTTTGAAATTTTGAAATTTTTAAATTTAGAAATTTAGAAATTTAGAAATTTAGAAATTTAGAAATTTAGAAATTTCTAAATTTTGAAACTTAAAAATTTTTGAAATTTTGAAATTTTGAAATTTTGAAATTTTGAAATTTTGAAATTTTGAAATTTTGAAATTTTGAAATTTTGAAATTTTGAAATTTTGAAATTTTGAAATTTTGAAATTTTGAAATTTTGAAATTTTGAAATTTTGAAATTTTGAAATTTTGAAATTTTGAAATTTTGAAATTTTGAAATTTTGAAATTTTGAAATTTTGAAATTTTGAAATTTTGAAATTTTGAAATTTTGAAATTTTGAAATTTTGAAATTTTGAAATTTTGAAATTTTGAAATTTTGAAATTTTTAAATTTTGAAATTTTAAATTTTCAAATTTTTAAATTTTTAATTATTAAATTTTTGAATTTCCTGAATTTTTAAGTTCTTAAAGTTTTAAATATTTAAATTCTCAAATTTTAAATTTTTATATTTTTAAATTTTCAAATTTTTAAATTTTTTAATTTTTAAATTTTAAAATTTATAAATTTTTCATTTTTAAAATTTAAAATTTATTTTTTTTATTTTTTTATTTTTAAATTTCTAAATTATTAAATTTTTAAATTTTTTAATTTTTTAAATTTTGATTTTTAAGTTTTTAAATCACTAAATTTTAAAATTTTAAAATTTTAAAATTTTAAAATTTTAAAATTTTAATTTTTAAATTTCTTAAAAATCTTAAAATTTTAATAATTTTAAAATTTTAAAATTTTAATAATTTTAAATTTTTAAATTTTCAAATTTATAAATTTTGAAATCTTAAAATTTTGAAATTTAACAATCTTAAAATTTTAATGTTTTTAAATTTTTAAATTTTAAATTTTTAATTTTTAAGTTTTTAAATTTTAAATTTTTAAATTTTGAAATTTTTATTTAAATTTTAAATTTTAAATTTTAAATTTTTAAATTTTAAAATTTTAAACATTAAAATTTTAAAATTTTAAAATTTTATTTTTTTTTTTTAATTTTTAAATTTTTAAATTTTTAAATTTTTAAATTTTAAAATTTTTAATTTTTAATTTTAAAATTTTTAAATTTTAATTCTTTAATTTTCCAATTAGATTTAAATTGATTTGAAAACGCTGAACTACAATTGTAAAAACTATACATATAATGACAAAATAAAACTGAATTTTAACCACCAAAAAATTCTAAATTTTGAAATTTTAAATTTTTAAATTTTAAATGTTTGAAATTTTAAATTTTTAAATTTTAAAAATTTTAAATTTTAATATTTTTAAATTTTTAAATTTTAATATATTTATATTTTCATATTTCTATATTTTTAAATTTCAAAATTTTATTTTATTTTATAATTTTAAATTTTCAAATTTTTCATTTTTTTTATTTGGTTTATTAATCTTAATTTTTAAAAAATTTAATATTAATATTTTTAAATTTTTAAATTTTTAAATTCTTACATTTAAAATTTAAAAATCATAAATTTTTAAATTTTTAAATTTTTAAATTTTTAAATTTTTAAATTTTTAAATTTTTAAATTTTAAATTTTAAATTTTTTTTTTAATTTTTAAATCTTCAAATTTTCAAATTTTTAAATTTTTTTAATTTTAAAATTTTTAAATTTTCAAATTTTTAAATTTTTAAGTTTTTCAGTTTTAAATTTTTAAATTCTTAAATTCTTAAATTTTCAAATTTTTAAATTTCTAAATTTTTAAATTTTAAACATTCAAATTTTAAAATCTTAAAATTTTAAAATTTTGAAATTTTGAAGTTTTAAATTTTGAAATTTTTAAATATTGAAATTTTTAAATTTTGAATTTCCTGAATTTTGAATTTTTAAGTTCTTAAAGTTTTAGATTTTAAAATTTTTAAATTTTAAAATTTTAAATTTTTATATTTTTAAATTTTTAAATCTTTATATTTTTAAATTTTTAAATTTAAAAATTTAAATTTTTAATTTTTTCAATTTTTTAATTTTTAATTTTTAAATTTTTAATTTTTAAATTAAATTTTTTTTTTTTTTATTTTTAAATTTTTAAATTTTCATTTTTAAATTTTTAAATTTTTAAATTATTAAGTTTTTGAATTTTTAAATTTTTACATTTTTAAATTTAATTTTTATTTTTTTTAATTTTTTAGTTCTTAATTTTTTTTAAATTTTTAAATCTTTAAATTTTTAAATTTTTGGGTTTTTAAATTTTTAAATTTTTAAATTTTTAAATTTTCAAATTTTCAAATTTTTAAATTTTTAAATTTTAAAGTTTTAAATTTTCAAATTTTATATGTATCATTAAATTTTTAAATTTTGAACTCTTTAAATTTTTAAATTTTTAAATTTTAATTTTTTTTAAATTTTTAATTTTTTGAATTTTTAATTTCTTAAAAATCTTAAAATTTTAATAATTTTAAAATTTTGAAATCTTAAAATTTTAGAAATTTTAAATTTATAAATCTTCAAATTTTTAAATTTTAATTTTAAAATTTTGAAATTTTAAAATCTTAAAATTTTAATATTTTAAATTTTTAAATTTTAAATTCTTACATTTGAAAATTTAAAAATCTTTAAATTTTATATTTTTAAATTTTTAAATTTCTAAATTTTTAAATTTTAAATTTTTAAAATTTTGAATGTTTTAAAATTTTTAAATTTTTAAATTCTAAATTTTTAACTTTTAAATTTTTAAATTTTAAATTTTAAATTTTTAAATTTTAAATTTTAAATTTTTATTTAAATTTTAAATTTTAAATTTTTAAATTTTAAATTTTTAAACATTAAAATTTTAAAATTTTAAAATTTTAAATTTTTACTTTTTATTTTTAATTTTAAATTTTTGAATTTTAAATTTTTAAGTTTTAAAATTTTCAAATTTTCAAATTTTAAAATTTTCAAATTTTCAAATTTTTAAATTTTAAATTTTGACATTTTTAAATTTTAATTCTTTAATTTTCCAATTAGATTTAAATTGATTTGACAACGCTGAACTACAATTGTAAGAACTGTACATATAATGACAAAAAAAAACTGAATTTCAACCACAAAAAAAAAAAATTTAAATTTTTAAACTTTGAAATTTTAAATTTTAAACGTTTAAATTTTTAAATTTTTAAATTTTTAAATTTTTAAATTTTTAAATTTTAAATTTTTAAATTTTCAAATTTTTAAATTTTTAAATTTTAATATTTTTATATTTTCATATTTTTATATTTTTAAATTTCAAAATTTTAAAATTTTATAATTTTAAATTTTTAAATTTTTCATTTTTTTTATTTGGTTTATTAATCTTAATTTAAAAAAAAATTTAAATTTTCTTAAATTATTAAATTTTAGTTTTTTAAATTTTTAATTGTCTATTTAAAAATTTAAAAGTTGGATTAAAAAATTCCATAATTCAAATATTTTATATTTCCAAAACGCAAAGAATCTCAGAAATGCCGAAAAGCATTCCAGGAAACCGAAAAATCAAAAGTCCGAAACCAAAAGCCAAAACCCAGAAATCAATTTCTATGAAACGAAAACCCGAAATAATATTAAAAACTTAAAGGTGCAGCCCAATCGGGTTGTACGCAAAGGTGACGTAGGACTACGTAGCTATTCGAAATTGATGATTTGCCATAATAATTTGTGTCGTTTTATTAACATTGAGCAAACTGCTCGGAGGTCAACTGAATCAAGAAGTCGAATAGTTGTTCCAAGTTGGAGGGACTTTGAGTCTCTCACCGTGGAATTAACATGACTCATCGGCCTCTGAAGCCACTCGACTGGCTTTCAGTCGGGGACATCACAATCCTTACTTTGCCACGTACGCTTACATCGCGGGCGAAAATCAAACGTATATTTGTGTTTGGTTTCACGCCACTTCTGATTCTGCTTATTTCTCCTTTATTACGACCGTTTTTGAGGATGATGTCCTCTAAAAGGTTTTTATACAAAAGATGGTTGATCCGATACGAACTTTCTTCAAAGTGCAAAACTCAATCGTAACTAGCAAATTTGATAGCGCGGCGGAGGGCTTGTCAGCACCTTGCGTTGAAATTGTCCGACCGTCACTTGATGATTTTTCACTAAGCCTCCACCATTTGGAATAAATTTTCAGCATTGCCACTGCTACCCACGCCTTCGTGCTGCTGTGTCCGCTACGCTGCTCAAATTTTGTCAAACTGCTCATTCCGCTCTTTCCGCGGATCCCGATCAAAATGGCTCGCGCGCGCCGGAAAGCAGCTTTCTTGTATTCAATAAATTAAGCCCGTTAGCCCCGCCCCTTTGTGATCTGATATGGGTGTAAATATGATGTGCACTCATAACAATTAATGAAGAGGCGGGGCTAATGGAATTACTTCATTAGACATAAGAAAACTGCTTTCCGGCGCGCGGGAGCCATTTCGATCAGGATTTCGCAGACGACGGACCTTTCGGAGAATGACAATTTCTAAGAATCCTATGAAAATCCTATGAAAAATATGATTCTGAATTTGGTTATGAGATGTTGTTTATCTAAGATGCGTATTGTTGCGAGGAATTACAGCAGAAACTTGGCTCAAGACGAAGTTTCTTCATATTATCTGTCTGTCTGAGCGACGTTCACCGATGGGTGGTTGCTTTAGAAAGTTTCCACTGAGGTGGCGTCTTCATTGATTTTATACAAAAGCCATTTTTTTTATACAAAAGAAGGTTGATCCGACATCCGAAATAAACTTTCTTCAAAATGCAAAACTCAATCGTAAACAGCGCGCCGGAGGGAGATGATGCAGTAAATTTTAATGGATGGAATCACTAACAGCTACCAAGCTACCACGCCAAACCCGATGCCACCGAAACAGTTCATTTTCGTAAATGATTCATTCTTTTCATAAAATGTTGGTCTTGAGAAGAACTAATTTTTTTTCCCAATTTTCCAACTAACTGACACCACAATTTGTAATCAATTTTCAGCATCGGCACTGGCGGGATCGCCACAGTGTTGTTTTTATGGTCAACCCTTCCTTCATGTGAAATGCTGGTTCGTTGAGGTTGATGGTAGTAACACATCGAGCACCACCACCAATGCAGTGGATTTCCTTTTGAAAATGTTATAAGCGCCTCCGTGATGCTGTGTCCGCTCCGCTGTGATCGCTTGGATGCATCTGCTCTGCGTGAAACCTTGTTCAAACTGAGGATTAGATTCAAACCCGCAAGTGATTAATTTTTGATGTTTGTGCTAGTGATGCATGTACGTGATTGGTTGGTTGGCCTATTTCTAAACTTTTTATCAATTATCGATAATAAATAGTAAAAACCAGTATTAACAACTAAAAACAAAGAAGCGTTCGCTCATCCTTGATCGAATGGTACAAAAAATTGAAAATCCATCGAGAAACGGCTTAGATATTAAAGTTTAAAGTCTATCATATTTTCGTGACGGTCCCCGATTTTCGCAATCGTAAAGTGTACCCCAATATAGAAAACACAGACGTAATCCTACGTCAAAAAAAAAACAATAAAAGCTTGCTGGATTGCAATCCATTCCTGTGCATATTTATCAAGTGATATGGGAAACATGAAGTAATTGGATGAGCAAAGTACCGACGTCAGTATTTCCGCAAATATATCGTTCTGGATACCCTCCAAATGATTTGTATTGAGCTCTAATTTTACGGCCTCTTCCGTTCGGTATTGCATCCCGACAGTTCCTATCCTATCATGGCCACTTTACAGCCTGGTCCACTTGAGTCCTGCTGACAGGAAAATAAAATGCTTGTTCAACAATGGCCACCCGCCTCCCCCCACTCTCAATTGATTCTGACGGTATGTACGATGGTTGCACGATGGGACGACAGGCCTTTTGTGTTCCGACCCGGCCATTTTTGACAGACTTTGCCGGTTGTTCAACTCAGAGAGCAATGTGCAACAGTCAGCAGCACGCCCACAGTTTCGGTGCAGGGGGCCATGGAGCGGTTGTGAACCGCACAGGATGGATGCATTTTGTACACGTTTCCAATTTTATTACTACATGCTTTTGTTCGATTTGAGCATGTTTTCTGGAAGCCTTACAAAGATGTTCCTAATGATGATGATGGTATGTTGTTGATTGTGAATTGTGGCAAGAAAAATTGATCCTTTTTTGGAGAATTTCAAGCTATTTTCATGTTTCTATTCTAGACGAATCTTCAAAGCGATTAGGACTGACTTACTGAGTTGGAATATTTGACGTAATAACATTTTAAGCTAGTGAGCCAAGGTTCCATGGAAAAGCAAATTACAGCAGCTCAATCATCATCTAAAAGTATATCGACTGTTATTTCCAAATTTCTCGCTATAAAAGTCCCACCGAAGCAATATTCCATCCTCGATACGCAGGGAACACGAACAATCGTAAACCGCATTTGATGTAAAATCGTAAAACAGTGCCCATAAACACAAACCTTCGCAGAAGGAAAGCACCCAACCATGTTGAAAGTGAACAAATCAAAGTTAATAATAACCCAACCGGAGCCTTCCCTGAAAATGCATAAATTCTACCCGCCGCGTCGTCGTAGGCCCCGATTTCCATCACAACCACCGTCCGGGGCCACCATCTTCCGCGAACACCGTTGGCTTCTGTCCCCTTGCGCGCTGGTGACGGAAGCCTTCCTGAGCCGCTTATCGGTTGTAAATTTTAGGATCCTCTCCTGCGGCAGCAAATAGCCCAATAAAGTGTTCTCGGCTTAGGGAAATTACAGCTGGCACGATAATTAAATACTGACTAATCCGAGCACCGCGCGCACGAAGATTTGCACCTCGGTGCAAATTGTTTGACAGATAAAGTGAAAGTCTGGGGATAAAATTATATGCGGGTCCTGATTTGTACACCGAGCTTAGAGATGGAGCAAACCTACGTTAAATCTATTTTACGATTAGGGTTTGTAGTTTGTCATTCCATTGCATTGCTTCACCAGTGCGAATAATTAACCAAATTTTATGGATGCAAAGAGAATAATTTTATAGGATGGGAAAACTGATATTTGTCCGCCACTCAAATCACATGAAGCCATGCAATATTGGGGTCTATCGATTCAGGCTGTATGAGTAGGATACGAAGATGGATGGCGTCATACCACTTTTAAATTCGGGACCAAAATCTAACATGGCAGCAGGTTTTTTTTTTATTTATTTATTTCATCTTCGACTGGGTCGTACAGACTACTTCTTATAAACTATATATAACAAAGCAACGTACATCGATAACATCTGCATTGAATACTTCACAATTACAAAATCAAAATACACAACGTAAAACAAATGTACATTAAGAAATAATTGGACATTATCTAAAGAGTTCTATTATTGGGCCTCCAAACAGAATTAGCGTGATTTTTAATTTCCTGCATCTCACACCAGTTGGCCAGCTCGAATTAAATAATGCGTTTTGACGATACTGTGCATCCACAACAACTTTGAAGGAGACATAATCCAGCGTTGAAATATTCCTCCAGGGTGGTACCAAACGAGTCACAGTTTTAACGTTTTCGGCTCCAATTGCTTCACAAACCATACATGTTATCTCTTGCTCCGATACATCATTCGCTATGTTGGAAACAAATAGTTGGACATCCGAATCAGTCATCGTATCGATAGGTTGATCTGTGGCTTTTTTCCTCAATGAAGTGAACGACGAAGATGCTAAAGGAGATGAAACCGACATTTCTTGTTGAAGCGTAGAACGGTTCCGTGATGCAGTACGAGTAGATTCAGAAGCTAGTTGCGTCACAATTGTACTGATACGTGCAACCTCGGCTTTCAAATTTTGTACTTCATCCTTCGTAGTCAGCTCGTTGAGTTCTTTTCTAGGCGGAGACTCTTTTTCGGGCGAATGCTTTCTGATGCGACCATACTCAATTGAATGCGAACAGGAATCGCACATCCAAAATATGTTTGAATGAAGACAGGCGCACCCTTCATCATATGATAAGCCTACGCATTTCGCATGGAAGTAGGACCGACTCGTACAAAATGCTTTGCAAGATACGACGATATCCTCCGCACGAATCTCATTTTTGCAGGTAGCGCAATGTTCCATTTCACACGATCGCCAGTTCAGCTCGTCAGACACAGAGGGCAGGTCACAAGCAAACGATAATTACAAGCTGCAGTGATGACGATGAAAGTGCGACGGAGTGATGTAGTTGTGCGGGAATGGCGATGATGGCAGATATAAATTGCAAAAAACAGCTTCTTGGTTTTGATTCGCTGCTCTTGTGATACAGCACAACGTAATAACCTTGTATACGGATTTGGCGACGCGGGTATGCCGATTTTATCACAGAAAAATCACACCAAAAACAACGAACGAAGGAAGCGCGATAAAGACGATGTCTACCCAACAAACAACGACAAGCTACAAAAAAAAAAAAAGCGATTAAAGCGATAGCTAGCAACCGTCCAGGACGGACATCTTTTAAGTCGTCACTTTGCAACAATCAGATTGTGCAGAAAATAAGTAGTTACATCGAACTCATCGGAGATTCGAATCAGAGCGAGCTAAAAGCGATTGAGTTTCAGCAACAATTTATTATTATAGTAAACGTTTAGAGTAACACGGTAATAATTCGCCCCATCTGGCCAAAACGCCCCTTTGATTTCTAGAAAACTATTACTAACTAGTCGACCCGGCAGACTTTGTCCTGCATAGTACGCGAGAAAGCGCGTTCTCAACTCCCATGCAAAATGTCCATTAGGGTGGTTCAAAATTGATTTTGCTCCACAGCGCTTATCTGAATCTTTACCATGTTCTGAGTATCCTCTGAAAATTTGAGCTCATTTGGATTAAAACTGATTTAGCACAAGCCATTTCAAGTTTGCATGCAAATTAGTATGGGGAAATTTATTTTTTCATTATACTGTAAATGACGCTTCCCCATCAAGCGCAGGTTAAAAGAAAACCTATATAGCTAAAAGGAATACTCAACAGCTTTCACTCAGTGAAAACCGCTTCTCAATTAATCGTTCCATAATTAGTAATCGAATTTAATCTATACCGTAGTTTTCTGAAGCTAATTGCGTTACTCCTAAACAGGAACATTGCTGCTCGTGGCGCGAAAGATAGCACACACAATTTCAGGCTACTATGTTGCACTGCACGTTTCAGTGATGCCCTCAAAGAAGTTTAGCGGTCATGACTAAAGATTCGCAACCTGTATTAAAATCGATTACTAATTATTGGGGCGGTTAATCAACATGCGGTTTCCGTTGGATGAAAGCTGTTGAGTATTACTTTTAGCTATGTAGGTTTTCTTTTAACCTGCGAATAATGGGGAAGCGTCATTAACAGTATAATGGAAAAATAAAATTCCCCAGACTAATTTGCATGCAAACTTGAAACGGCTTGTGCTAAATCAGTTTTAATCCAAATGAGCTCAAATTTTCAGAGGACACTCAGAATATGGTAAAGAATAAGATGAGCACTGTGGAGCAAAATCGATTTTATGAACCACCCTGTCCATACTAACCTTAATTTTAGTTTTCACGATTTAGTCAACCTTACTCGTGATTTTCGCAAGAGGAAATATCATATAAACCCGTCGGAAACGACAACTATCATAGTTGCTGAAAGAATGAAGCAAATCTATCCAGCTGTTTTCGAGTAATGCGGATACGAGCACAGACCATTTCATTTTTATTATATAGAAGATTAGGGGTCAAAATCAGTTAGAAACCTATAATTATTAAAAAGAGATCAAGGAATTGCCTTTAGGGGCATATTTATTATACCGTTTTACCTTATATTAGTTTATATCAATAAACGCTTCTTGTGATGGCAAGGCCTATATCATTGTACACAAACCAAGGGCTAATACTTCTGCTGGGTGGCTGGTTCCTAGAACGCATTATTAACAGCTGCCGGAAACAGTGATCTGCTGAATTTCAGTCGCTCGGTTACCAGTTAATGACAATAGTAGAATCTGCCTAGAACAGTTTACAAAATCAATGCTCTCCTTAGTGAGCACGGAGAGAAAAAAAGGCCCTATGGAGCCCCATACACGCTCCGACATGTTGTACAGCTTTGACTCAGCCCCCAGGAAATTTGGTTCGGTTGGATCAACGTCGTTAGCATTTGATTTGAATGTAAACATGTGACGTAACTGTACTATCTTCTGCCCTTCTGCCAAGCTGAACCGAGACGATGCTCTACGGTCTCAGCATGCTTACTTGTGTACTCTAGCATCTTCTTCTTCTTCTTCTTAATGGCATTACATCCCCACACTGGGACAGAGGCGCCTCGCAGCTTAGTGTTCACTTAAGCACTTCCACAGTTATTAACCGCGAGGTTTCTAAGCCAAGTTACCATTTTTGCACTTGTATATCATTAGGCTAACACGATGATACTTTTTATGCCCAGGGAAGTCGAGACAATTTCCAAGCCAAAATTGTCTAGACCGGCACCGGAATCGAACCCAGCCACCCTCAGCATGGTCTCACTTTGTAGCCGCGCGTCTTACCGCACTCTGTACTCTGTACTCTAACATGTGGTGGTAAAATATGCGTCACTCTTGAAGAAGCTTCAATTTTCTTCCGAGTCTACCTTGTTGTCTGTCTACCATGATGCTAATGAAGATAGTATTCGACCTACGACAAGTTGACAGCTTGTATACAAAATGTTCTCTGTGTGTCCCCGATTGCTGTGATTGCGTTTTTATGTTTCCTGTAAAGGCAACTGGTAGAAGAATTTGTGTATCTTGGAACATTAGTAACGTGCGATACTGATGTTGCATCTACAAATAGGGCTTAAGTCCCGTAGTCTGCAAACAAAGACAAAAATCGCGCTGTATACTTCTCTGATTCTTTCGGTGGCTTTATACGGCCATGAAACATGGACATTGAAGGAGGCTGATCGGAGAACTTTCAGTGTTTGATCGTAAGGTACTGCGAGCAATACGCAATACTATAATAAACAGGAGAACGGTATCTGGCGGCGTAGCATGAATCACGAGTTGTATCAGGTGTATAGTTCCTCCAGGAATTCCTCCGGAAGTTCCTCCAGGAATTCCTTCGGAAGTTCCTCCAGGAATTCCTCCGGAAGTTCCTCCAGGAATTCCTCCGGAAGTTCCTCCAGGAATTCCTCCGGAAGTTCCTCCAGGAATTCCTCCGGAAGTTCCTCCAGGAATTCCTCCGGAAGTTCCTCCAGGAATTCCTCCGGAAGTTCCTCCAGGAATTCCTCCGGAGGTTCCTCCAGGAATTCCTCCGGAAGTTCCTCCAGGAATTCCTTCGGAAGTTCCTCCAGGAATTCCTCCGGAAGTTCCTCCAGGAATTCCTCCGGAAGTTCCTCCAGGAATTCCTCCGCAAGTTCCTCCAGGAATTCCTCCGGAAGTTCCTCCAGGAATTCCTCCGGAAGTTCCTCCAGGAATTCCTCCGGAAGTTCCTCCAGGAATTCCTCCGGAAGTTCCTCCAGGAATTCCTCCGACAGTTCCTCCAGGAATTCCTCCGCAAATTCCTCCAAGAATTACTCCGGAAGTTCCTCCAGCGATTCCTCCGGAAGCTCATCCAGCAATTCCTCCGGAAGTTCCTCCGAAAGCTCCTCCAGGAATTCCTCCGGAAGTTCCTCCAGGCTATTAGTAGCTATTCAACGATAGCTATTCAACATCTAGTTCAAACACATTCGACGATACTACGGAAACAACCAAAGGAAGGCAGTCAACCAGGAGGCAGAATTTGAAGAAGAAGAAAGTTTGTTCTGAACAGTGTTTCTCAAATAAGGATTAGGCCGCAGAAATCGATTATGAAATCAACGAAATTGGAGAAAACTAGGAGCTCAGAGACTGCTATTTGAATTTGAAATTGTCCTTCTTATATTTCTGCCAGGGGTCAAAATGGGGGAGCAGGAGCCATAACATTAATTATAATGAAACTGGGCATGCTGTTGTTCAAACTTCATGAAAACACATCAGGAACTCAAAGAATGCTTTTCAAAATTGAAATTTATCATCAGAAATTCTTCGACCAGAGCAGGGTTTAGGGGTCGAAATGGGGGAGAGCAGGGGACATAACACCAATTACAATCATACTGAACATGCGACTGCTCAAACCAATAACTAATAACATCAGGAATGCGAAGATAACTATTTCAATTCGAACTTAAATGAATCATCTGGAATGACGCCTAGTGCCTCATTCATGGGTAAAAAAATAACACCGAGTGAGAAAAGTCATGCAGATGCAACTACTCAAACTTCACAGAATTACATCAGGAATGCAAAATCAATCATTTCAATTTGAAATTGATCTTCTGGAATGATGTCCAGTGTCGCAATCAGGAATCATAATTGTTGGACCATAAATAATGCACCAATTTTGTCGGTTCAATTTTGCAAACATGTAAGCTTAGCGCAGAACAAAAATCACAAAAATAATTAACAAATCAAATTGCATATCTTTATTTTGGCGAGCTATGAGATGAGAACCGAAAAACCGTTATGTGTAATGTTTCATGTCCAATGTTGTTCTTACTAGCAGTGATCGCTGATCGATTCACCTTGTTCGTTGCCCACCTTCTTGTACCCGTCGGATCACTATCAAAAATCATTTTCGCCGTGTTATTGTGGGACAATCTGGCCTGGCGACCAGCTCAATTTTCACATCGGGTAATTCGCTTCTATTTATAGCCTTTCATCCAAACTCTACCATAGATAGATGGTACATAGCCTTTACGTGGAATATTTCAGTAGATCAATTTCAATTGCAAATTGCATTCTTCTAGTTCCGTATGTACAACAAGTTGGATTGATCTTGATTTTAAATTTTTACATACCATCCACGCTAAAAAACAATCTGGAAAGCTGATCTGCAATTACAAATATTAATCAATATATCAAGATCCAGCGAATGCATTCCTAATGGCTTCCTACTGACAGACAACGACTGACTGCATTTACCATAAACGCAGTTATCAGAAATATCCATATGTAGCACCACCGGCAGAAATCCTACTCGGATTGCATGCCAAACCACAATTCAAACCGCAAAATCACCGCTCATCGTCCTCGTCGTCAGCGGGCAAAGGGAAACACCCATTAGGATGAATTTAATTAAACTATTGATCCTGATTTGTCGCTCGTCGTCGTCCTCGTCGCATATGTGGTTGGATGGTTGGATGGATGACTGGTCGGTTGACTGGAGGCCTACAAGGATTACTGGAAACCTCCTGCCTGTCGAGGCCATCAGCAAATAATGACGATAGATTCATGAGTTTGCTTACACCACCGTATGAGCGTGTTTGTGGGGAGCTGCAGTGGCCGGGTCCACGGCAAGGGGTTTAAGACTCTTGGTCTCATTTATCATCATCAGCCAGATGCGGCGGGATTAGGTGCACAGCTGGCTACCAACCACTCGGCTTACTCGATATTCAATAGCCATATACATGGGCTTCGTCGGCAAGCTGACAGTCAGTGTCGGGACTACGCCAGACGGCAATAGTGCAGCAATGACGATGGTGATGAAGTCAACGTGCCCAGGTCTCGATTCTCGAACTCCTGCGGGGCAGCACAAGTGGGATTTGCATTCAGGAGTGGATCAATACAATAACGGCTGGCCGGTGGTTATTGGAAAGGGAATTACTTGCGCTTCGAATGTGGCCACCGGAAAGGCATTGTGGAGTAATGTTCACAGCTGGCAAGCGTCCATGCACGTGATGGGCTTATTTGCTTATGATGAGCCTGCAATATTGAATCCGATGGTTCGAACATGGCTGGTGTTTTTGCTCATTACGATTATGTTTATTCCAATCAGAGAATTTCAAATATTGACCGAGTAAGAAATGTTCATCAAATTATACTGATGGATTTATTTATTTAGCGGATGTTCTGGTCAGTTTTATTAGGAATGTGTACACAACTAATCAAGCCTCGTGATAGATACTGATCAAACTTCATCGATGTTGTTTCAATGAAGTAATCAGTTCAGCTTTCACTATCCAGGTTGATGAATCGGGAATTCATGGAGGTAATCTGAGAAACCGAAAAAAACTTGATTTTGATTTTAGGCCAGTGATTTTATCGACCCAGTAACGTCGGAATTTGCCTTCAGAAAATTCCGTTCGCTGTTAGGCATTTCTTAAACTCGCTGATGCTGTAAAAAAAACTTAAATGACATTAACCAGTATTGAGCTAGCGCCAATGGTTTAGGGTCATTTGACCGAAGGACAATTGGCCGAATCCCAAATGGCCGGAAGGGTCATTGAGCTGAATGGTTGAAATGTGTTTCCTTAATAAATGGGTGAAGTGAGATGTTCGAAGTAAGAAGTGATTGGCGAGTTAATGGAAAGAAGGAAAATAGAACGAAGGAAGAATGGACTGAATTGAAAGAATAAAGAGGAAGGAAAATTATGATAAATGGAAGAAGTGAGAAGAACGAAGCAAGGGGGAATTCAATTCAGTGGACCTTGTAATAGCCCTCTAGCTGGAAGTATAATAACATAAATTCCCAGTAAAGCTTTCGTCGGACTTTTAATTATAAGAAACAATCAAAGCAAAGGCGTAACTACTTTGATCGGGCTCAATAGAAATTGGCATTTCTTCATACTTATTCCAGTGAAGAGCTTGTTCCCTATTTACAGGAATGTTTACAGTGGATCAATTTAAAGGAATGAAGGAATAAACACGAAAGAACATGAGCCAGTTATTTGTTGTTAGTTTTTCAGTTTATCATTTCATCAGTTTGTCAGTTTATTAGTTTTCAGTTTTCCATTTTTTGTTTATCAGTTTTTTAATTTTTCAGTTTTTCTATAGTTTTCGTTTTTTTTTTCAGTTTTTAAATTTTTAAATCTTTAATTTTTTAAATTTTTAAATTTTTCAATTTTTAATTCATAAATTTCTATATTTTTAAATTTTAAAATTTTTAAATTTTTAAATTTTTAAAGTTTTAATTTTTAAATTTTTCAATTTTCCAATTTTTATTTTTCAATTTTTAATTTTTTAATTTTTTTAATTTTTCAATCTTTCAATTTTTAAATTTTTTAAATTTTTTAAATTTTTCATGTTTTTAATTTCTCAATTTTTCAATTTTTCAATTTTTTAATTTTTTTATTTTTTTTTATTTTTCAAATTTTCAAAATTTTCTCAATTTTACAATTTTTAAATTTTTTAATTTTTTATTTTGTTATTTTTTTTAATTTTTCAATTTTTCAATTTTTCAATTTTTCAATTTTTCAATTTTTCAATTTTTCAATTTTTCAATTTTTCAATTTTTCAATTTTTCAATTTTTCAATTTTTCAATTTTTCAATTTTTCAATTTTTCAATTTTTCAATTTTTAAATTTTTAAATTTTTAAATTTTTAAATTTTTAAATTTTTAAATTTTTAAATTTTTAAATTTTTAAATTTTTAAATTTTTAAATTTTTAAATTTTTAAATTTTTAAATTTTTAAATTTTTAAATTTTCCAATTTTTCAATTTTTCAATTTTTCAATTTTTCAATTTTTCAATTTTTCAATTTTTCAATTTTTCAATTTTTCAATTTTTCAATTTTCCAATTTTCCAATTTTCCAATTTTCCAATTTTCCAATTTTCCAATTTTCCAATTTTCCAATTTTCCAATTTTTCAATTTTTCAATTTTTCAATTTTTCAATTTTTCAATTTTTCAATTTTTCAATTTTTCAATTTTTCAATTTTTCAATTTTTCAATTTTTCAATTTTTCAATTTTTCAATTTTTCAATTTTTCAATTTTTCAATTTTTCAATTTTCCAATTTTCCAATTTTCCAATTTTCCAATTTTCCAATTTTCCAATTTTCCAATTTTCCAATTTTCCAATTTTCCAATTTTCCAATTTTCCAATTTTCCAATTTTCCAATTTTCCAATTTTCCAATTTTCCAATTTTCCAATCTTTCAATTTTTCAATTTTTCAATTCTTCGATTTTTCAATTTTTCAATTTTTCAATTTTTTATTTTTTCAATTTTTTAAATTTTTAATTTTCCAATTTTTCAATTTTTCAATGTTTCAATTTTTAAATTGCTCAATTTTTTTTCATCTTTCCATTTGTTTAATTTTTCAATATTTCAATTTTTTAATTGTTCAATTTTTCATTTTTCATTTTTTAAATTTATTTTTTTTTAATTTTCAATTTTTAATTTTTCAATTTTTAATTTTTCAATTTTTAATTTTTCATTCTTCTATTTTTAAATTTTTCATTTTTAAATTTTTATTTTTAAATTTTTCAGTTTTTGATTTTTTGAATTTTTTAATTTTTTATTCTTTCAATTTTTAAATTTTTCAATTTTTCAATTTTTTAATTTTTCAATTTTTTTATTTTTCAATTTTAGGATTTTTAGATTTTCAGATTTTCAGATTTTCAGATTTTCAGATTTTCAGATTTTCAGATCTTCAGATTTTCAGATTTTCAGATTTTCAGATTTTCAGATTTTCAGATTTACAGATTTACAGATTTACAGATTTACAGATTTACAGATTTACAGATTTTCAGATTTACAGATTTACAGATTTACAGATTTTCAGATTTTCAGATTTTCAGATTTTCAGATTTTCAGATTTTCAGATTTTCAGATTTTCAGATTTTCAGATTTTCAGATTTTCAGATTTTCAGATTTTCAGATTTTTAGATTTTTAGATTTTTAGATTTTCAGATTTTCAGATTTTCAGATTTTTAGATTTTCAGATTTTCAGATTTTCAGGTTTTTAGGTTCTCAAATTTTTAGATTTTTAGATTTTCAGATTTTCAGATTTTCAGATTTTTAGATTTTTAGATTTTTAGATTTTTAGATTTTTAGATTTTTAGATTTTTAGATTTTTAGATTTTTAGATTTTTAGATTTTTAGATTTTTAGATTTTTAGATTTTTAGATTTTCAGATTTTCAGATTTTCAGATTTTCAGATTTTCAGATTTTCAGATTTTCAGATTTTCAGATTTTCAGATTTTCAGATTTTCAGATTTTCAGATTTTCAGATTTTCAGATTTTCAGATTTTCAGATTTTCAGATTTTCAGATTTTTAGATTTTTAGATTTTTAGATTTTTAGATTTTTAGATTTTTAGATTTTTAGATTTTTAGATTTTTAGATTTTTATATTTTTAGAAAGATTTTTAAATTTTTAGATTTTTAGAATTTTAGTTTTTTAGATTTCAAATTTTTAGATTTTTAGATTTTTAGATTTTAAATTTTCAAATTTTCAGATTTTCAGGTTTTCAGGTTTTTAGATTTTTATATTTTTAGATTTTTAGATTTTTAGATTTTTAGATTTTTAGATTTTTAGATTTTTAGATTTTTAGATTTTTAGATTTTTAGATTTTTAGATTTTTAGATTTTGAGATTTTCAGATTTTTAGATTTTCAGATTTTCATATTTTCAGATTTTCAGATTTTCAGATTTTCAGATTTTCAGATTTTCAGATTTTTAGATATTTAGATTTTCAGATTTTCAGATTTTCAGAATCTCAGATTTTCAGATTTTTAGATTTTCAGATTTCCAGATTTTCAGATTTTCAGTCTTTCAGATTTTAAGATTTAAAGATTTCCAGATTTTCAGATTTCTAGATTTTTAGATTTTGAGATCTTCAGATTTTAGATTTATAGATTTTTAGATTTTTTGATTTTTAGATTTTTAGATTTTTAGATTCTAAGATTTTTAGATTTTTAGATTTTTAGATTTTTTGATTTTTAAATTTTCAGATTTTCAGATTTTCAGATTTTTGGATTTTTAGATTTTTTAATTTTTAAATTTTTAGATTTTGAGATTTTTAAATTTTTAGATTTTTAGATTTTTAGATTTTTAGATTTTAGATTTTCAGATTTTCAGATTTTCAGATTTTCAGGTTTTCAGATTTTCAGACTTTCAAATTTTCAGATTTTCAGATTTTCAGATTTTCAATTTGCAGATTTGCAGATTTTCAGGTTTTCAGATTTTCAGACTTTCAAATTTTCAGATTTTCAGATTTTCAGATTTTCAGATTTTCAGATTTTCAGATTTTCAGATTTTCAGATTTTCAGATTTTCAGGTTTCAGATTTTCAGATTCTTTGATTTTTGGATTTTCAGATTTCTAGATTTTTAAACTTTTTGATTTTCACATCTTCAGATTTTTAGATTTTTAGGTTTTTAGATTTTTAGATCTTTAGATTTTTAGATTTTTAGATTATTAGATTTTTAGGTTTCTAAATTTTTAGATTTTTAGATTTTCAGATTTTCAGATTTTAAGATCTTCAGATTTTCAGATTTTCAGATTTTCAGATTTTCAGCTTTTCAGATTTTCAGATTTTCAGATTTTCAGATTTTCAGATTTTCTGATTTTCAGATTTTTAAATTTTCAGATTTTCAGATTTTCAGATTTTCAGATGTTCAGATTTTCCGATTTTCAGATTTTCAGTCTTTTAGATTTTTAGATTTTTAGATTTTTAGATTTTTAGATTTTTAGATTTTTAGATTTTTAGATTTTTAGATTTTTAGATTTTTAGATTTTTAGATTTTTAGATTTTTAGATTTTTAGATTTTTAGATTCATAGATTTTTTGATTTTTAGATCTTCAAATTTTCAGATTTTCAGGTTTTCAGGTTTTTAGATTTTCAGATTATTAGATTTTTAGATTTTTAGATTTTTAGAATTTTAGTTTTTTTAATTTCAAATTTTTAGATTTTTAGATTTTTAGCTCTTTAGATTTTCAAATTTTCAGATTTTCACGTTTCCAGGTTTTTAGATTTTTAGATTTTTAGAATTTCACATTTTTAGATTTTCAGGTTTTCAGATTTTCAGATTTTCAGATTTTCTGATTTTCAGATTTTTTGATTTTCTGATTTTTTGATTTTCTGATTTTCAGGTTTTCAGATTTTCAGGTTTTCAGATTTTCAGATTTTCAGATTTTCAGATTTTCAGATTTTAAGATTTAAAGATTTCCAGATTTTCAGATTTCTAGATTTTTGGATTTTGAGATCTTCAGATTTTTATATTTTCAGATTTTTAGATTTTAGATTTTAGATTTTTAGATTTTTAGATTTTTAGATTTTAAAATTTCCAGATTTTTAGATCTTCAGATCTTCAGATCTTCAGATCTTCAGATTTTCAGATTTTCAGATTTTCAGATTTTCAGATTTTCAGATTTTAAGATGTTTAGATTTTCAGGTTTTCAGATTTTCAGATTTTCAGATTTTCAATTTTTCAATTTTTCAGTATTTTAGATCTTCAGATTTTTAGATTTTTAGATTTTCAGTCTTTCAGATTTTAAGATTTTTAGATTTCCAGATTTTTAGAGTTAGGATTTCTCGTCTAGTTTCCGGTTTTTAAAAACTTACTCGCGTTTACACAGCACTTTATTCACTTACGTTACAATGATAAAAGAGGGCCTGAGCGACTCAGGTAAACTGTTTTATAGTCTAATTGTGCATACTATGCACATTCCTACTTCCTAACACCTGATTGGTGCAACGCGTGGCGTGATGTCGCCGCGTTAGTGCGCCAATTTCCTGATTGGCTAATCCACCTACTGAAATTTCCTAACTACTCCCCGTCTACTTGAAAGTCGTCCTCGACTTTCGCGATACTAGACAGCTGCGGTCGTCCGTAGATGATTTGTTATTAATGGGATAAGCCTCGGTTTCCTGGGTTCTGGAATGGGTTTTGGTTCTTCTCTGAGTTCTGGTTGCACTATCTCCTCGTTGTTAGTATTACGCTGGCATAGAATGATACTTCTGAACAGCCAAATAAAGATGACTCCGGCGATCATAATCGTTGTGGCAGAGATCGATCCGAAAGAGATCAATTTGAGAATGTCAAGCCTTCCTTGGATATTTTCTGTGGTCAAATTTAGTTTCGAAGGTTTTCGCGATGCTCCATGTGGAAGTTCTGCAAAAATTCTAAAGGCATACGATCTATGGTTTTAGTGGTGTTTACCTGTAGTCCGGTGGTCGGTAAAAAGGATTTTATTGGTATAACGGTGTCCTTGTTGACGTATTCCTCCTGGTCAGCCCTGTCGTCGTAAAATATGGGGTACTTGGTCGCCTATTTTTGAAGGGGGCGCTTATACAATAAGGCTATTTTGAGGGCGCATATTCGAAAACTAAGAATTTCTGTAGGACTAGGGACTGGAAGCTCGGTTCGTGAAACTGAGAATCTCAGCTTCATCGGAAGCACACGCATACACGTCGATGTGCTGAAAGACCGCGGATTCGGCATCGTAGCGTTTCAGGAGGTGTGGAAGGGATCAATGGAATGATTAGAGGTAATCGCCATCTACCAGAGCTGCGGCAACACACGCGAGCTGGAAACAGTTTTCAATGTGGTGGGCGATATCCAAAAGCGCGTGATCGGGTGGTAACCGATCATTGAGAGGTTGAGGATCAAAAGCCGGTTCTTCAACTTTAGCATAATCAACGTCCATAGCCCACACTCCGGAAGCACTGAAGATTATGAGGACGCATTCTACGCGCAGCTCAAACGTGAATTCAAAAGCTGCCCAAGCCATTACGTCAAAATAATCATATGTCATGTAAATGCTCTGCTCAGGTTAGTCAGGAGAAGGAATTTACCCTATCAGTACAATACACATTGATTCAGTTGCGGTAACTTAGGTAAGTTCAGCGCCCACTGGTTGACGAAGGAAAGCGGACTATGGCTAATTAATTACGTGGCCTTCAATAATATGGCGATTCATAGCACCTACTTTCAGCACACCAATCAATATCGGTATACTTGGGGGGTCAACACTGCAGACAAAATAATAAATTGATTGATGGATGGGACTTATCAGACATTATCGACCTCAGGATCTATCGTGGCACTAACATCGACTGTCTGGTGATGGTTAAATTGCAAGCATAGCCATTCGTCATTAACATTGTTTGGTACCGACGGACGCCTCGGTACAACCTAGAGTGACTGAAGCAACCTGATGTCTCCATTGTATGTGCAGCATCTTAAAGCAGCGTCGCGGTAGGAGGGTAGCTCGATGGGGCTTTCTTGAGTACATTTGGCGGAGAACAATATTGGGTATGTGGGACGAAGTCGACGGTGGTTCGACGAGAGTGCAGATAGATTTTGGAGAAGAAGGACGCAGTGTGGGCGGTCTCGCTGCAGCAAAGGGACCAGGGACATTGTGGAACGCTATTGCTATAGACGAAAACGAAGACAGCAGAGTCGCTTCTTCCTGGAAGAAGCCAAGTGCGAGGAAATGGAACACTTGTGCCGTTCTCAAGAAACTCCTAAGTTCTATCAGAAGCTCAACGCATACCGCTTCGTGTGGTGATAGGAAGAAGGAAGCACCACTTCGAGGAATACTATATGATTATACAATTAATCCTGTGGTGAAATAAAAATTCACTCCCCTTTCCAAAAGCCCAAATCCGACGTAATAATGTTTGTATAAAGCTGAAATTAAAGTCGATTGCTCAGCATAAGTGAGCAAATGATCTACCATTGTTTCCCCAGTCTGGCTGTTATAGTTCTCTCAGCTCATGCTCTTAAAAAGTGACTGTAAAAAGCACGTGGTCTCCAAGATGGCCGATTTGTGGCTTCATTGTATAATCACCTTATATCCCACTGAGAGCACAAGCGGTGAGAGTCAAGGCAGCGGAGAAGGCGACTATGGCAGTTTAGTGGATGTTGGAAACCTAACAAACTTTAAGAAAATTGAAGATCCAACAGCCTACATGCCGCCTGCAAAGTGATATTCCAGATCATCTTTAGTCATTTTTCTTTAATATGGAATGAGTTCTTGGTATTTGAAGCTGTGAAGCTTACAAGATTGATAAAAACAACGATTTATGGTATGCAAAAATGTATAAAAATTTCTGGCGAACACTCCAAGGTCTTTCGAATCCCACCGGAGACTACGATAAGGTGATAGGCTTATGTGCATGTTATTAAAAATTACGCTAGAATGTGTCAGGCGGAGAGCCGGGTGTAGCAGCCGGGAGCGATTTTCAACAGATCCAGTCTATTTGTTTGTTTCGCCAATAATCCAGGGGAAAAAGGGGGAGCTGTGAAGTTCTACTCCGACATGAGCATCATCTGGATTTGGTTCTAAGTGTAAACAACAGTGTTGATTCTCTACCACCCTTTTGTTATGGTGAGGCAATTTTTATGCACACTTTTTTTCTCGATATTTTATCAAAACCAAACAGTCGAGTCAAGTACGAGACACTGAAGACGGCCTTACTGTTGAGGTCGAAATACGTATCTGTCAAGATACAATTAAGTGGTGAATTTCAATGGAATTGTACAAACTCGTCTTAAGACAAGTAAAAACCAAACACTCAATCATGCAACAATATATAGTTGTGGTTGTTTGAGATACCTGCTTGATTACAGCGACTCTAAAAAGAATTTATTTGTAGTTACTAACCGTATATAAATATGTTTGCATTAAGGATTGCGCCCTAATACTGGTTCTAAGGTTTGATGCAAAGTACTCATGACAGACCTACGGGGCCTTTGAAATAATGTGGACATTTGAAAAGGCGATAGAACTGTACTGCCGTTCTATGCATGCTTGTACCAAATTCAAAAAAAAAGTATGATTGGGAAAATGGCATTTGAATTTGAACCTTAATTTTCATTGCTCTCGTATGACTTGAATGAAATATTAGATTACTAGCTGACCCGGCGAACTTTGTCTCGCCCAAAACTAATCAATTTTCTGAAAAAAATGTTACGTACACTATATATTTAAAAAACAAACCAGTTATTCAGAACATTTTTTAATTTTTTCGACGTTTTTATCATAACACTTTTCTTATGAATTTAGTAATCAAACCAAAATTAGCACAAATTGACCTTTCCGTCTGATCTGATGATAATGTCAACTTAGATGACATGATTTGAAATTACTATAAAAAAGGCACTACAAACCATTTCATCGGAGAGATTGGATTTTGATTTTGATTTGATTTTTTTTCATCGTAAATAGAAGAAGAAAACGAATATAAATTTGCGAAAATTGGGCTGTCTATTCTTGAGTGATGTGCGGTCGTACAAATACCAACTTTGTTTTATATATAGGGGAACTGCTCCTTGAATACCTTGTACCCAAATCAATACCATTCGAAAACAAAAAAATGGTGCGCAAATTGTTTTATTTCTCATTTTTGTGATTTTTTTAGCAGTGAGCACGCCGGATTACAACAAAACACGACACAAATTAAGCCTAAATTGCCTGTTTGGCGAATGTTATTGATAAAGGAGCATGTTATTAATAATGGAACAGATATCCTATATATAATAGATGATCAAAATTGAAAAAAAAATCATGCAAATTGTACGAAAAACCATTTCACTGAAAAGATTAAGCATTGATCTTCTAAGTATTCCAATTCCATCATAACATTTTTCCTCGTAAATAGAAGAAGAAAACGAATATCAATTTGCAGAAATTGCGCTGTCTAATAGAACATTGTTCATCTTGCTGTTAATTTAGGTGAGTTAAAAAACAACGCCTTGAAAAGTTCAATTCGAGCGACTTTCAATTCACTTGTCTAGCGCACATATTAAATATGTATCTCTAAGCCATGGGTTCTAAAGATGGCAAGGAGCACGTGGTGTTTTCGAGGCGCAACGCGTGTTGCTAATGATGATGACAATGATAGTGATTACCTACGCTCTCCACTGTTCAGCGGCAGAGCTCTCTTGCACTCACACATTCGGCGTGTTATAGCGTTGCGTCTTGCGTCGATGGTAGGCTGCACTCACTCTCTAGTGCCGCGATGGCGGCGACGGGCGCTCTTTCGCTTGGTTTGGAAAGGTCAGTCATGTCAGTTTTACTGTAGGTAGCTGTAGGTGGGTTCATAGAGTCCTTAGGGTCGGTGTACCAGTAATGATACCTACCTGGTAATGACATACGTGATAAATTAAAACCATTTTATTAAACTAATGAGGCACCAATTTCGTCGTTTTTTTTTTCACTGACTTGTGGGGAAAAGAGACACATGCCAAATTGCTACTCATCCATTTGTTTTTGGATGTAAAACAATGAATGGCGTTGATTGAATCGAAAGCTTGGTTAAAAGCCTTCCTTCCCTATTTTTCAAAAAAAATATTTTTTTAATTATACATGTATATATTTTTTCTATTCGAAATTACTTGGCTCATAAATTGTCTTCAAATTGTTAGTTCTTTCATCTAAATTGGTGAAATCTGAAAGTTAGTTCTAAAAATCCCGAAAAAAAACTACCAAGTTGTTTTGTAGCATCGAGCATAGTGACCGCATAAATGTAACACTAGAAAATTATGTCAAAGGTGTACCATGTTCCTTGAACAAAAAGTTACACAACTGATTTGCACTCAAATATTAAGTGATGCAGATATTGCTGCCGTTGATCTCCACTGCAAAAAGTGTTTCACACACTTTATCGCAGTTGTGGTGTTGTACAAAATACAAGAGCGCTCGTACTCAAGTGTTGGATATAGTAAGCTCTGCGGTAAGCATTTTGCTACAGAACAATATTCATGACGTAAATTTATGATATCACTGCATGACTGGTACTTGGCCTTCCTTAGCCGCGCGGTAAGATGCGCGGCTACAAAGCAAGACCATGCTGAGGGTGGCTGGGTTCGATTCCCGGTGCCGGTCTAGACAATTTTCGGATTGGAAATTATCTCGACTTCATTGGGCAAAAAAGTATCATCGTGTTAGCCTAATGATATACGAATGCAGAAATGGTAACATGGCTTAGAAACCTCGCAGTTAATAACTGTGGTAGTGCTTATTGAACACTAAGCTGCGAGGCGGCAATGTCCCAGTGGGGGATGTAATGCCAATGATGAAGAAGAAGAAGATGAAGAAGCATTACTGGTACATCACTATTAAAGGTACTGCCATCTTATGCAGCTTCAAGGATTCAACATTTTCATTAGCTTTAGTTAGTTTTTGGAACACGAATCAATATAATATCGATTCCGTATAGGATTCAACATTTTGTGACATAATCTAAGGTTTTTGGTATAATCTATAGATTTTGCTAATGGTTAAAGTTAGGGAAGAAAGACTTATAGCTGACATATGGATTAGATAACGCATATTCCGTTCTATCATATGTACTAAATAGTCACTAATGCTGTTACTGGTACAACTACCCTAGTGCGTGTTTTGTTTCGCCCGTCAGTACGGGTTTGAATACTACAGGCGAAAGTTGATTTTTCTGCTCCGGACAGCAAGAAAAATAATTCGTTAGTGCGGTGCGTTTCGTAAATATTGTGTAAAGTTTTCTCTTCGTCGCGGGATCAACAATTTAAAAACATTTGGTGTTATTTGTAGTGCGAATCGCTTCGGATGACGGTCGTTTGCGGAAGCCACCGGGTATGCTTCAGGCTTAAGACTCCATCACAATGTTTTGAAAATTAATGAATGTATCACTTGTTTGTAATAGTGATGAAATTGGTACGGAAAAGTGCAGCAGCGATACATAAATTTTGTTTACAACTGGGGTGGGTGGAAATGGGGTGTTAAAAATATGCCAGCTGATGCATAATGTTGCCAGACTTAACGAATTGTTTATTTTATATCATAACACAAACACATGTTCACGCTGTATCAATTATATGGTTATTTATCGGTTTATTTTTTTTTATACACCACTTAGAATGTAATAGAAGCTTACAGAACATGTTTAAATATTTATTTTTGGTTTTTTGTTCCATCCGACAAACAGCAATTATTTTTTCCAATAAATAAATTATGATGGAGGTAAGTCCGTAAATAGCCCTAAAATATTGAATTTAGTTCAAAACTTTCTTAGTATTAGTGCGGATTCGAATAAAATCATCGCCATTATCGGATTGATTACGGTTTATAGAGCCTTTATGTAAGTTTTTCTCATCGTCGCTGGAAGGTCAGTTAGATACACTCAGAGTGAAGTGCACATCATTTCTATTATTTTCGCACATATATTTCGACCAGTAACTTTGCTGCCCATGATCGCATATTTCAGGAGGGTGAAACGCCTGTCATCCGCGATACAATGGCACTCTACCCAACATCGTTTTTGGTACCGTCAACTGGGGGGAAGATGATCATTGAGGTGAAGATGATCATTTGATGTGTCAGTCAGAAGTGCCAATTTTTTTATGAAACGCTAGTCAACAATATTCTCCGTTCAAGTAATGTTACCGCTAGGTAGAAATCCGAGTTTTTCGATTATAATCATGGAAATGTATTTTGTGGAAGAAAGAGAGAAATATTCATAAATGACGCTATTTTCGTTTCAAATATTGACTTCTTAGACTTCTTTACGTAGTAAATTCAACATTCATACAAATAACCTAGTGTATTTTGACTACTAGGTCATAATGGTTTTAGTAGAGCTGTCTTGATCAACTTCACCCCAAACCAGATTATTCAAAAAATGTGTGATAATTTAATTTATTTTAATAAATGCGAACGCATTTCAGAAAACTAAAGTTGTTGATTATTGCAACGTATAGCAGTACATATTTTGAAAATATTTGTTTCGATTTAAAATGTAAACACACATTGTTATTGCATGTTTTGTCTTAAAAATGATCATCTTCCCCCAGTTGACGGTACCCAGTTTATGGGTCGTATACCCGAATTCAGATCTCATTTTGGGTGATTGGTTCGTACACAGTTAGTGCTAATTATCGGCAATTAACTTTTCCTGCCGAAAACTTGCAATTGGTTGAGGTACATCGAGCCTTTTGTGTTTGTATGGCTTCTTTATGTCGAAAAATAGCTAGTCGATACTTCCGAAGTTTTATTTTCATGAATAAAACGAAATTAAAACAAAAACATTATACGCCATATTGAATGACCTATTTGTAACACTCGCATTTTTGTTCATTTTGTGAAAAGCTTGTGAATCGTTCTGAAAGCTCAATTTACTGCATCTAATCCCACAACAGTAAAATAGGCTTTACCTTCTTGCTAATCTGTGGTAAGCTGGAAATGGCGGAGTTTATGGAAGGATTAACAAACGATTTGGAAAATCAAACAAAATGCAAATGTTACTAATATGCTATCATGGGCAGTTTGGCTGTTGCAACATATGTGCAGATCATATATGATACGATAAGACCTATACTATACATAATAAAGTGTTTAAAATTATGTATTAGTATTGTACTTAGTTTTCAATACAAATCCTATAGGAGCAGAAAGCAATGATAACTATATTTTGATTGTTTTTAACTAAGGCTTACACTTATTTACGAAACTTTAGTTTATTTTTAATATTGAGATTGAATCCATTTTTCTACGACATATTGATTTGTCCTTTTACTTTTGGAGAAAATTGTTTCAGTTGCCTCGAGAAAGTTGGTACAGAATTGAGCATAAGTAGTGTGTATTACACTGCTAAAAATAACTATATGTGGTTTTTTGGTAGTGTACGACTAGTAAGAAGGCAAGAACTTACAATTGCATGTTCTACGTCCGAACTGCAGCATCCTGGGATAAACACAGAAAATCTTGCGCTGTTTAAATATTTCTGTTTCGTCGGAAATCAACATAGTTAAGAACTTTAGAAAAAGGCAACCTCAATTTGCAGAAACAGTTTATTGCTGTTTGAGGCTTAATCCGATCCTTTATCGCACACGTTTTACAAGCCTTCAATTCTTCCATAATGTTTACCTCTTTTTCCATAAAACTCCAATTTTGTTTAACAATAAAAAAAATGCAATTTTATTTGTCTCTCTCCAACTTTATTTGTTGTCGAAGACAACGAATGACTGCATAAACCTATAATTTTAAAAAGTACAGACATATATTTGGCATTTCTGTTCTATTTCTTTTTTTCATATACTATCCATGTTTGAAACGCATTTAAGCGAAGTACATGACATAAATTTGTATTGGTCTGTTGGAGAATATCGGAAAGTAGAAAAAGTTATTTTTCGATCCAGTTTGATCAAGAAGATACGGAAGTGCGAGAAAGTTATTTCGGCTTTGCATAGTAGCAATTTGATTCCTGAGTGTGGCATCTATTTAGAGGCAGATTCTTTCGGGAGTGTCGCAAAACGAGAAACAGTTATTAATGTTTTGTTTAGCAGATATTGTTTTGCTGTATGTGTGTGTGAACAAGTATGATTAACGAAGCAGATCGATTAAATGTGTTGGTGATTGGCATACCAGTTTCGAATAATGCCGAAGAGTAGTTTCTTATGTGTTTTCCAAAATAGTGCTATCGACGTGTGTTAGGCACGTCAATTCGATAAAGAAGATCACGAAGAGCTATAAAGTGGCACCCCGATTTGGAAAATTCTCAAAGAGCGAAAATCAAAGCGCAAAAGCGTTATTTCTGATGTGCTCACCAGAAACGTTCTATCGTCTGGCACCCCAGTTCAATGAAGAAAATCCGAAAGTATATAAGAGTGATTTCTATTTTGTTTAGCAGCCAATATGTGCAAAAAATATGAAAAAATAAAAAAGAAATAACCTGTGTGTTGGAACGAGCAAAGAGTCAAAATTATCTATTTTGTCTTTCGGAATACATACACTATCGCTTGACCCGTCAACTTGTCTTAGACGTGTTGTCAACGGCGGCGGTGTGGCAGCACGACGGCACCGTTGGAATTCTGGAACTGCAGTGGCACGGTACCGCTTATCGGCGTAAAGTTGGCGTGAAACATTCTTTATTATAATAATGTCTTAATACATATATTCAATACTGATTTTCTGATCCTTATTTTGATTCTTGGACGATTCTACACGTCTACACGATATAATAGGTACAACACGAGCATGAAAATGCATGCATGCTCACCAAGGTGTTTATACAGTAATATCCCGATTTTATCACCCCTCTTAGGTGAATTTTGGGATGATAAAAAGGGTATGTGACAAAATTGGAAAAAAAATATTTTCCAATTTTTCAATTCATTCCACAAATATGAATCATTTTATGCCTTGGAAAGGCTAAATGCGTGAACGGTACCCGTTATTTCTTGTCGAAATTGCTTACAGAATATTTCCCAGGTACTCAGAAGTTGTTCGTAATAAACTACAGGCGGTGAAAGTTATTTCATGATAATCAATGGTGTTTGTGATATTATATTATCGGGGGTAGACAAAATCGGGGAGTGACAAAATCGGGTCAACACTGTATAGCGGATAAATTCCTTTATATATATATATATATATATATATATATATATATATATAAACAGAAAAATCCACATAGCGTTGATAATGCCTTCCTCGCACGTTTAAAAAAAATTAGGCCTCAGAAAGGCCGAAATATCACTGTAGAAGGATAGATTCCACTACTTCCATCAATTCACATCTATTTGCGTTCGTTCTAATGCATGACATCAATTTATGAAATTAAAATGATCGATTTTAATTTTTTGTTTTCCTTGGCCGAAAAATTGCTTTTAAATATATCCGGATGGCCGATCGGGTCAATTGTCAATAACGAAAAACTAGGCCGCGTTTCGCGTCGAATGGATCTTGTTGCGAGCAAATGAGATAGGGTTCAATTCCAAAAAGTATGTCTCACATTTTTGTAAACACACCCACTTACACACCTACAGGCATAACCTGACGATCGTAAAAATGACCAAAACACCTCTTATTGTTTACCTTAGGCATCAAAAATATCGAAAATCGTTCTTTACATAATATTTTATAAAGTTCGAAAAGGGCACTAGAAACACTAGGTGGATCAATCTCATTTTACATGTGAGATGTTACATAATGTAAAGTATCATGTCTGTGACGTTCGTCACTTCGATTCGTTTCTATTTCATCAATGCTTTTTTGTTTTTCACTTATAACTTTTTGGAATAAATTCACGTTTATTTGTTCTAGGCCCTTGAAAAAAACTAATTTTCAGAGGATAAGAGCATTTCGTAACGTAATGAAAACAGTTATAAACTCGAGCGGAATATTACTATTCGTATCAATCCTATCAAACTCGACTCTCATTTGGGGCTGTTCACATATTAGGTATTGATTTTTTTTTACAAATTTAGACAGCATCCCTCCTACTCGTATTTTTTAGGTATGTATAATTTAATTAAACTAACCCTTCTCTTACCCTACAGCAGCGGTTCTCAACCTTTTTCTTGAGTGGTGCCCCTTTAGACCTTGGCACAGCTTGAGGTACCCCCTAGTTTTCTTTAATTTACCGGTAAGCTCAAATGTAAAAGTGGTTAATCGATTTTCACTTGGATTTTATCAAACATTCATTGAATATACAAAAAAAAAACGGTTTTCTGACAAATTTATGTACATCGACTTATCAATTTTCAACCTTCCTAACCATCTTAATATTAAAGTGAGCTGACTTCAACTTTAATTAGAACACAGATGGGTTACGAAAATGAAGTAAAATTTAAGATACTTTCATAGAAACGGTAAAAATAAAAATGTTCGGTGTTTTCGAAAAATAAAACATTTCCTGAAACTTTTACCCAGCAACGAAAAGTACGGATAAGATGGGATGTTTTGGCTTAATCAGCTTGCATTTTAAGTCATTTTTTTATTGCTGGAGCGCAAAAGTGAACTTTGAAGTTCTGTTAAGGTGCTTGGAACTCGATGTGAACTAAGAGTGAACTAATAAATTGGTTCGGTTAGGAACAAATTTAAGTAAAATGTGAACTTTTGGTTGCTTGGGTAGTCTTCTGATGCAAGACCGTGATGAAGGAGGCTGGGTTCGATTCCCAATTCGGTTCAGAAAGTTTTCTCGTCTGGGCAGTTTCGGTCGTGTGGTGGGCTTTTTTTGGTGAATTGGGGCTTTTTGAGTTTATAAGTGCACTTCGTTTTGCTGAGGAGTAAATTAATGCGAATATATGGATTTCGCAGAGTGGAAGTGATATATTATGTGTATGGAAAAAATTAGGAATTTGTTTTGCAAAATTGAAATATCCGCAGTTATGAGACGTCGCAACTCATTAAAATTAGTGCACATGATAGTGAATCTATACGTGCACTACTATTGACTATTCGAATTGTCGCGACTCGCGTCGCATCACGAGTACTCAATTGGCCGCCTGGTTTGGCCCGATAATATGATTAGTAACGTCGGAAGGTGTTTTTTTGCAATTCCTGATCATAATATTTGATTTACAGTTCGTCTTTGAGTGATAAAACGGCCTACTTTTCCATACTAACGAAATGGGTGCTTTAATGAACATTATGCAACTCAAATGGGTTGCATAATATTCATTATAACACTCATTTGTATGCTATAATGAAAAGCAAACATCAGAACAGTAGTTACATGACTACATTTTGCTGAATGAGCTTAGGTAAGTGTTCAAATAGTGTATTCTCAGCGTCGCGTAATAAATGAAATAGTTTGATGGACATGACATCAAAAATTTCCAAAAGCAAGTACATTTATCGCTTCACGGTTTATCAAATTTTGCAATGTGGCACGGCAACAAAGAATCTCTGCAGCAACATAATTTATTGGCAAGAATGTTCATGTGCAGTAAACTCTGGAAGGATTAGACAAGTACAAGTATAATTTTGGTACAGATTTGTCATATTAAAGTCCATTTTTCGTCATTGAAAAAAGCGTGTGCAGCTTGTTGCAAAACTCGATTTTTCAGCACTCGTAGTATGTTATCCAACTCGGCAAGCCTCGTTAGATAAACGTACGACTCGTGCTGTAAAAATCATCTTTTGCAACTTGTTGCACAAACTACTATTTTCGTCATTGCAAAAATAGCGTGTGTAACTTGTTGCAAAACTCGATTTTTCAGCAGTCATAGTACTTATCCAATCGTGCAGAAAAATCATCTTTTGCAACTTGTTGCACAAACTACTATTAGAACATCTATTTGTAAAGAATGATGAGAATTATAATGAAGTTAGCAGCTAAAAATATGTAGAAGATAAGAAAAACGTTATCTAATTGTTGAATTGTAGAAAACTCAATATTGTGCCGTGAACCATTTTTTTACTTCGTACTTTAAAAACAAGTAGGTAGAGTTGTTGTGCCCTACCACCTTCTTTTTATTTCTTACTATACACAACTATAGCAAATAAGCAAAACCCTGCACTCGGCTTTGTACATACGAAGTTTGTACATATGTAGCTTATTGAACAGCAGGAAATTTTTAATACATTTTTTAGGGTTTCAAGAATGAGAATGAGAAACTGCAGATATCCAAGTAGTTTTTTGTGACAACAAAAATAAAAAACTTTATTAAGTAAGTTTAAGGTAGGTTTATTTCGTCTCCAAATCCAATAAAAGAAACACTTTTTCGCCAAACTCATCCGTATCAAATCGTAAGCTTAGGAAAAACGTTCTGCTATAGGTCTACCAAATGGACGCTGCTTTCGCTGGTTTTAGCCCCTACAACCATGGACGGAAGTACCTTTGGATCAGTATTTATAATATTTCACATAAAATTTCACTTTTCGACTGGAACCTTGCAATTATATTTTTCCGACAATGAAAAATATGCGGAATAAATTTAGAACGCTTTTTATACCGAAGTAGGATTTTTCTCCAGATACAGTCAACTTACCCAACTTGGGAAGTTGCCTGTAAAGATGCGCTAAACAACGCATCAATTAGTTTGACAGATAACACTTCGGAAAAAATCGGTTCAAAATTCCCGACTTCCGAATTCTAATTTGGTGCTACGCCGAGAATATATTCAATAAAATAAATTGAATAGAATAGTACTAACTCAGCTCATCTTATATTCTTCTTCTATGTCTCTAGATTCTAACTTTAACTTGGCATGATTTCAACTTGGTGTTCTATTAGCATTTCGATAGCATCTGCATCTTGGGGAGCAAAAATTGTTTTATTTGTAGCAATCGTCAGTGCAAAACTCAAACTTAAATATCCAACCCAACGAATATTATATACACTAGTGCCGCCAAGCGGATGAGATCCGGAATAATATGATCTGCTACAGTTTCGTATTGACCTCTTGAACAAATTTGTGGAAGACTGTAACTTTCTAAATATTACGGATTCCAAAATATCATACTTATATCACCATGAACATCGAGCTGGTGAGCACCAACCACGCAATTTGTTTGAAAATCACGACTTGCTCCGACGTTTTGAGGTCCCAACGTCTCAGACAAATCTTGAAGGACGGGAAACTTTGTGAGTACCAAAATTGTTCAAATCGGTTTACTGACGGCTGAGATATAGCGATTTAAAAATAGCGTTCCGTTTTTCAAGGCTTGGTCGTTCGTGTAAGTAAAACCTATCTCCGTCGGAGGAGTGTTATTGCTCGGAACGCCAACACCACCCCTCCCCCCAGACCAATTTTCTGGCTACGCCACTGGTGCGAACACAGTATTAAATGTATTATTTGAGAACTAAGATTTAACTTTCTAACTGCAAGTTGATTGCAGCACCGCACTCTAGATGGATTTTAATTCAGGCTTGATGGTTTTTTTCAGAACACATGAAAACGTTGTACACCCAGTTTTTTTTACGTGATTGGAGTTCATTAAGTTCTCAACCGAGAAATTAATTAATTTTCTTTGATTTTTAGTAATTTTTTTCGCGGGAATAACTTATTGCTTCATTATTGACGCTGAAGGTCTTAAACGACCAAAACCGAACCGTGTAAAAAAAACTGGGTGTATTCTGATAATCCTCCAACTTTCCAGGCAAAATTTTACATCTTTTCAAAGATATAAACACAGCAGATCTTAATTGGCGATTTGGCGTTGCAACAAAAAGAAGAAGCAGAATGTCGCGCATTTAAAAAATTAGCACGGGAAAAGAGAGGAGGAAAATTTTCAAACCCTTCTCAAAAATTCTATAAGTAATTTAATTAAAAACGGTTATCAGCGCGGTGTTGGAATTCTCTTGCACTGCATAATAGACGAATAATTTAGATTTCAAAATTTTGGTTTTGATTTTTCGTTTTATTCACAGTATTAAATATTTCCAACCTTGTACTGACAACCGTTTTTAAATAAATTATCTCTAGAAATGTGGAGGAGTCTTATTTTTTTCCATTTCCCGTTCTTATTTTTCGAATTCTGCTTCTTTTTTTTCTTGCAATGCCAAATCGCCAATCCGAACCGATACGTGAGAAGTCCATCCGTTCGGGAGTTATATTGCCTCAAAGGAAAGCAAACTCATTTTTATATTTTTAGAACAGATAAATAGCTTGTACATACAAGCTCTTACTATAAACTTTGCATCGCGTGAGTGACGAGCTGTGAACTGCAACATCGTTTTGCGCGAACTCGCTCTCTTTAAACCATTGTAGCTCACTTCTCGAAACAATTAGCACGAATGAGGGTGGAGAGCGCAAAAGTAGTGCTCAAAGACTTCTTGACTTTTCAGACAAGAGAGGCATCATTTAATAACAGCAATAATTTACACAGTAACCGTAAGAGAGTGGATAGCGTACACGCATCATTCTGGCGGTTTTGTTGATGCTCTTGGTTCGAATCCAAGAGGCAGCCATGGGAGGGGAAGGGGTGGGACATTTAAAACCGATTGGTTTACTATTTTTGTACACACAGCTGATAGTAACTATCATACTGAGACCCATGTAGGCGAATTTGTAAAATTTCCTAAAATAGATCAAAACAAATTTTAGATTTAGGAGAAAGCTTCTTGGTTGTCGACTAAGCGTGACTAAACAGGACGGCAGGGCTGTATGACCCAAGTATACCAAAATAAAATATGTTTTCAGGGGATCCTGGAATGCGATTTTAGGTGAACAATAGAATACTTTCAATGCAGAATCAAGACCCATACGGGCGCCGGCAGTGCGAAGCCGTACTCGCGAAAGCACAACATTTTAGCTTTGGGGGAGTTGATAGTAACTATCAGCGCTCAACTGCGACTCATGGGGGCGCCGGCAGTGCGAAGCCGTACTCGCGGATGCACAACATGTTAGCTTTGGGGGAGTTGATAGTAACTATCAGCGCTCAACTGCGACTCATGGGGGCGCCGGCAGTGCGAAGCCGTACTCGCGGATGCACAACATGTTAGCTTTGGGGGAGTTGATAGTAACTATCAGCGCTCAACTGCGACTCATGGGGGCGCCGGCAGTGCGAAGCCGTACTCGCGGATGCACAACATGTTAGCTTTGGGGGGGTTGATAGTAACTATCAGCGCTCAACTGCGACTCATGGGGGCGCCGGCAGTGCGAAGCCGTACTCGCGAATGCACAACATGTTAGCTTTGGGGGAGTTGATAGTAACTATCAGCGCTCAACTGCGACTCATGGGGGCGCCGGCAGTGCGAAGCCGTACTCGCGCATGCACAACATGTAAACCGATTGGTTTACTATTTTTGTACACAAAGTTGATAGTAACTATCATACTGAGACCCATGTAGGCGAATCTGAGTTTTAATGAGCTAAAGTAGACCAAAACAAATTTTTGCTTTAGGGGAAAGCTTCTTAGTTGTCGACTAAGCGTGCCTAAACAGGACGGCAGGGCTGTATGACCCAAGTATCCCAAAATAAAATATGTTTTCAGGGATGCTGGAATGCGATTTTAGGTGAACAATAGAATACTTTCAATGCAGAATCAAGACCCATATGGGCGCCGGCAGTGCGAAGCCGTACTCGCGAAAGCACAACATTTTAGCTTTGGGGAGTTGATAGTAACTATCAGCGCTCAACTGCGACTCATGGGGGCGCCGGCAGTGCGAAGCCGTACTCGCGAATGCACAACATGTTAGCTTTGGGGAGTTGATAGTAACTATCAGCGCTCAACTGCGACTCATGGGGCGCCGGCAGTGCGAAGCCGTACTCGCGGATGCACAACATGTTAGCTTTGGGGAGTTGATAGTAACTATCAGCGCTCAACTGCGACTCATGGGGCGCCGGCAGTGCGAAGCCGTACTCGCGAATGCACAACATGTTAGCTTTGGGGAGTTGATAGTAACTATCAGCGCTCAACTGCGACTCATGGGGCGCCGGCAGTGCGAAGCCGTACTCGCGGATGCACAACATGTTAGCTTTGGGGAGTTGATAGTAACTATCAGCGCTCAACTGCGACTCATGGGGGCGCCGGCAGTGCGAAGCCGTACTCGCGGATGCACAACATGTTAGCTTTGGGGAGTTGATAGTAACTATCAGCGCTCAACTGCGACTCATGGGGCGCCGGCAGTGCGAAGCCGTACTCGCGGATGCATAACAACCGATTGGTTTACTATTTTTGTACAGACAGCTGATAGTAACTATCATACTGAGACCCATATAGGCGAATCTGAGTTTTAATGAGCTAAAATAGACCAAAATAAATTTTTGCTTTAGGGGAAAGCTTCTTGGTTGTCGACTAAGCGTGACTAAACAGGACGGCAGGGCTGTATGACCCAAGTATCCCAAAATAAAATATGTTTTCAGGGGATGCTGGAATGCGATTTTAGGTGAACAATAGAATACTTTCAATGCAGAATCAAGACCCATATGGGCGCCGGCAGTGCGAAGCCGTACTCGCGAAAGCACAACATTTTAGCTATGGGGGAGTTGATAGTAACTATCAGCGCTCAACTGCGACTCATGGGGGCGCCGGCAGTGCGAAGCCGTACTCGCGGATGCACAACATGTTAGCTTTGGGGGAGTTGATAGTAACTATCAGCGCTCAACTGCGACTCATGGGGGCGCCGGCAGTGCGAAGCCGTACTCGCGGATGCACAACATGTTAGCATTGGGGGAGCTGATAGTAACTATCAGCGCTCAACTGCGACTCATGGGGGCGCCGGCAGTGCGAAGCCGTACTCGCGGATGCACAACATGTTAGCTTTGGGGAGTTGATAGTAACTATCAGCGCTCAACTGCGACTCATGGGGGCGCCGGCAGTGCGAAGCCGTACTCGCGAATGCACAACATGTTAGCTTTGGGGAGTTGATAGTAACTATCAGCGCTCAACTGCGACTCATGGGGCGCCGGCAGTGCGAAGCCGTACTCGCGGATGCACAACATGTAAACCGATTGGTTTACTATTTTTTGTACACACAGTTGATAGTAACTATCATACTGAGACCCATATAGGCGAATCTGAGTTTTAATGAGCTAAAATAGACCAAAATAAATTTTTGCTTTAGGGGAAAGCTTCTTGGTTGTCGACTAAGCGTGACTAAACAGGACGGCAGGGCTGTATGACCCAAGTATCCCAAAATAAAATATGTTTTCAGGGGATGCTGGAATGCGATTTTAGGTGAACAATAGAATACTTTCAATGCAGAATCAAGACCCATATGGGCGCCGGCAGTGCGAAGCCGTACTCGCGAAAGCACAACATTTTAGCTTTGGGGGAGTTGATAGTAACTATCAGCGCTCAACTGCGACTCATGGGGGCGCCGGCAGTGCGAAGCCGTACTCGCGAATGCACAACATGTTAGCTTTGGGGGAGTTGATAGTAACTATCAGCGCTCAACTGCGACTCATGGGGGCGCCGGCAGTGCGAAGCCGTACTCGCGGATGCACAACATGTTAGCTTTGGGGGAGTTGATAGTAACTATCAGCGCTCAACTGCGACTCATGGGGCGCCGGCAGTGCGAAGCCGTACTCGCGAATGCACAACATGTTAGCTTTGGGGAGTTGATAGTAACTATCAGCGCTCAACTGCGACTCATGGGGCGCCGGCAGTGCGAAGCCGTACTCGCGGATGCACAACATGTTAGCTTTGGGGAGTTGATAGTAACTATCAGCGCTCAACTGCGACTCATGGGGGCGCCGGCAGTGCGAAGCCGTACTCGCGGATGCACAACATGTTAGCTAGGTGGGAATAGATAACAACTATCCTCGCTCCACTGCGACTCATGGGGGCGCCGGCAGTGCGAAGCCGTACTCGCGGATGCACAACATGTTAGCTTTGGGGGAGTTGATAGTAACTATCAGCGCTCAACTGCGCCGCATGGGACCGCCGGCAGTGCGAAGCCGTACTCGCGGATGCACAACATGTTAGCTTTGGCGGAGTTGATAGTAACTATCAGCACTCAGCTAGAACTCATGGGTGCACCGGCAGCGCGTAGCCGTACTCGCGAAGGCACAACATGTTAGCTTTGGGGGAGTTGATAGTAACTTTCGGCGCTCAACTCGGACTCTTGGGGGCCCGGCAGTGCGAAGCCGTACTCGCGGATGCACAACATGTTAGCTTTGGGGGAGTTGATAGTAACTATCAGCGCTCAACTGCGACTCATGGGGGCGCCGGCAGTGCGAAGCCGTACTCGCGGATGCACAACATGTTAGCTTTGGGGAGTTGATAGTAACTATCAGCGCTCAACTGCGACTCATGGGGCGCCGGCAGTGCGAAGCCGTACTCGCGGATGCACAACATGTTAGCTTTGGGGGAGTTGATAGTAACTATCAGCGCTCAACTGCGACTCATGGGGGCGCCGGCAGTGCGAAGCCGTACTCGCGAATGCACAACATGTTAGCTTTGGGGGAGTTGATAGTAACTATCAGCGCTCAACTGCGACTCATGGGGGCGCCGGCAGTGCGAAGCCGTACTCGCGGATGCACAACATGTAAACCGATTGGTTTACTATTTTTTGTACACACAGTTGATAGTAACTATCATACTGAGACCCATATAGGCGAATCTGAGTTTTAATGAGCTAAAATAGACCAAAATAAATTTTTGCTTTAGGGGAAAGCTTCTTGGTTGTCGACTAAGCGTGACTAAACAGGACGGGAGGGCTGCTCCTGGTCCATGTATATTGAGCAATTAGAGATTTGTATTAGAAATGATCCGACTAATACTTTGGGTTCTTCCAAACAGTCTGATGATATTGTTATATTTCCGTCGTTAATGAGAATATTAACTTCGTCGATTCTTTTGATTGGGTTTTGTTTATATACCTTTTCCATAGAACAGTGAGCTGAATTTCCGCTAATTAGTTTTGTAATACACTGATCTGCCAGCTTTAGTTGATGAGTGGGACAGATGTAGAGATTTTTCAGCTTTGGACAGGGTGATTGGACTGAATATGACTAGATACCTTTGAGGAAATAATTTGACTGGACGAGGATCTTTTGAACTATTGTTGATGATTGGCTCTATGTAATATAGTTCATAGTTTATGGCTTTTATCTTCGGTATCTCGAGTACGTAAATGATCTGTTGAGCATCGTGTAGGACGTAAGCACTTGCGATATCGAGAATGTCGTTTGGTGAATCCAAACCGAGAAGATTATCCGTGATGAGATTCCTAGCCAGCTGCAGCTCCTGTGTGGTGATGAGTCGGCTACTGGGGATATTTGCCCTAGCTAATGAGATTGCTTCTTCTATGGTATCTAAATGTTTGGTCAATTCGTCTATGTTAAAAAGCAAATTAATTGTGTTCATTCTATTAACTACTTCGCTCGTAACACTTGAAATGAATTTTGATAAAGATGCTGACATATTACGGATCCTATCTTCAAACTGCCAATTAATTCTAATCTGTTCATTATTTTGGTCTATCAAGGAATTAGTGGTTGTGTTTATGATTCTCAAGTCTTCTGCATCGGGGCTACCGGAAATGTATTTCCATGCTGATCCTAAGGTTTCCCATCTTTTGGTTCGTTTAGAAGTGACTGGTTTCAATTTACTGTGAGTTTCTATCAGCTTACTAATTTTTAACTTAATCAGAGGTCCTAGTATTTCATCATTCAAAGCCCTGTCATTGGCTACTGCTCTGACTCGTTCAATTGCGTCTTCCATAATGTTCATATCTATTTTATGTAGGATTCTAAGGTGGTTGCTGCTAACTCTGGCATTGCCCATCGTCACTACTGCGAGAGGATTTTGTCCAAGGTCGTGAACATGTAGAAATTTCAAGTCACCGTCGCCAGAAAACATAGTCTGTAAAGGGAATTGCCATATGTCAGAGCATTTTAACGTTTGTTTTGTGTGTTTTTATATTTTGTTGGTCAGTGATAGTTTTGTCTGTCTGTCGTGTTATATCTATTAGTCTGTATCGGTGGCCAGAAGGGTGTGGCTTCGCCTTTCCTTTAACCAATACTTGTTTTTGATCTATATTCTCGTAATTTTGTGCGTCCGTCGTTTTTATGTTTTCGTTGTGTCTCGTTGCCATAAATTTGATGTTGTCACGTGCTGTTTGTATAATCTTTTGTTTTGCAAGGTTAATTTCGGTAGGTTTCAGTGATGAACTATATGATTTCGCGAGGTTTCAAATTAGTCGCGCTATGTCTCGAATCGTTATAGAGCGCTGTTATCAAAGCTAATCCTTCGTAGAGAGTCAAGTTTTCAACTTTTCTACGATTTGCTAGGTACATTTCAAGCAGTGTATTGTGGAAACGTTCCACAATTCCATTGCCTCTACTATCGCTAGCAAAGTGAAGAGCGACTCCTTGTCTTTCCAGGAATTCTTTAAATCGAGCATTTCGAAACCCTGTTGCCTGATCACATGTTTTCATTTTCGGCAACCCGAAGGTTTTGAAATACTCGACGAGTATTTCCGTTAATTCATCTGTAGTTTCATTTGGAATGTGATATATTTGTGCAAACTTTGAGAACGAATCTACGATGGTCAAAAATTTCTGCGTTTCTTTTACATATACGTCGATGAAGACATTTCCAAAAGGCTCATCGTAAATCCTTCTTGAAATCGGGATTTTGAACGGTTTTCTTTCGTATTTCGAGAATTTACATTCCTCGCAGTTTTTAACAAAGGCTTTGATTTTTCCTAGCATACCAGGAAAGTAAGCGGATTTCCTCACTTCCTCGTATGTTAGTTTGTGATTGCGATGGTTAAAATTATGTGCTTTTCTTATGAATTCCTCTTGGTCCTTGGCTGAAACGATATCGGGTAATAATAGGTTAGAATAATGAACCTTCAAATTTTTACTATAGTTTGTTCTTATGATTTCATCACAAAGTCGAACTATTTCTAGGGGTGCAAATAAGCAATTACTAGCATCTGGGTCTAGATATTTTTTAACGATGTCCGCCAACTCTTCTTTGGAATAGTTCAACTTATGAAACACATGTCTTATTTGGCCAGGGAAAATTTTACACGTGATGTGGGTGCTTTTACGGCTATCGCCGGTAACGCGAATGATAAGTTGATTTTTGAACCTGTTGATTATTTCGGGGCCGTATAATTTATCGTTCGGAAAACATTCATTGGTCAGTTCTTGTAAATTCAATTCGATAGCGGGAATTCTGGATAAACCATCTGCGACCACATTTTGTTTCCCTTTTTTGTACACGATTTTAAAATCATACTGTTCCAAATACAGCCTCTGACGAGTAACTCGTCCAGTGGCGTCTGTAAGCTTAAGCTCTTTGGTTAAAGGCTCATGATCAGTATAAATTGTAAACGGTTTCCCATAAAGGTAGGGTCTAAATCGTTTAGCAGCAAAATAAATACCTAATAGCTCTTTGGCAGTCGCGGAGTAATTCTCTTCTGCTTTAGACAGCGTGCGTGAGAGGTAAGCTATCGGCCTCTCTTTTCCGTCTTCTAATTGTGACAGTACAGCTCCGATAGCAATGTTGGATGCATCTGTCGTAAGAATGAAAGGTTTATCATAGTCTGGATAGGCTAGCAACAAATCTGTAGACATGATTTGTTTTAGCTTTTTGAAGGAATTCTCAAAACCTGCGGACTCATAATTTACAGTCTTGCTTTTACCTCTCAGCTGGCTCGTGAGCGGTTTTGCAATGTTAGCGAATCCCGGTATGAAGCGACGGTAATAGCTGACAGTTCCAAGAAATGATTTCAGCTGTTTTGGGGTTTTTGGTAGAGGCCAGTTTAAAATGGCTTCTCTCTTATTAGGGTTTGGTTTCACTCCTTCTGTGGTAACAACATGACCAAGGAACTCGACCTCCTTGCGGAGAAATTCCGACTTATCACATTGTACCTTGAGATTCGCATCACGCAATGTCTCTAAGACTTTCGTGATGTCCTTTACATGTTCTTTCAGGGAGGATGAGAATATTATGATGTCGTCCATATAGACGAAGCATCTTATTCCCAGGTGCTTTCGAAGAACAGAGTCCATCAGCCTCTGGAATGTAGCCGGAGCATTCTTTAGGCCAAATGGCATTCGAACGAATTCGAATTTACCATGGTCAATATTGAATGCTGTTTTGGGAATGTCTTTGGGGTCTATTTCGATCTGGTGAAATCCGCTGGCCAGGTCTAATACTGAGAAATATTGGGCCTTTCAGAGCTGGTCTAGAATCTCGCTGTTCTCCGGAATAGGGTATCGATCTGCGGGAATTTTTTTCGTTTAACTTCCTGTAATCTACCACTATTCGGTATTTCTTTTTCCCGGAGTAATCCATCTTTCTGGGTACCACCCAGATAGGCGATGTCCATGGAGATGATGACTCCCTGAATCGAGCATCTTTCGTACTTGGTCAGAAATCTCGTCCCTTGATGATAGGGGTATTTATAGGTTTTCTGGTGCACTGGTTTATCATCGGTAGTTTCAATACGATGCTTAACCTCGTGCGTGAACGTCAATATTTGACCTTCACTGAAGAAAACGTCCTGAAAGGGTTTGAGCGCTTTTACTAGCTCCCGTTTTTCTTCTACATTCATATGACTTGCGTTAAAGTTTATTTTAGCACAAGCCTCGTTCTGATTCAAAAGAAAGTTTTCGATTTCGAACGGTTTTACATTGGTTTTCACATCTGGTTTTTTAGAAGATAAATGAACCGAAGCTTGGTGTCCTTTGGCGGAATATAAACCAGGTTTTAGCGAAATATTGGTGGTGAGGTTTATTTCATCTTCAATTAGAAATGTGCCATCTGCCGTAGTGCAAATGGTTACCATTTGATCCGTTTGCTCATGGAAATTCAAAGAAGAAGGATAGTATCTGGCAAGCGGATATTTTTTATTACCAACAATAATTTGATGATTTTTGGTATCGATAATGGCCTTCATTGATGCTATATTTTCATATCCAATTAGGCCGTCAAAGAATCCGTGGAATTTAAAATGTGATATGGTAATTTGGTGTCGAACGCTTCAGAAAAGAAATTTGCGTGGACAACTTTATCAATTAAAAATTTTCCATTTTTATTTGAAACTAATGAGGGATTTTTCGCTTTAGAAGCCTTTTTCACATGTTCGGGGTTGATGTACGATTTATTTGCCCCTGTGTCAATTAAGAAATTAAGATATCCTTTCGTTGTTGGATACCTTAAATACGGTATGAAGTTTAGGTCAGTAGATCTCTCGTGCTGGCCTTCTGAAAATTTAATTCATCGCATTCGATATCGCTGTCGAATGCACAAGCTTCTGCATTGTCTTCCTCTTCCTCTGCATCTGGTTCGTTTATAATATCATTTTCCTCTGTGTGGTTGGTTTCAGCCCTCGGTTTGTTAAAGAAGGGCTTTCTATATTTAACAGCTGCGTTATGTGGCGAGGTGTTAAATTTCTGGGCGCTGGTCTGCGGTGGATGGGAGCCGCTCGTTCCCCCGTTGAGCGGTTTAAAAGGCTTGTTATGAAATTTGGTTTGGTTTGAAAACGTTTGCGTTTTAGTTCGCGTTTCCGCGTTCTGGTTCAGCAGCACCGCTTGGTGCGCCTCCTCCAGATTATTTGGTTTAGAATTTCTAATGATAGAGCCAAGCGGCTCTGGAATGTTATCTAGGTATTTCGCTACCGTGATAATTTCTATAATTTCATGTGCCGTAAAGGGTTTTGAGATAAGGTTGGCTTTCAATCGAATGTTAGTCTCCTTCATCTCGTTATAAAATCTTAGGTGACCCTTGTCACCTTTTCTAATGCGGAAGAGCGTCGATAGATTTGTTATAAAATCCTTTTCGTCGCCGTAGTTCTCAATGAGAACCTTTTTATACCTTCAATTGTGTTCGGGTTTCCGTTCGCGCGCAAAACTGTGCGTGCTTCACCTTTTACTTTGTTTTTAATAGCCCTAATATGTAGGCTACTAAGGGAGTATCCTCCCTGTTGATTTTTAACTTTAAAATCATTAAAGAGTTCATCCACTTCCTCTATCCATGCGGATAGCTCCTTTTTATTCCCTGAGAATTCAGAGAGGAATTTAAATGGGTCGCATCCCTGCCCTGAGATGACCCGGCCGCCAGCTGAGATCGAAGCTCGACCATTTCCGTCCTGAGCTCCTCCAACTCTAATTCGGGGCCAGCGTTATCTCTGTTGGACATTTCCAACTTAAGCTCAGCCACTGTGGCCCTGAGCTGCTCAATTTCATCGGCACGTGTTTTAGCCATTATTGTGCGAGTTTTGAATAAAGTGTGTTGAATAAAAGGATTAGTACTTACTGTATAATCGATGATAGCATTAAAGGTTGAATGCTTGATATAGTTCTCCTCCGGCTCGGAGAATGTGTGCTACGTGGCGGATTGCTCGATGTCGTCCCCGTTGGCTGTGTCGCTGCGTTATCGATGATCCTCGATTGATGCAAAGCGTGACTGCTTCTGGATCGCTGTCTCGGCTAATCACTTTAAACACTTAGTTTTAACACCACTTTTCACACGCGGTATCCCACTTCTGACACCAGTTAGGGATTTCTCGTCTAGTTTCCGGTTTTTAAAAACTTACTCGCGTTTACACAGCACTTTATTCACTTACGTTACAATGATAAAAGAGGGCCTGAGCGACTCAGGTAAACTGTTTTATAGTCTAATTGTGCATACTATGCACATTCCTACTTCCTAACACCTGATTGGTGCAACGCGTGGCGTGATGTCGCCGCGTTAGTGCGCCAATTTCCTGATTGGCTAATCCACCTACTGAAATTTCCTAACTTGGATTCCCAGATTCTCAGATTTTCCGATCTTCAGATTTTCAGATTTTCAGATTTTCAGATTTTCCGATTTTCAGATTTTCAGATTTTCAGATTTTCAGATTTTCAGATTTTCAGTTTTTCAGTTTTTCAGTTTTTCTCTTTTCTGTTTTTTAGTTTATTGATTTTTCAGTTTATCAGTTTTTCAGTATTTCAGTTTTTCAATTCTCACTCATTTCTTCTCACTTCTTACTTCTCGCTTTTGATTCTTCACTTCTCGTTTTTCACTTCTCACCTCTAACTATTTTTTTGTGTCCGTGTTTGGCGGGGTCGATACTTCTTGGCACGCACAATTTTTCTTTGTTCAATGCAAAAAAACATTGACGCTTGTCAAAACGGTTATTTGTTATCAATTTCAAAAATAATTATAGGCTGCATAAAATAGAGAATCCTTGGGAAAATGTACATTAAATAGTTGAAAGAATCGATTGTGGAGGAGGGAATACAAATTGTTGTCATTAAAGGTCAATTTCGTTTGATAAAATGCGTAAACCAAATCCAAAACTCCTCATAAAGTATGACTGGCGATAATTGTGCTCCCTTAAATTGTCCCCCCAATCGTTGACACAAAACTTGGCTTTGCTAGCGAGGCCTCCAACTCGAACTAATTTTAAGGCTAATTTGAGTTAATTTTCCACTCCATTCCCTCCGACCGACCGCACCCACCGTGTGCCTCCATCCGGCCAGCGGCCACAGACAGCAGAGGCAGCAATCATTTCCAATCCCGACGATTCTTTGCGAGTGAATTAATCGGAACGGCGACGATACGGTTCAGTGCACCGCACGCCCATTTGTTGTCCCAAGTAAGTAGGGACCTCCACTTTTGCTAAACCGGCGGAAGATGGCTCGGCAGGCAAGTGGGAAGCCGTTGGAATCATTTATGATGATGCCGGCGATAGGGCGATGGTTGATTTCGCTTTTCATTTCCGCTTTTCCGCCTTACCGCGTTCTTCATTCCATTCCATATCTGGTAGTTGATTTTTTTTTCTGCATGTGGCTTGCGAATGGCATGGCAGAAGAGGATTTCTCATCCTTAGGTAGATACAAGGTCGAAAGGGTCGAGCCTCGCCGTTTGGGGATTTAGGATCGCGTGATAATGTCGGTTTGATTGTGGGCAATCATAAAGAAAAGGGAAAAATGAGCCAGCGAGTGAATGGATGTGATTCCCTGAACCCCTAAACAGCATTATTGGTGGTTGGGAAATGACTTGGCGATTGAAAACTGAGAAGAAGAACTAACCTCTGTGGTGAGCATTCGGTTTGATTTAGGCTCTTGTCTTTGAAAACGTTCATAAGGAAGTTGGGAGAAGAAGGTTTAAGAGGGTCGAACTTCTTTGGGGAAGCTTGTTGTGAATTTCTGTATCGCTTGCTAATGAACCATGGCATAAATCGAGAGGGTTTGTTGGATTTGCACGTAGGGGAGTTTCGTTCCCATTCGTTTATCGAATGCCATTCGAAATTAGCATAAAGGCTTTAGCAATTTTAATAATTTTACTAAAAGAGATAAAGATTTTTTTAGCAAATTGTAGCTTATTGATAAACAAGGGTTAGACAGGTTGACAAAGGTTGTGATAGGCAAAAATTTGTCGAAATTCAAATCAGCATAATTTGATTTTGGTGAAACCGAAACCTTAACTCAGTTCATTCATTTAGTTTAAATCTGAACAGATAACACTGAATCAACAATTTGATACCTAAGAAATGAGCCTAGGATTGAAAATCTCTCATATAAAGATAAATTAATCAATTAATCAATTTGATACCACAATACACGGTTCGAGGCAACATCTCTTCATCTTCGGTTGCGCCCCACGCTCGCCTTATCGTTTTGCACTTGGTCCGCCTACCAAGCTCGCTGAGCTCCACTCCTTATTGTTTCTGCCAGATCGTTGCAACATGCACTGCTCATCGTACCCTTCCAGCATGGGCAACTTCTGGATACTAGATTCGCCGTAGAGTTGTGCGAGCTCGTGGTTCATCCTGCGCCGCCTCATACCGCACCATGAAGAATTTAAAAAAACCCAACTTAATTCACCTAATAGTGATACTGCCTTTCTCGTATTTATTTAAGACACCAACCTTATATGGTGCTGATATAGTCTGGTTCGATGAACCATTTTCTTTATAACTTTCAAACGCAACGGTCGATCTTTATCAATAGTGATCAACTAGGCTTTGCCCTCTGTCGAATAAAACTTAATGCGAGAAAATCGGTCAAGGGTTACTATAAGAAAAGTTGTCTAATGTTTTTCTTAGCTTTTGTGCACACACATACGCACACACATACAAGCACATACGCACACACATAAACACGGACAGACAGACATTTGTTCAGGTCGTTGAGTTGAGTCGATTGGTATATAACACTATGGGTTTCCGGGCCTTCTATAAAAAGTTCGTTCTTGGAGTGAAATTATAGCCTTTCGGAACAACTTTGTTGTACGAGAAAGGCAAAAAAATGAGAAATTGCTTATAAAGAAATCAGGTTCTTCTTCTTCTTATTGGCATTACATCCCCACACTGGGACAGAGCCGCCTCGCAGCTTAGTGTTCATTAAGCACTTCCACAGTTATTAACTGCGAGTTTTCTAAGCCAGGTTACCATTTTTGCATTCGTATATCATGAGGCTAGCACGATGATATTTTTATGCTCAGGGAAGTCGAGACAATTTCCAATCCGAAAATTGCCTAGACCGACACCGGGAATCGAACCCAGCCACCCTCAGCATGGTCTTACTTTGTAGCCGCGCGTCCTACCGCACGGCTAAAGAGGGCTCATCAGGTTATGAGCGATAAATAAATATAAAATTTCCACAAATAATGCTAAGTTTCCAGCGATTTTTTCACAAAACAAAAATAAATTAGCACTTTTAAAAGCAAAAACTGCAATTATAGAGAAGATTTTTCCATAAATAAATCAAAATGTAACACGAAAAAAAAAAATACAAAATGTCTATAAATAAATCCATGTTAGCAATAAACAATTCTACAATTTTTTTTTCCATAGAAAATTGAAAGTTTTCCACAAAATAATCAATAAAGAGCAATAAAAAATACAAAACAGCAATTAAATATAAAAAGATTTGCATGAACTTTAAACGCTCTTAAAAAAGGGGTCATTTATGGAAAGGCGACAAGCTGCCATCCATGGAATTAATGGACGGAGAGGTTCGAGATTGAAAGGCCATTTGGCATAATGGTCATTTGGCATAACGGACATATGGCATAATTTTGAACTGCAAGAAAAGAGTGGATCATTTGGCATAACGAACATTTGGCATAATTTCAAACTGTGAAAGCGAAAGGGAAATTTCAAGTTTTGTTTAGCGTAGATAAAGTAGGTCAAGGCTGTTTTCTGATAAATTTAGACTGATGGTAGACATTTTCCGGAAGAACGAAATAACAAAACGGCAGAATTACTTCCGAGGGAGGGATCACATCCAACATTGACTTATTCCGGCCACATGCCTACTTTTAAAGTAGGGATTAAATCCACTTTAAAAACTCAAACAATACACTTGTCGTAGACGAGTTACTTGAACCAATCAAGTCACATATGAGTTACTGCAACCAAATCAATCTGAATTGTGTTACTCGGAGAAGAGAATGCATCTACCATTGATTTGTTCCCGGCAAGCGCCTTTTTATAAAGAAGGTGTCACATTCACTATTGCCATAATCCGGGCCTACTTTTAAAGAAGGGATTACATCCACCATTGCTTCAATCCAGGAATGCCCCTACTTTTAAAGAACGAATCAAATCCTTCATTGCCATAATCCGTGCGAGCGCCTATTTTTAAAGAAGAGATCACATACACCATTGCCTCAATCCAGCCAAGCGCCTTCTTTTAAAGAAGGAATCACATCCTCCATTGCAATAATCCATGCAAGCGCCTACTTTTAAGGAAGTGATCGCATTCACCATTGCTTCACTCCAGGCAAGCACCTACTTTTACAGTACGAATCAAATCCTCAATTGTCATAATCCGTGCGAGCGCATATTTTTAAAGAAGAGATCACATACACCATTGCCTCAATCCAAGCAAGCGCCTTCTTTCAAAGAAGGAATCACATCCACAATTGTTATAATCCGGGCAAGCGCCTACTTTTAAAGAAGGTATCACATCCACCATTGCCTCAATCCGGGCAAGCGCCTTCTTTTAAAGAAGAAATCACATCCACAATTGTCATAATCCAGGCAAGCACCTACTTTTAAAGAAGGGATCACATCCTCCATTGCAATAATCCATGCAAGCGCCTACTTTTAAGAAAGTGATCGCATCCACCATGGCCTTAATCCGGGAATGCGCCTACTTTTGAAGAAGGGATCACATCCCAAGTAACCTAAAGTTCTTTTTAGAGTACGTTTTTCGCTTAAGCAGCTCAGTGAAGCTGATTAAGTGCAAAACGTACTCTTAAAGGAACTTTTGGTTACTTGGGGTCCTTCATTGCCTCAATCCGGACAAACGCTTTCTTTTAAAGAAGAAATCACATCCACCATTGTGATAATCCGGGAAAGCGCCTACTTTTAAAGAAGGTATCATATCCTCCATTGCCATTATCGGGTCACACGCCTACTTTTAAAAAGGGATCACATCCACCATTGTTCTAATCTGGGCATGCGCCTACTTTAGCATTGCATTGCAAAAGCATTCTTCCCACGAGAGGATAATGTCTTTTTGATATTGTTATCGACGGGTGTATTTACTATTCCGGGTGTTTCCCGCACCACTTATTCACCATTTAGCGAACGCAAAGAAAAATTATGCCAAATGTCTGTTATGCCAAAAGACCCTCACTTTTGATGCTGGTCACAATTATGCCAAATGACCGTTATGCCAAATGACCGTTATGCCAAATGGCCTTTATGCCAAATGACCTTATGCCAAATGACGTTATGCCAAATGACTTTATGCCAAATGGCCTGCTCCTGGCTTTTAAATGTTATGTTAGCAATGTTAACCCTTCCGTTACCCACCCCTTTTGGCTTTTTTTCTCTTTTGACATTTCTTTTCGCTACTTTCACCAAAAAAAGCGGAATTTATTCAAGTTTCAGGAGCTCTATGGATTTTTAGGACTGGCAACTTGATACCGGAGTTATTCCGGATTTAAAATGGGTGTTAGCTTTTGGCCATATGCCAGAACCATATGCCATTGTCCCTTGAACCAAATGATGGCTATATATAATAAACATTGCGATGCTATTGACTTTAGTATGTCCAAATCAAAATTAAAACAGTATTTTTATTATCGTTGACAGTATAAACCTCGAATTGTACAATTACTTATAAAAGACAATATTGTAATCTATCCAGTACTTTGCTCTCTAAACATTTTGTTTAGTTTTGCTAGCGCACATTGAAACAACTCTTAAAACAATAAATTTGCCGTTAAATTTAGTTTTATCGTATTAGTTTATACAAATAATGTTGCATCAATTGGTTTTCGGTTGTATGCCGAAAAAATATGCTCATGTTCTCAAGAGACCAATTCGGAAGTCCTCCATTATGCGCCTCCATTCTATCCCGGGAATCGTTATGACTCATATAATGAATAAGAGATTCGCATAATTCAATGGTAGAGAATCCTAAAAAAAGGAAAAACTAATGTTTGTTCATGTGATCAACTATATTAAAGATATCAAATATATTGAATCAAAATAGTTGAGAATTATCACCTACTCTATAAATACAAGAAGGAAAGTAGAGTTGGTTCATAATAAAACCAGTAATGAAGGTTTGAGTCCTTTTGATTATCCCTAACTGTTTTCTTTCAAGATGCTTTGGTTCAGTAGCTCGTCTGGTCAATTCGACAAAATGCCTGCTGAACTATTTATTGTAGAAAGACTACACAAGCATAGACCCGAAAACCTGACAACATATCGACAGTTCTTCGTCCAGTAAAAGAACATTAAATAGTAAGTAAAAGAACATCCATTGCAAAAACTAAAATATAACAAAAGCAATTATAATATAAGCAATCCCCGGAAATAGGCAATTAACTTTGATTGAACTGAACCTGAGTTGCGTGCTCTTGCCTACGCAATGCGGTCGGGTCTGACGTCTGAGCTTGACGACCGACTGGCAAATAGCTTACACAACCTCACTTGATCAGTACAGTTGCTGATGAAGAATGTGTACAGCCGCCAGACATTCTAAATACTCACGCTCCTTCCACAATATCCACACACAATATCTTCCACATAACGTACATATTCACATATGAGTTTCCATAACATTGTAAACAATTATAATAGATAAACATGTTCCTGCCCTACTTAGTGCGGTAAGACGCGCAGCTACAAAGTAAGACCATGTTGAGGGTGGCTGGGTTCAATTCCCGGTGCCTTCTTCTTCTTCTTCTTCTTCTTCTTCTTATTGGCATTACATTCCCACACTGGGACAGAGCCGCCTCGCAGCTTAGTGTTCATTAAGCACTTCCACAGTTATTAACTGCGAGGTTTCTAAGCCAGTTTACCATTTTTGCATTCGTATATCATGAGGCTAGCATGATGATACTTTTATGCCCAGGGAAGTCGAGACAATCCGAAAATTGCCTAGACCGGGACCGGGAATCGAACCCAGCCACCCTCAGCATGGTCTTGCTTTGTAGCTGCGCGTCTTACCGCACGGCTAAGGAGGGCCCCAGGGCCGAGCAACATAAAAGCCATCAAATACCGATAACAATAGATGTTCGAAAACGTGGATGGAAATGGGTCCGCCATATATTGAAAGGAAGCTTAGACGGAATCTGTGAGGATTGGATATAGAATATTTATGCCGATAGTGTATGATCGTATTTTTATTTAAAATACTCGTGGGGGACATTTATGGTCTATGAATGATATATTTTGTATCAAGATATGAACAGTGATGCATAAAGTTCAAAATTAAAAAAAAATAAAACATCAAAAAAAATTTTGTTTTCGCCCCTCAGTATTTTGGGAAAGTTGAAGGGGGGGGGGGTGACTTGAAACAAATTTAATATTTGTATCGGCCTAACTTTGTGCTTGCTCTGATGGTTTTGTTGCTTCCCCAAGGAATATCCGACCATCGACGGATGGACCATTGTGGCCACCGGCTGGTCCCCTGAAAGATCCGGAATATCCGTAAAAATGATCAAATGCGGCCATCCCTGGAAGATACGGAATATCGGCAAGAAATGTCAATTCAAAAATTTCATCGTAGATCGGCGGTATTTTCTTGAAAACTATTGTTATCGAACCCTGAGTATGGAATTAAATTAATGTAAATTACATAAATAAAGATAAAAAAAGTATGGAATTAATGTTGTGACCACACACTGACCGGCCACCGGGTAGTCCCATAGAAGATCCGGAACAACCGCAAAAATGGTTAATTCGGAAATTTCATCGTAGAGTGCAGAGATTTTTTTAAGAACCAGCTCTTGTCGAACCCTGAGTGTGGAATTTACGTTGTGACCCATACACAGTTCATTGTGGCTACCGGGTGGTCCTCTGGAAGATCATCCGGAATGGAAATGTAACGATTGGTGCAGTTGCTGAGTTAGAAGGAGTCTTGTTCGAGATCCGTCAATACAAGGAGTCTGCATCTTTAGCCATTGAGATTGTGATGCTATCATGGAGCCCATGGATCTGGCCAAGGAGTGCACGTGAAAGGATGCAGTTGCAAGAAGGTGTGAGAAGCATGTGTTTAAGGTAAAATGCAGTGAAAGCCATCCCTGAATGTGTCCGACTACAAGAGGTCGGTGGTGATGGGCATCGTTTTCACCGATATCTGTGGACGATGCGGACGAAAACCATTGTAGGGCGGAGATATTTCTTGACGTATCTAAAGCGGAACGGGATTGTTGGCCAGTTCACTGCTCTGTATACTCCGAAGCAAAACGGAGTGGCCGAGCGCAAAAATCAGTACTTGGTGGACCGGACCCTGATGACTGCGGTGAAACGAAAAATGATTGTCAAGCAATACGATGTGAAGACGGTTTTTCTTCATAGCAACCTTGAGGAGATTTTTATGACACAACCCAACAATTGTCCGTGTGTGGATCACAACATCAATTCCATACTCAGGGTTCGACAACAAATGGTTCTACAAAATTTCGGCGCTCTACGATGAAGTTAAATAATTTATACCACTTTTACGCTTATCCCGGATCTTCCTGTAGCCCACTTTGTGGCAACAATGGTCCGTGAGTGGATTACGATGGTTACGAATCGTTCATTGTTTATCTCGGATCTTCCTCGGGTTACAACATCAATTCCATACGATAACAATAGGTTTTAAAATACGATGAAATTTACCAATAGATTATTTTTACGGATATTCCGGATCTTCGAGGGAACCATCCGGTGGGCATAATGGTCCGTGTGTGGTTCACAACATAAATTCCATATTCAGAGTTAAACATTCGGAGCGGTGTTGTGTACGGCATGGGGGGAAGGGTGATTTGGTCGAAACCCATTCGGCCGAATGCTATTGTTGTTGTTTGGCCGAATATACCATTTGGTCGAACAGACTATTACACAGTGGTTAAAATCCCGAAAAACGTGATCGTCAGCTTTTTCGGTATGAAATCGTGTTTAGAATGGCATAGCATGTTCAGTAAGTATGTTGCATACTTCAAGGGGTATCTCTCGAGAAATTTTTTTTTTGATTAATTCACCTAAAAGTGAGATCAATATTTAATTTTTTTCAAAGTTTGTTAAAACAAAATTGGCTTTTTATGGGAAAGTTGTCTGAAATAATGCACAGAAACACTTTGGCAAAGACACTACGGGTTTATCTATGGAAACGAACAAAATATAATTTAAATTTAGATAATAGGTTATTTAATTCTATAAAAACTGGTATACACTGGAGTCTCTTTCCACGCGTTTTTTTTTACGCGGGTCGCTTTTTACGCGACTTTTTCTACGCGGATTTTATTTTTTACGCGATGTTTCAAAAAAGTCTTAAAATCACGTGTAAATTGTAAAAAGTTGATTTTTATCGATTTTTGCAAAATGATGGCTGTTCGGCCACATTGAGAGTTGACGTAAAGTCAATGTCAACTTCTCTCCACGAACAGCCTAGATAGCCGTGTGGTGTCGGCAGCTAGTTATCTGGCTAAGAATAACATTACGGATTGCCTGTTCCAGTGGTAAAAGTCCACCATACAGGTGACCCCTAATTTTCGGTGTGATGCGGCTTTATGCTTACCGTGCCTACGAATGAATGGTTAGGGGGGTCTAATAAGAACCTAACCGCAAACGGAGCCTGTGAAGCACCAGGGCCCCCTTCACAGTATTTGAGCCCTCGCTGCGCTAACCGGAGCTATGGCGTAGTTGACTTTTTACTTCTCCGAGATAATCGGCTACTCTTATTCAACCTCATCGTGAGGTTAAATAAGAGTAGGGTTATGAATATGTGTTTTAATTAGTTTTCAACAAATTGTCACCTATATGGATTCGCATCATGCGTTTTTTACAATGTGCTTTGTGTATGTTACCTATATGGATTCGCATTATGCGTTTTTTTCACAGTGTACTCTGTGTCTCTTCCTTGACGTTAGGCTTCGACTACTCTTGTTCAATCTCAACGTGAGGTTAAATAAGAGTGGGGTTATGAATAAGTGTTTTACTTAGTTTTCAACAAATTGTCACCTATATGGATTCGCATTATGCGTTTTTCACAGTGTACTCTGTGTCTCGTCTTTGACGTTCGGCTTTGGCTACTCTTGTTCATCCTCAACGTGAGTGTGGGGTTATGAATATGTGTTCTACTTAGTTTTCCAACAAACTTCCACCTATATGGATTCGCATTATGCATTTTTTTACAATGTACTTTATGTTTGTCACCTATATGGATTCGCATTATGCGCTTTTCACAGTGTACTCTGTGTTTCGTCTTTGACGTTCGGCTTCAGCTACTTTTGTTTAATCTCAACTTGAGGTTAAATAAGGGTGAGATTATGAATATGTTTTTTACTTAGTTTTTCAACAAATTATCACCTATATGGATTCGCATTATGCGTTTTTTTTACAACGTACTTTGTGTTTGTCACCTATATGGATTCGTATTATGCGTTTTTCAAAGTGTAATCTGTGTTTCGTCTTTGATGTTTGGCTTCAGCTACTCTTGTTTAATCTCAACTTGAGGTTGATTAAGGATGGGGTTATGAAAATGTTTTTTTTTTTTTTTTTTTTACTTAGTTTTTTTTCAACAAATTGTCACCTATATGGATTCGCATTTTGCGTCTTTTTTGCAATGTACTTTGTGTATGTTACCTTTATGGATTCGCATTATGCGTTTTTCACAGTGTACTCTGTGTCTCGTCCTTGACGTTCGGCATCGGTTACTCTTGTTCAATCTCAACGTGAGGTTCAATAAGAATGGGGTTATGAATATGTGTTATCAACAAATTGTCACCTATATGGATTCGCATTATGCGTTTTCTTACAATGTACTTTGTGTATGTTACCTATATGGATTCGCATTATGCGTTTTTCACAGTGTACTCTGTGTTTCGTTCTTGACGTTCGGGTTCGGCTACTCTTGTTCTATCTCAACGTTAGGTTCAATAAGAATGGGTTATGAATATGTGTTTTACTTAGTTTTCAACAAATTGCCACCTATATGGATTCGCATTATGCGATTTTTACAATATATTTTGTGATTGTCACCTATATGGATTCGCATTATGCGTTTTTCACAGTGCACTCTGTGTTTCGTCTTTGACGTTCATCCATTGTTACGTCCTCTGTGTTTTTGTGACCTCTCTTTAGTCCCTAGCTGAATGCGTGTGAGTCTACATAATTGGCTTTCCTATAAATGGTTCCATATTCCTTTCCAACTTCACTTCCTCTTCCTTTCCTTTTCACTTCCTTTTCCGTCAGGTAAATGATGAGAAAAGGCCAGTGAAAACGATGGCACAAATCTCCCAAATTGAGGGGAACGTGCCTCCTGAGCCGACGTTCTGATACCTGATACCTGATGTTCAGTAAGTATGTTGCATACTTCAAGGGGTATCATTTGAGAAATTTTTTTTTTGACTAATTCACCTAAAAGTGAGATCAAAATTTCATTTTTTTTCAAAGTTTGTTGAAACAAAATTGGCTTTTTATGGGAAAGTTGTCTGAAATAATACGCAGAAAAACTTTGTCAAAGACACTACGGGGCTACGGGTTTATCTTTTGAAACGAACAAAATATAATTTAAATTTAGATAATAGTTCATTTAACTCTATAAAAACTGGTAGAGTAGAGTGGGGCAAGAGTACGCACTTAGTTTTCAATGGATCATGTGGCCCTTTGTGAAGCAAGCTTCTGCATATCAAATCAGTGTCGATGATGATTTTATACTCTTCCTATATGTTACCCAGCAGAAAAAATATTAAAATTATTGAATTTCGTTTTAAATAGTAGAACCTTTTTATGGTAAGACAAGTGAAAAACGCACTCTTACCCCACCGGTGGGGTAAAAGTGCGCATCGGGAGGGGCAAGAGTACGCATTTATCCAATCATGTGCTTTAAGTATATATTAACACAAATAAGAATTAATATCATTCAATTGATGTTGAATGAGCATATATTTGGGAATGTTTAAAGTTTACGTAACTCTTAAAGGGGGAGGGGGTCCTAAAAATGTGCGCTTTCATACGAAAAACCATTGTTTTTTATATATACAAAAAACTACAGTGGTAAAAATATATATCACGTTTCGCGTGGCGTATACAAAGGCATTTTCCTTAAAGAAAGTCCACCAAACACGTAACGTAATAAATTTGGCTATTTCATCACCCCTCTCCCCTATCTTACACTATTTGTATGAATCCTCTAAAAATTATATGGATCGTCACACATCTCGCAACACCTCCCAGCTAAACGTTGCGTAATTTATGAATGTTTCTTTTGATTAAATGAAATTATCATTTAGAAGAAATTGTGTTTTCGTACTATGTTTAGGTGTACAACAAGTCCTAATACAATTTCATTATTTCGCTTCAGTGCTTTGTTCGCTAAGTCCTTTCTAACACCGAATTACTTCAACTTATCCTAAAAACTTGTGATAATTTCGAATTCTGTCCCTTTTTCTTAGTTGTGGATCTTTACGCTTTGGAAGAAGTCTTATTTCGGCCGGAGATACGGGTTTGACATCATAACTTGAAGATTCATATGCGTACTCTTGCCCCACCGGTTCCTGCGTACTTTTACCCCACAGTCCCAAAAATTATTCAAGTAATGGTTTTGACTTCTTGGAAAACCAACCGGATTGGTGTTCTGTACCATAAAGTACTCTATACAACAGGTTATCGAAATGGTATAATGTTCACCTGATTGAACGTATATATGGTAATGAAATACTAGTTGCGGAAACCCAATTATTTTTAGCAAAATGACCAAAAAGTTATCTAACTCCATATCTCCCTTGTTGTTTATTCAAATCGTTTACAATTTCACATGATAATAGTTGGCCAGAATACCTGCCAAACTGATGCAGTGTTGCTAGTTTATCTTTTTTTTATTACTTCAAAAAATCGAAAAACGTACTCTTACCCCACGCACACTCTTGGCCCACTCTACTCTATACACTGGGGTCTCTTTCCACGCGTTTTTTTACGCGGTTCGCTTTTTACGCGACTTTTTTTTACGCGGTTTTTTTCACGCGGATTTTATTTTTTTTGCGTTTTTTTGAAAAAATCTTGAAATCACGTGAAAATTGTAAATAGTTGATTTTTTATCGATTTTTGCAAAAGTCGTATTTTACGCGGTTTTCAAAAAAAAAATCTAAGTCCTTTTCAAGGGAAAACACTTATATTTAATGGAGGTACGATGCAGGGTCATTGGAGTGAAGACCGTCAGTCCCGAAGGTCGTTTGGCCGCAGCCGTTAGGCCGAATGAGAAGTGAGAAGGGAGAAGTGAGAAGTGAGAAATGAGAAAAAAGGTGTAATATGTGAGATGTGAGAAGTGAGTAGCAAGAAGGGGGAAGTGAGAAAGGAGAGTAAGAAGTAAGAAGCGAGAAGTGAGAAGTGAGAAGTAGATGTGAGAAGTGAGATGTGGGAAGTGACAAGTGAGAATTGAGAAGTGATATGTGAGAAATAAGAAGTGAGAAATAATTTGTGAGATGTGAGAAGTGATAAGTGAAAAATGAGAAATAATTTGTGAGAAGTGAGAAGTAAGAAGGGAGAAGTGAGGAGAGTGAAGTGAGAGAGCGAATAGTGAGAAATAAAAAGGAAAAGTGAGAGCCGAGAAGTTAATAGTGAGAAGTGAGAAATGAGATAAACATGTGAGATGTGAGAAGGGAGAACTGAGAAGCGAGAAGCGGTGGAAAGTGAGAAGTGATAAGTGGGAAGTGACAAATGAGAAATTAGATACGATAAGTGAGATTTAAGATAGAAAAAGTGAGAAGTGAGAAGAGAGAAGTAGGAAGTACGTAGTGAAAAATGAGAAGTGTGGTGTAAGTAGTGTAAAGTGAGAAGTGAGGAGTAAGAAGTGAATAGTGAGAAGTAAGAACTGAAAAGTAAGAAACGAGTGGTGTGACCCGAGAAGCAAAAAATGAGAAGCGACAAGGAAGAAGTAAAAAGTGGATGAGAAGTGAGATGTGCGAAGTGAGAAGTGAGAAATAGGAAGGGAGAAAGGATAAGTAAGAAAATGGTAGCGAGAAGTGAAATGTGATATTTGTGAAGTGTGAAGTAAGGAATGATATGCGAGTAGTGAGAAGTAAAAGGTGAGCAGTGGACAGTTATTTTTGAAAAGTGAGAAGTAAATAGTGAGAAATGAGATGTGGAAATCAGATGTGAGAAAGGAGAAGTGAGAAGTAATGAGTAAGATGTAAGAAGTGAAAAACAAGAAGGGAGAAAAGGAAAGGCAGAAATGGGAAATTAGAAGTGACAAGTAAGAAGCGAGAAGTGAGAAATAAGAAGTGGGGAGCGAGATGTGAGAAGTGAAAAGTAAGACGCGGGAAGTCAGAAGTGAGAGGCGAGAAGTGAATAGTGTGAATTGAGAAATTAGATTAATATGTGAGATTTGAAAATTGAGAAGTGAGAAACGAGAAGTGATAAGTGAGAGCCGAGAAATGAGAAGTGAGATTTAGAAGTGAAAAATTCGATACGAGAAGTAAGATGTAAGATGTGAGAAGCGAGAAGTGAGGAACGAGAAGTGATAAGTGAGAGTCAAGAAGTGAGAAACGAGAAGTGATAAGTGAGAGCCGAGAAATGGGTTGGAGGCGACAAATAAGAAATGAAATTGAAAAGTGAGTTGAAGAAAGATGTGAGAAGTGAAAAGTGAGAAGTAAGAAGCCAGAATTGAATGGAGAGAACTGGGTTGTGAGAAGTGAGATGGGAGAAGTGAGGAGCGAGAAATGAAAAGTAGTAAGATGTGAGAAGGGAAAGCAAGAAGGGTGAAGTTAGAAGATAGAAGTGGGGAGTGGGAAGTAAGAAGTGAGAAGTGAGAATTGAGGAGCGAGAAGTGCAAAGTAAGAGGTGAGAAGTGAATAGTGGGAAGTGAGAAATGAAATAAAGATGTGATATGTGAAAAGTGAGAAGTTATAAGTGAGAGCCGAGAAATGAGAAGCTACAAGTAAGAAGTGAGATTTAGAATTGAGAAGTGTGACATTTAATATGAGAAGTGAGATGTAAGCTGTGAGAAGTGAGAAACGAGAAGTGATAAGTGGAAGCCGAGAAGCGAATGGAGAGAAGTTAGTTGTGAGAAGTGAGTTTTGAGAAGTGAAGAGTAATAAAAGAGAAATAAAAAGCAATTTGTAAGATGTGAGAAGTGAGAAGGGACAAGAGAGAAGTTAGAAGGGAGAAGTGAGGTGTGTGATGTGTGATGTGAGAGGTGAGAAGCAAAAAGTTGAGAAGTGAGAAGTGAGAATCGAGAAGTGAGAAGTGAGAGGCGAGAAATGAAAAGTGAGAAGTGAGATGTAAAATGTGAAAAAATGAGATAAATATAGGAGATGTGAGAAGTGAGAAGGGCGAAGTGTACCACGCGAATTTGACGTTTCGTTGCTTGGATTGCAATCGTGGCATCATGCTCGTTTAGCTACACTAGTTGAGAGTTCGTTTGGCTACCCTCGTCTTCACCTCAGCTCGTCTATAGAACCTACAGTGTCTATAATCTAGACTACTTTCCGATTTGGGCACAATATTTAGACCACTACCCGGGATGTTGGTGGTCGTCGAGTAACTCGATAATATTATTGAAGGCCGACAAAGTTCCCACAACTGAGGCCTTCTCCTTCCTTGGAACATCGACTATGGCAGAAGAGGCGATTGATTTCGCCCTGACGACCAACGAGGCAAATATTGCACCTAACCAAATACGGCTCAGGCAGCAAACCGGCGAATGTGCTCAGAGCAAAGCCAAGCAGTAGGCGACAGTAGGCCAAACGTCGTCTTGACGGAGCAGGTCGGCATGTAGTGATGCCCAAAGGGCGTTGACCCGAGAAGGCGACTTTTCGGCCAAAAGAAGCGAAAGGCACCAACCAGACGCAAATCGCCGGGCCGCAAGAGGGTACCTGCCGGCCAGTACCATCGGCACAAGGGACCGAAAATCGCTGGCAGCTAGTCAGTAGCTCAAAGCGGAAGTCTAGCGCATCTCGACCCGCAAAGAAAGTTAAGGACATAGTAGAGGCCTTGCTGCTCAAAACTGCTAAGCATAAGTACGCCGACGTCGATGCAGGCGCGTCCGAAAAGCTTTCGGCGCTGGAACAGGACGCACGGAGCGTCAGACGCACCAAGTCTGGTCAGAGAGCAGTGCGGCACAAAGGTCGTCTATTTGGCACGCAGCTAGCCTACCCTAGTTAATGGAGCGAGGGATGTTGAAATCGGCTGGTCAATAAGCCCAATAAGCAAATTGGACTGATACTATTGGTGCTTAGAGTCGGGACATAAGTCCTTCTACTTTAAGGGCCCAGACCGTAGCAAGTTGCGTCGTTATTGTGGTTGGGAAGGGCACAAGGCGCAGGAATACGATAAGTTACCAAAGTGTCCATCTGCGTCAGAAAAAAGCAAGCATGTAATCACGTTATGGGTGGACCTCCGTGTCCCATCGGAGAGGAAAACAAGAAGAAGCCACGCAAGCAACACAGTTGAATCTTAACCACTGTGCATCTGTCCAGCAGCTGCTGTGGCAGTTGGTCTCGGAGTCGAGGACCGATGTCGCTCTCCTGTCCGACCCGTACAACGTCTCGGAATTTATTCCATGTACCACAAGGAGCACGCAATTTATTTGAAACAGGTCGACATACCTTTGTTTACGCGTATAGATCGAAAGGCCTTGCTGCAGGAATTTCTTCGAGAGACAAGAAACTATGCTGTGTACACATTATATTCTATCTACAATAAGAAACATGTACCATATATGAAACAGGTCGATAGACCTTTGGTTACGCGTGTAGATCTTAAAGCCTCACTTAAGGATTTTTCTTGATAGCCAAGAAGTTATTCTTCATACACATTCTATTCTATGTAGCACAAGGAGCATGCACCATATTTGAAACAGATCGATAGACCTTTGGTTACGCGTGAAAATAGCGAAAAACCGTTTTTTTTAAAAGTCGTTCTTTACGCGGTTGTGTCGTTAAAAGTCGCCCGAATTTCACCTCAACGATAGCGTCTGCTGCAGTTTTGCGATAAATCATCGCATTGTCGGCCAGTATCAGTCAAGTGAATTACTCTCACATGCTTTGAACTGCTGTTGAGTTAGTATTTGGCTGCATTATTGTAAGTAAATCGGTCCTTATCAAGGCTAAACAATTTACATTGGAAAAAAAAAAGTGAGACTATTTCGGACAAGAAACATTTGTACAATCGGTGCGGAAGCTATGAAGGCGCCTGCGAAGTAACATTTCCTCGATGTTTGCTATCACCGGTGGATACTGCAGATAGGTTTTACTTTCCGTCGACGACTGCCCCTTTAGTGTAAAATTTGGTTTAGCTGCTTCAGTATTCAAAACGGCGCATTGTTGAAAGTAAAGAGAATCTTTTCAGGATCGTCATTGTCGTTTGAATGGAGAAAATTTGAAAAATTAAGCCGAATAGTCTGTTTGTCTGAGTGAAATTCTTTCCCAGCGGTCAATAGCACTTCTTGGATAAATAGTTTCAGTCCTGGAAAAGACTGTTTGTAGATAATTCTTGAACTTCCTCCCACTTTACCACCGGCGCCATAGAAAACGATACGCGTATGCCTCCTTCGCGGATGTATACCGAACGTTGCAAATAAATTATTTGCACTTGGTTTCGCACTGTTTCCGATTCTGCTTATTTTTCCTTTATTAAACACATTCTTGAGGATGGTATCTTCTGGGATTCTGATTTCTGTCTACTGAAAGCCTGACGAGTGGCTTCAGCGGAAATGCGGCCGATGAATTGTGTTAATCCCTTTTCCACGGTTGGAGACTCGAAGTCCATCCAACTGGGAGCTACTATTCGGCTTCTTGGTTCAGTTTACCTGCGAGTAGTTTGCTCAATGTTATGTAAAATTGAAATATATTGGACTACTATAATTATAGCAGATCAGATCTCTTGATAGTGGTGCATTATATTGACAACTGAATTTTGTGTAATTCACATCCGGTGCAACATCTATATAAAGACTACCTGTTTTAGATTAAGCCTCTTTTGTATTCGTCCGTTAAACAATAAAGATCGGTAAGAGAAGCAATCTCGTCTCGTCATTCATTCCTCCAACCATACAGTACAGTTGGCGACGAGGAAATAGGTAACGCGTGTTCTAAGTTCTAATATTGTCGTTGGTGTCAGTTCGTCGAAGGCAAATCACGTGGTCGTGAGGTTATCCGAACGGCGGCGAAGAAAAAAGTGAAGGTGAAAATTCGAATACGTCGAAGCCAGTGATCGTGAACCGCGGAGGAATGATCGGAAGCATTGAGCCGTATGTCCCTGGTGAATGTTTCGAAGAATACAAAGAGCGTCTCGAACTATTCTTCGAACTTAATGATGTGATCTTTAAAAAACGCGTCGCTATGCTGATCACTCTGATCGGTCCGGAAACTTACAGAATCCTAAAGTCTTTAGTGATCCCGGTGGAATCAAAAGCCAAAAAATATGAAGAATTAGTGGCCGCATTAACCAACCATTTTGCGCCTACAGTGAACGTGATCGCGGAACGGTACAAGTTTCACCAATGTGTGCAAGCATCGTCAGAATCCATTTCGGATTATATTGTCGCAATAAAGGCACGTGCGCAGTCGTGTAAATTTGAGAACTTTCTGGATGATGCTTTACGAGATAGGTTTGTCGTGGGAACCCAACAAACATTCACTAGTTGAACTAACATCAGTGTGATGGCTTAATTCAGCGCTGTGTTGAATTATGTCTGTACTATTTCTTATCACAACTTCTGTTCAAGTTTTGTTCACACAATTTTGGCGAAGTTATACAACTACAACATCTCATTTTGAAAAACAAATTTATTAACTGATTCATTAAACCTTTAATAAGCATTTTACTAAGCCTCAATTCAGCTACATGTGAATTCTTCGAAAATAATAACACATAGAAGGTAACATCATTAAGATCTCCAATGAACGTATTTTGAAGCAATTGCTATTTTCATATAATCATTTTAAAATTTTCCTAAATCGGGTCTCGAACTGCTGTCATTTGATCATCTGCCGGTAACGTTGACATCTGCGCCATCCTTGATTTGTTAGATATGGCTCACTCAATGCATAACATAAATAAACTTATTGCTGAATATGAATCATAACTGGACTCTTATTCAATAAGTCGATCTGTCAAACCACAGTTTGTTAATAACTGTACAAGATTTATATTTCAACCATTGTTCAGCCAGTCATAACCATCGCACACTAGGAAAAGTACGTAAAAATAATGTCGATAAACGATAACATAAAATACGTCCCCAATGCTATTTATGAATTTATGAAGAAAAAAAAATAAATGTATATCCGCCCTCCCTCAGATTCTTTTGATAAGGGGTTGCGATATGTTTGTAAAATGCTACACGTAAAAAAATAACCTTATATGTTATGGCAAAAAAACTATTCGAAAATACTTATACTCTTCATTATGCCACCTAATGAATGATCCCATATCAAAAAGCTAATAACATTCATAAGTTAATGAAAAGTATAAGTTTCGGAATGTATGTGACTAATGCGATGTATACGCTTTTTCTTATACCTATCATTAAGCGCCTGCTTTGGCAAAAAGTATTAGAAATATTAATAATAAATAACATTAAATTTTTTACGTGTAAGATTATTCCAATTTCGCCGTAATAATGCATGATTTTTCATTGCTCCAGCAGTTTTGTTCGTTACAATCTCCGACAGCTTAATAAATCACGAATATAAAAGAATGTCTTGAAAAACAATCTTTCCTATAGGGTAAAACGTCCTATCGTTGTGGTATGCCCTAATGTTGCGGTAGTGTTAAAGTAGTCCATTCTGGATATAATACCATTGAAAACAATTGTGGGTACGCTAAAACTCTTCGAATTAATGACTAGAACAGCTTTTGTTTGACAAAATTCCGTTCAAAATGATGAAAAATCACAATTTTTCGTTAAAAATTTGAATCCTTTAAGCCTATTATTGCGGTAGTGCTAAGGTCCTATTGTTGCGGTATCGCTCTCCATAAGAATTACCTGCAATACCACAACAATAGGACTCACCTTCAAAAAATATCGCAACGATTATTGTGGTAGTTTGTTTTTATTGTGATAAAAACAAAACAACATAAGTTCAGCACAATTCACGTAATATTTACGAAACTATAGTTAACGAGCATCCTATTCAACTACTACAATGTGGAATTCGACCAACAGGTAATTTTTGAAGAATTTTTGTAATCAATTTTATTTTGAAACGGTGCTTAACCCCTCCATAATAGGTCGTTTTACCCTAAATCAAATTTTCCAGATCTAGAATTCAAATTTTCTTTCAAACTAAAAAGCATAATGTTTTTTTCCACTGTGCGATAGATCAGATAAATGTGAAATCCAATGGTTAAGAAGGACAACGGTTAAGAAGGATGTCTAATGCTTGCTTATTAACTTACTATTCAAACTCAATTCGACCACCTTTTCAGAGCATCACATCATAGTCGAACAGAGAACTTTAAAAATCATTAGTTTAGCACATTGTTAAACTTCCCTAATGTGCTGAAATGTGATAAAACGAAAACGTTTGTTCGACTTCAAATAAAGGTAGTAAACAAATAAATAGGCCATGTCGAATATTAGTTAGATTAAATGCTGAAATGAAATCTGTCTAGCAAATTATTCAGCATCCATTTTATTCAGCTACGAAGATCACAAATAAACAATAATTCAACCTAGATGCTTATTTGTAGCTTGCCGTTGTTTGTTGGGAATACAAAGTTCGGGTCTTCGTGCAATTCTTTTGAAAGAGAAAAACCTAACATTCAAAATGGCGTGTGATTTGGCATTGAACTATGAAATGGCCGAATCCGGGAACACCACGTTGCAGCATCAATCGCATCAGTCGTTATTTGTGAAAAAGTTTGTTTCAAAACAACCACGTGGTAAGGAAGAAAAGTCTGTATCACAGTTTGTAAAAAGTGAAGCTCGTAAAACGTGTCATCTGTGCGGGAAGTCCCATGATCAAAAAGACTGTCCAGCACGTAATTGGGAATGCTTTGCGTGCGGGAAAAGAGGTCATACGTCACTGGTATGTCGAAGCAAGTCGAAGAAAAATGTGAAGAGTGTGTTGAAGAAGTCGTCAAGGATTCACAACGTCAAGCAAAAAGTGTCCGGCAGCGAAGGCGAGGAAGAGCTGTTTGCTATGAAGTTGTTCGAGGAGGCAGACCGGCTCGATGAGCCCATCGCAGTTGTCAATGAAGGCAGCAAGCCGTCAATAAGTCCAGTTGCCAAGATGGAGGTTCTCATCGAGGGGAAGTCGGTCGTAATGGAAATCGACACAGGAGCTAGTGCGTCTGTCATGCCACTAGAAAGGTATTTATCGCTATTCAGTGAAATTCCAGTACAAAAGTGCCTCAAAACGTTTGTAACTCTCACAGGAGATAAGATCCAGATAAGTGGTCAGATTAAGGTTAGAGTTAGACTACCATGTAACACACGTGTATTGGAGTTAGATTTAATCATTTGTGAGTGCAATAAGTCGTCAGTTTCCAAGATGCCGTTGATTGGTCGGCCTTGGCTTGATAGTCTAGTCCCAGAGTGGAGAAAATCATTTGATTCAGGTACGTCTCAAATCCAATCAGTGAACAGTCTGATGAGTCTAGAGAGCATCAATCGGCAATTTCCAAATGTTGTTTCTCGAAATCTTGCTGAGTGCATTGTAGGTTATGAAGCTGAAATCGTACTGAAGCAAGATGCCGTCCCTGTTTTCCACAAGGCCTATACAGTTCCGTTCGGAATACGAGAGAAGGTTGAAAATGAATTGGATCGAATGTGTCGCGAAGGAGTGTTAGTCTCTGTAAAGTCTAGTCCATGGGCATCTCCAATAGTAGTGGTGCCAAAAGCGGATTCTGTCCGTATTTGTATTGATTGTAAAGTCACAATTAACAAATTCATCGAAACTGAACACTACCCCCTTCCGCGCAGTGATGACTTGTTCGCTAGCTTAGCAAACTTCAATTTTTTTTGTGTCCTCGATCTCTCTCGAGCTTACCTGCAACTTAAAGTATCTGAGCACTCTCGACAGTACTTAACAATCAATACACACAAGGGGTTGTATCAATATACTCGTTTGCCTTTTGGTGTGTCTAGCGCACCTTCGATATTTCAATCCGTAATCGATAGGATATTACAAGGGGTGCCAGGAACAAAAGCATATCTCGATGACATAATTATTGGTGGTAGAACCTTGGAGGAGTGTGAAAATAGGCTTCTACTAGTACTTAGTCGTTTGCATAGTCATCGCGTCAAAATCAATCTTGAGAAATGCAAGTTGTTCGAACAATCTGTGGATTTCTTAGGTCACACTGTAAGTTTCAATACAATAACTCCTAATATGATGAAGGTTGCTGCTATTGCAAATGCTCCAGTTCCAAAATGCATTGTGGAACTACAGGCTTATTTAGGATTATTGAATTATTATGGTAGGTTCATCCCAAGACTGTCTGAAGAACTGCGGGAGTTGTACAACTTACTAAAAAAAAGTGCTAAGTTTGTGTGGACTTCTGAATGTCAATCTACATTCGAGAAGAGCAAGCAGTTAATACTTGAGAATAGCGTTTTAACTTTGTACGATCCCGATAAAGAAATAGTGGTCTGTGCCGATGGAAGTCCCTTCGGTGTTGGTGCCATACTGTCGCACGTCGTAGATGGCGTAGAGCGACCAGTCCTTTTCGCATCAAGTACGCTTTCTCCAGCTGAGCAAAATTACTCTCAGCTACACCGAGAGGCTCTGGCAATAATATTCGCAGTTACACGCTTTCATAAATACCTATATGCAATGTTATGAAAACTCATATGTGAATATGTACGTTATGTGGAAGATATTGATTTGGAAAATGTATGGAGGTAACCACTTTCCTTCGATGGGACTCGAACCCATGACCCTATAGTACGCTAGACTGGTGCTTTAACCAACTAAGCTACGAAGGACCTCCGTCGGCCTTCGCAACCTAGCGGCTACTGAACGAGCTCGAGATTCCCAAATTGGACGCATAGTCAAATCACTCGCAATCCATTTATCAAGCCAATACTTCCACATGTGTATTGTACACGTCCACATTAGAGGAGCGTGAGTATTTAGAATGTCTGGCGGCTATACACATTCTTCATCAGCAACGGTATTGATCAAGTGAGGTTGTGTAAGCTATTTGCCATTTGGAAGTATTGTTTTGAGAAATGGATTGCGAGTGATTTGACTATGCGTCCAATTTGGGAATCTCGAGCTCGTTCAGTAGCCGCTAGGTTGCGAAGGCCGACGGAGGTCCTTCGTAGCTTAGTTGGTTAAAGCACCAGTCTAGCGTACTGTAGGGTCATGGGTTCGAGTCCCATCGAAGGGAAAGTGGTTACCTCCAATACATTTTCCAAATCAATATCTTCCCCGTAACGTACATATTCACATATGAGTTTTCACAACATTGTAAATTAACGTCCAAGTCTGGTGGTTTAATCCCCGGAAATAGGCAATTACCTTTGATTGAACGGTAAAAAAGTTATCAAAATAGTAATTTGTGCAACAAGTTGCAAAAAGATGATTTTTTCAGCGGGAGTCGTACGTTTATCGAACGAAGCTTGCCGAGTTGGATAAATACTACGAGTGCTGAAAAAATCGAGTTTTGAAACGAGTTGCACACGCTTTTTTTTTTTGCAATGACGAAAAATGGACTTTAATATGACAAATCTGTATCAAAATTATACTTGTACATGTCCAATTCCTTTTAGAATTTACTCAACATGATCATTCTTGCCGTGCCACATTGCATAATTCGATAAACCATGAAGCGATATTGATATTGACATTTGCATTAGACAAGTGATGAAGGCATGACAGAGCATGTCATTTGTAGTCAAGCATAGAATAAGCACATGGAAGAATGGCAAAAATGTGCAGTAATCTTTATGCGTCAAACAAATACATTTGTTTTTTAGCTGTTTTTAGATGCGTGACCGAAAAATAATTACATATTTTATGTTTTGCAGTCTAAAATTATTTACAATATTTACACATTTCAATTAAAGCTAACTCAAATCAATATTTACTATAATAACCATTAGAATTTTTAGATTACGCCATTTATTATATGATAATTGGTATTTCGTATTGAAGAGGCCGTTTGTAACATGATATTCAATTCATTTTGGGCTGTCAAAAGAAATCTTTTCAAACAATATAATGAAGATTTCAGTATACTAATTATTGTAAGATAAGTTTTTCTGATATGAAACCGAGCTAGAAACGCATGTGCAATGCAGAGAGAAATCCAGTAAGACTCGACTGTCAAGCACTTTGCTATCTCGTTCTCCCAGGGATTATATTATCTCTATGTTATTTTTTTGCCATGCTCTCTCGGTGCATAGATGGTAGAATTCATATTTGAAGACAGAGTCTTGGAAGTGTAAAGGAATTACTCTGATTGACATGGTTCTGTAGAAAACATTTCAAGTCATATGACATAATGAAGAAGAGATTCTTTCCACCAATTCAATATGAATGAATTATTGGCAGTGGCTGATTTTCTACTCGCCGCTGCCACATCCAGGCGCTATCGTATATGCGCAAATAGCCAGAATGAGTTAACCTCCAGAAATTTGTATGGCGAAAGACATCTAACGAGGGTTTTCTCAAAATTAGGAACTTTTCATGAAAAACTATTTGGTACCGGTTAGGTAGGAAGGTGTCCGCTATTGCGCCTACCAAATATTATCTTCATTGACAAATTTTTCCAGAAGTACTTTAAGTATTTTCAATCTACGTTGGGTTCTTTTTGAGCTTATTGGAAAAAGCGGGTAAATGGAAAATGTGACCTTCCAATTTCCATCTTGTATTTTTAATCCATCCTCGTTAGTTCTACAAACCAGGCATTGCAATATCATCTGAGCACAGGATATCATCTTTGCTGGTGCAAAGATATTATCCCTAATCAAAGAGCACTCTAGAAAGATATTATCATTTGAGCATTTGATGATGATCCTGATAGCGAGCGCGGTTCGGGGTTTGTTCACGTTGCGAGGGCGTTGCTACAACAAAAGCAGTGAAAAAACTTTTCTCCATGGCGAACATTGCACTTTGTTTACTGAGCAGATAGATAACTAAGATCAATATCCCAGCATATCATCAGTATCTTTGCTCAGAAGATCGAATGATGGGATAACTTGCAATGCCTGCTACAAACCCGTTTTACGCAAAATTCTCAATAAGGTTTTCTACCCAAATCTTAGCTAGAATAATTCCTCATTCTATATAAATTTAAATAATGAGCCTTGCTGTTTGTCTCAGACAATTCATTGCCTTCTTTAATGTCAATTTTCCCAAAGAATCATGACGCCTCTGTGTTGCAGTCAAATGAGCAAACAGCAACATGGTGTGCGAAACAGAGAGCGAGTAGGTACAATGCGAGAAGAATGTAAACTTCCACAGCAACCTCGTATAGCTCTCCAACTGCTTCAGAGTGCGTCAATTTCGATATGGTGCACCGGCATGGTCCCGCCGGATACAGTTCAACGAGCTATATCAAATTTATTATACATTTCCACAAAAATATGCCTACCACACTTCTGCTACAACATTTGATTTTCCGTTTGCATTCGATTAAACATAATCGATTAAGTTTGCAAAAACATCAAGCATCCCTGTTTTTTGTTAAATATCTTTGCTGTACATATGCCCAGCACATGTTTCGAAATGGACGAATTGATATGAAATTTGCGAAAAAAAATCCACGTGCCTTGGAGGGACTCGAACCCTCAACCTCCTACTCTCTAGATAGGCGTGATAGGGGCCACAACAAGACCACTTAAAGGTCATGTTTGCGGAAAAGCCATCATAATCCGAGTACCAACCTCCACCGCGGTTAGCTCTTTTTTGCAAATTGAATATCTTTCGGATTCTTGATTCGATAGCAGAGTGCGATTGAATTCGCATTCTATACCGTCCCGCCCAGTCCGTTGCTGGGGGGCATGGAGTGCGATCCTCTCGTTTAATAAACAATGTGCACTCGCTTGGCTGTGGATATACAACAGTAAAGCAAATGTGGAGATTGGGCAAATCAAGCATCCGAAAAGATATTCAATTTGCAAAAAAGAGAGCTAACCGCGGTGGAGGTTGGTACTGGATTCTGATGGCTTTTCCGCAAACATGACCTTTAAGTGGTCTTGTTGTGTAGGGGTTATCACGCCTATCTAGAGAGTAGGAGGTTGAGGGTCTCGAGTCCTCCAAGACACGTGGATTCTTTTTCGCAAATTTCACATCAATTTGTCCATTTCGACACATGTGCTGTGCATATGCACAGCTAAGATATTTAACAAAAAATGGATTTTCGTACGGCCGAGTTTCCGAATAATATGCAATTAATCAAGCATCCCTATATTTTTTCATGATGACATTTTGAAGTGTGTGTAAAACGATCGTCATATTTTGGGTAGTTCGATTTACGTGTGTATCGATCCTTTCGGACGCGAGTTGGCGCCACATGTGGTGTCGCCAAAATTTCGTGAGAGTGAATCATATTGTTAATATAGTATATTTGCTATATGGTAAGTGCTTCACCCTTTGTTCCGATTCAGAAGCGTTAAAAGAGATATTTAGTCCAACAAAAGGAACGTCAGTTGTATCTGCATCTAGGTTGCAGCGTTGGTCAGTAACATTGTCCATGTACAAGTATAAGTTCACGCATCGTCCGGCGAGAGAAATCCGCCATGTCGACGCCTTGTCTACACAGTAAAATATTCTGAAAATTAGCCACGACGGAAATCCTTACTGAATGTAAAATTTGGTAACAGAATGTGTACTAAATCGTAATTTTCAATTTCTGTGATGTAAACGATAAAATCGTCGATATTTCCATTCAACATGACTTAATTTTACATGCGTCTAACGGAAACCTTGTTGTGCGAGAACGTGGCTGTCAAAACAAATCAAAACAAATCCCATTCCATTTCATGCAAACCGCAGCTGGCGCTTATTTTATTCATATAAGCATCAATCAAATTGAAATATTCGGATGTTTGTACAAAGTGGCCCTCATAACGCAGCATTTCATCGCTGTAACTCAATGATTTTATATCACCCCTTCGAGAAATTTGTGATGTATTCAGTAAACTGAGTCTCAAACATTCGCTTCTCGAAGAAGTTTCCGTGTCATGTAAATTTAAGTTAACGTTCAGTCTGATGAAGAATAATCAAATCGACAGAACGCTTAACTTGTTACTCTTTGGTCGGCTCGCTTTCAATTAGTTGAAATGCAAGAGTGGCTAACGAGATGGCCTCTCACTGTGTGGATTGAAGTTCGATTCCCATGTTGGTCGCATTTTTTTAATCTCTTATAAAAATATAAACTCGTAAATTTCAGCACGTGTAAATTTAAAATAACCTTTAACCTTACGTTGCTTAACACGGAGGTCAATTTGTTACATCTACTTGAACGAAAATTTACAGGTTTCGTTCGAACTGTGTAGGTTACCATTGCCAGAACCTACAGGTATAGAAGATGAATCTATACATCGTTTGTTTGATGACTGTCCGCTTGATTTTGAGAAGATAAGAGAAGAGCAGAAACGTGATCCGCTAGTTCGAAAGTTGTTTGCTTGCGTCCACCATGGTTGGCCAGTAAAGGTACCGAACTGTGTGCTGCCGTATTACAAGATCCGTAGCAGTTTTAGCGTCGAGGATTGTGCATTGTTTTACTGCGATCGTATTGTGATACCGGAATCGATGAAAAACAATGTCCTCGAAATAGTCCATGAGCCCCATTGTGGTATAGTGCGTATGAAAATGAATGCTAGGTCGTATGTGTGGTGGAAAAATGTCAACGACGACATCGAGAAATTCGTTGCATCTTGTCCTACTTGCCAGCAAACTCAAAATTCAAAATGCTCCAATGACACTGTTGAATGGCCGAAGTCTGCTCGTCCGTTTGAGAGAATACATTTAGACTTTTTTCATTTCGAAAAGCGTACATGTTTGGTCATAGTCGACTCATACTCCAAGTGAGCGATTCCAAGCAACAGCATCAAAATTTAAGAAAATTTTAATTCATGATTTTCTATTGAGTTGAAACTTTGCACAGTTTTCAATTTCATCTAAATCGTCATTTTCGATATCAAATCTTCATATTGAGTCACGACTAACTTTTCAAAAGGGTGTATGTGAAAATGGTTCAAAAATATTTAAAAAGCTGCACAGCAAAAACGGAATGTTCGATTGTTATGATTTTTTCAGCAAAGTTAGACAACTAAATGGTGATTCTTAAGAAAATGTGCACAGTAAAAAAAAAAATTTTTGCCTTTAAAAATATAATTTTTGTCACAAAAACTCAAATATCTCAAAACCCTATCTTTTTCGAACGTAATTTTTTAGGGAAAACGGTCCATTATATTAGCTATCTACCATAAAAATTTGGTGATGGTAAACTAATAAACAAAAAAGTTATGACATTTCAAACATTTCACAATTTTCACATTGAGTAAAAAAATTTTTTTCTGTGTAAGTTATTTCGAGAATTGCAGTTTGATGCAGATTTTATTGTTAAGGGACGTGATTTAAACAAGTTGTTTTCATGATATTTTGATTTAAAAATTACGTTCGAAAAAAGATAGGGTTTTGAGATATTTGAGTTTTTGTGACAAAATGATATTTTTAAAGGCAAAAAATTTTTTTACTGTGCACATTTTCTTAAGAATCACCATTTAGTTGTCTAACTTTGCTGAAAAAATCATAACAATCGAACATTCCGTTTTTTGCTGTGCAGCTTTTAAATATTTTTGAACCATTTTCACATACACCCTTTAAAAGTTAGTCGTGACTCAATATGAAGATTTGATATCAAAAATGACGATTTAGATGAAATTGAAAACTGTGCAGAGTTTCAAATATTTTCGAAATGGTCACTCAGGATCGACTGACATGCCCCGTGGAATGCCCCAAGTTCATCGATGTGAAGGAGATGAACAAAACGAACGCGGCGTGTTTAATTGGAAAAATGAGAGAAGTGTTTGCTTATTTTGGGTTGCCTGATCAAATCGTGTCAGATAATGGACCCCCTTTTGGTTCCAAAGAATTTGTGGAATTCGGCAAACAAAATGGTATAAAAATGACTCGAATCCCTCCTTATCACCCCGAGAGCAATGGGTTAGCTGAACGGGCAGTTCAGACCGTCAAGAGTGTTTTCAAAAAAGCTTTCCTTGATATCAAAACGATAACTATGCCCGAATTAATTAGTAAATTTGTAATCACGTACAACAATACCCCTTCGACAGCGATTAGCAAAACTCCAAATGATTTGATTTACTCGTTCAAACCCAGAACTCTTTTGAGCACACTTAATCCGAAGCAAAAAGAAAAAAAAGTTAATGAAAAATATTGTGAACAGAAAATACAGTATAAGCAACAAGCAAACAAAACGAAAAAAGAAGAAGAATTTAAAGTTAATGAAAAAATAATGTTTAGAAACGTATTCAAAAATTATGTTAAATGGATTCCTGGAAGAGTCGTTAAGAAAGTAAGCTTCTGTACATATTTGGTAAATGTTAACGATAATATTAAATACGTTCATAGGACTCAGATCAGGAGGTCAAGTCTAGATGATAAGTTTCATCCTGATTATCTCATTCGTGGAAACATTGTAGCTAGTAATGAGCAACCAAATCAAACAATTGAAACAAAGAAAAAACGAAAGAGAAGTAGTGAGGGAAAATTGAGTTCACCAAAAAAGATTAGAAGATCGAAAAGGATCAAACGCGCACCACTCAGGTTTGATTTTAGAAACTACATGAAATATTAGATGAGTATCTTTAAAAGTGGGAGAGTGAAATATATTGGACTACTATAATTATAGCAGATCAGATCTCTTGATAGTGGTGCATTATATTGTCAATACGTCCAAAAAAACCTGTTTTCTTAAAAGCTGTTTACTACATGGGAAGCACGCTTTTTCGTTTTTTTCTGCTACTTTCTAACACTACATATCAAACATCGATTTTCTCCACACCCTTTTTTCACCATATTGGGTAGATGGATCATTACGAAATTGGTTCACGGCAGGTTCACGGTTGTGATCCAACTGCTTCAAGATAAGGAAGGCCATCTGGTAAATTTTCGAGCAACGTAATTAATTGTTCTAGCTTTATCAGAAAATCGTTAACCTAGCGATGCTGCAAAAACATCATACATGAAAACACATTCCTAAAGAGAACGTATGATGTGTGTTTAACCTTCCATTGCTTTCTCACAGCTTTTTTGTTGGCTGGCATCCACCGGAGTTAATCGGATGGATGTTCATTACGCTTGAAAGCATGCCGCTCACCTCGGATCAACGCACATTATTCCAAGCTGTAGGTAGGTAGGTAGATCCCTCTCTGTCTGCTGCAGGAATGGCGACGATCTTTTACTGACTGACTGTCTGGCATGTTGGATACTGCCAAAGGGGATTGGCGGTAATCCTCTTATCGTCGCACTTTGATTCGCGCGGCCCGGTCGCTATCGTTTGATCTTGTTTCCGGCGATTTTTCTGCATCTCGTTTTCCCCCACCCCCAATTTAATGTGTATTTGTTTCGCTCTGTTTGAGTGAAGGAATGTGCACTGCTTGATGGTAGGATTCATGCTTTGATGTCGACCCCAGATTCACAGAATGGGTTCACATTTGTCGGAGTTTATTTTTCAACGCCACCACAATACTCGCATGCCGTTCCTTCACTGGTTAAATAAATTCGTCACGGTTTATGAAACATCCATTGTAGGAAATTGTCGTCGGGAATCTAATTGTAAACTTTTATGAGGGAGCGTGAAATCAACAAAGTTTAGAACATAATTGGCCCGGTTCTTCTGTAATTTGCAAGTTCCCGCGCTAAGGAAGCATCTTCACGCAATGAAATAAGGCGAAATTAAATTGCGTAACTTTCAACCAACGATGAGGTGCTTTTTCAAATTGTCGCCTAATTCAATTGAGTGTTGTTGCAGGGGTCGTGATTTATCTTTATTCCTGAGATTTTTTTTCTCGTCCGTCAAGAGTGTGGTCGTTTTCACTTTGGTTAAAAATGACCCACCAAATCAAGAGCAGCCCGAGCAAAATTATGCTTGGCAAATACTTAATGAAGATGAATCTAAAATTCAAAGCTTTTGTCTAAACTACCTAATTACTCTCAATGTCTAGTAGGTTGGGCGTAAGTGGCGGAAATTCCGATCTAATTTGTACGAAGACGTAAGATTACTCATCATGAAGATTCTTTATCGGGTAAGCCACCATCTTGTGCGCCTCAACGAGGCGCCAGTCTTGAACACGACAATCACTCTTATTCACTGCCGCCAACCACTAACCAACGAACGGAACGGTTTCCCTTGATTCGATAAGCTCAATTATCCGACAGCACCCGGCGGTGCTGAAGAAAAACAAGAAAGCGAAAGAAAAACAGAGATCCAGCCGGGGCCTTCCCGGGTGCAAATCTCTGACGGGCGCGGCGCGAAAAACGTGGTCAAATAAAAATAAAGCATCTCGCAATTTCGACCGCACTTGACTATCAGCAGCTGGCTCAGGATGATGACAATGACAAAAGCGGGCAAATCTAATTTTCACTTTGCCGTTGAGGTTGACGGTGGTGCCTCTCATGGTCGTGTCGTAGGAGGTGTTTTCTTTTTTCGTGTGGTGAAAAAAAACGTTGGAAGTGAATAACAGATGCTGGATGAATTTGGTAACCATCAAGTTCCTTATTTACTTTCTAAGAATGCCGTACTACTAGCAATCATAGTAAAAATTGAGACGATTCAAATCCCGTGAAAAGATAAAATGGATGATCTCAATATTTTAAATTACAATCTAATTTATCCAAAGTCTATTTTGGATCTCGAACTCCCATTTGACATCGAGGGGTTTTCCAAAAAGACGAAGTAGCGGACTAGGGACGACGGCATCAAGCTGCAAAAATCCAGCGGATTTTTTCCCGGAGGAACTTCCAGAGGAATTTCCGGAAGAACTTCCGGAGGAACTTCCGGAGGAATTCCCGGTAGAACTTCCGGAGGAATTCCTGGAGGAGCTTCCGGAGGAATTCCCGGAGGAACTTCCGGAGGAATTCCCGGAGGAACTTCCGGAGGAATTCCCGGAGGAACTTCCGGAGGAATTCCCGGAGGAACTTCCGGAGGAATTCCCGGAGGAACTTCCGGAGGAATTCCCGGAGGAACTTCCGGAGGAATTCCCGGAGGAACTTCCGGAGGAATTCCCGGAGGAACTTCCGGAGGAATACCGGAGGAACTTCCGGAGGAATACCGGAGGAATTCCCGGAGGAATTCCCGGAGGAACTTCCCGAGTAATTCCTGGAGGAACTTCCAGAGGAATTCCCGGAGGAACTTCCGAAGAAATTCCCGGAGGAACTTCCGAAGGAATTCCCGGAGGAACTTCCGAAGGAGTCCCCGGAGGAACTTCCGAAGGAATTCCGAAGAACTTCCAAAGGAATTCCCGAAAGATCTTCCGGAGGAATTCCCGTAGGATCATACGGAGGGATTCCTGGAGAAACTTCTGGAGGAAATCTTGAAGGAACTTCCGGTGGAATTCCCGGAGGAACTTCCGGAGGAATTCCTGGAGGAACTTCCGGAGGAATTCCTGGAGGAACTTCCGGAGGAATTCCTGGAGGAACTTCCGGAGGAATTCCTGGAGGAACTTCCGGAGGAATTCCTGGAGGAACTTCCGGAGGAATTCCTGGAGGAACTTCCGAAGGAATTCCCGGAGGAACTTCCGGAGGAACTTCCGGAGGAACTCACGGAGGAACTTCCGGAGGAACTTCCGGAGGAACTTCCGGAGGAACTTCCGGAGGAACTTCCGGAGGAACTCCCGGAGGAACTTCCGGAGGAACTCCTGGAGGAACTTCCGGAGGAACTCCTGGAGGAACTCCCGGAGGAACTCCTGGAGGAACTTACGGAGGAACTTCCGGAGGAACTCCCGGAGGAACTTCCGGAGGAACTCCCGGAGGAACTTCCGGAGGAACTCCCGGAGGAACTTCCGGAGGAACTCCCGGGGGAACTTCCGGAGGAACGCCGGAGGGTACATCCGGAGGAACTCCCGGAGGAACTTCCGGAGGAACTCCCGGAGGAACTTCCGGAGGAACTCCCGGAGGAACTTCCGGAGGAACTCCCGGAGGAACTTCCGGAGGAACTCCCGGAGGAACTTCCGGAGGAACTCCCGGAGGAACTTCCGGAGGAACTACAGGAGGAACTTCCAGAGGAACTCCCGGAGGAACTTCCAGAGGAACTCCCGGAGGAGCTTCCGCAGGAACTCCCGCAGGAGCTTCCGGAGGAACTCCCGGAGAAGCTTCCGGAGGAACTCCCGGAGAAGCTTCCGGAGGAACTCTCAGAGTAGCTTCCAGAGGAACTCCAGGAGAAGCTTCCGGAGAAATTCGTGGAGGAGCTTCCGGAGGAATTCCCTGAGGAACTTCCGGAGGAATTCGGAGGAACTTCCGGAGGAATTCCGGAGGAACTTCCGGAGGAATTCCCGGAGGAACTTCCGGAGGAATTCCGGAGGAACTTCCGGAGGAATTCCTGAGGAACTTCGGAGGAATTCCCGGAGGAACTTCCGGAGGAATTCCCGGAGGAACTTCCGGAGGAATTCGGAGGAACTTCCGGAGGAATTCCCGGAGGAACTTCCGGAGGAATTCCCGGAGGAACTTCCGGAGGAATTCGGAGGAACTTCCGGAGGAATTCCCGGAGGAACTTCCGGAGGAATTCCCGGAGGAACTTCCGGAGGAATTCGGAGGAACTTCCGGAGGAATTCCCGGAGGAACTTCCGGAGGAATTCCCGGAGGAACTTCCGGAGGAATTCCCGGAGGAACTTCCGGAGGAATTCCGGAGGAACTTCCGGAGGAATTCCCGGAGGAACTTCCGGAGGAATTCCCGGAGGAACTTCCGGAGGAATTCGGAGGAACTTCCGGAGGAATTCCCGGAGGAACTTCCGGAGGAATTCCGGAGGAACTTCCGGAGGAATTCCCGGAGGAACTTCCGGAGGAATTCCCGGAGGAACTTCCGGAGGAATTCGGAGGAACTTCCGGAGGAATTCCCGGAGGAACTTCCGGAGGAATTCGGAGGAACTTCCGGAGGAATTCCCGGAGGAACTTCCGGAGGAATTCCGGAGGAACTTCCGGAGGAATTCCTGAGGAACTTCCGGAGGAATTCCTGGAGGAACTTCCGGAGGAATTCCCGGAGGAACTTCCGGAGGAATTCCCGGAGGAACTTCCGGAGGAATTCTGGAGGAACTTCCGGAGGAATTCGGAGGAACTTCCGGAGGAATTCGGAGGAACTTCCGGAGGAATTCCCGGAGGAACTTCCGGAGGAATTCCGGAGGAACTTCCGGAGGAATTCCCGGAGGAACTTCCGGAGGAATTCCGGAGGAACTTCCGGAGGAATTCCCGGAGGAACTTCCGGAGGAATTCCCGGAGGAACTTCGGAGGAATTCGGAGGAACTTCCGGAGGAATTCGGAGGAACTTCCGAGGAATTCCCGGAGGAACTTCCGAGGAATTCCCGGAGGAACTTCCGGAGGAATTCCGGAGGAACTTCCGAGGAATTCCCGGAGGAACTTCCGGAGGAATTCCGGAGGAACTTCCGGAGGAATTCCGGAGGAACTTCCGGAGGAATTCGGAGGAACTTCCGGAGGAATTCCCGGAGGAACTTCCGGAGGAATTCGGAGGAACTTCCGGAGGAATTCCCGGAGGAACTTCCGGAGGAATTCGGAGGAACTTCCGGAGGAATTCCGGAGGAACTTCCGAGGAATTCCCGGAGGAACTTCCGGAGGAATTCCTGGAGGAACTTCCGGAGGAATTCCCGGAGGAACTTCCGGAGGAATTCCCGGAGGAACTTCCGGAGGAATTCGGAGGAACTTCCGGAGGAATTCCGGAGGAACTTCCGAGGAATTCCCGGAGGAACTTCCGGAGGAATTCCGGAGGAACTTCCGAGGAATTCCCGGAGGAACTTCCGGAGGAATTCCTGAGGAACTTCCGGAGGAATTCCCGGAGGAACTTCCGGAGAAATTCCTTGAGGAACTTCCGGAGGAATTCCCGGAGGAACTTCGGAGGAATTCGGAGGAACTTCTGGAGGAAATTCCCGGAGGAACTTCCGGAGAAATTCCCGGAGGAACTTCCGGAGGAATTCCCGAGGAACTTCGGAGGAATTCCCGGAGGAACTTCCGGAGGAATTCCCGGAGGAACTTCCGGAGGAATTCCTGGAGGAACTTCCGGAGGAATTCCCGGAGGAACTTCCGGAGGAATTCGGAGGAACTTCCGGAGGAATTCCTGAGGAACTTCCGGAGGAATTCCCGGAGGAACTTCCGAGGAATTCCCGGAGGAACTTCCGGAGGAATTCCTGGAGGAACTTCCGGAGGTATTCTTGGAAAAACTTCCGGAGGAATTCCGGAGGAATTCCCGAAGGACCTTCCGAGGAACTTCCGGAGGAATTCCCGGAGGAACTTCCGGAGGAATTCCCGGAGGAACTTCCGGAGGAATTCCCGGAGGAACTTCCGGAGGAATTCCCGGAGGAACTTCCGGAGGAATTCCCGGAGGAACTTCCGGAGGAATTCCCGGAGGAACTTCCGGAGGAATTCCCGGAGGAACTTCCGGAGGAATTCCCGGAGGAACTTCCGGAGGAACTTCCGGAGGAACTTCCGGAGGAATTCCCGGAGGAACTTCCGGAGGAATTCCCGGAGGAACTTCCGGAGGAATTCCCGGAGGAACTTCCGGAGGAATTCCCGGAGGAACTTCCGGAGGAACTTCCGGAGGAATTCCCGGAGGAACTTCCGGAGGAATTCCCGGAGGAACTTCCGGAGGAATTCCCGGAGGAACTTCCGGAGGAATTCCCGGAGGAACTTCCGGAGGAATTCCGGAGGAACTTCCGGAGGAATTCCCGGAGGAACTTCCGGAGGAATCTCCGGAGGAACTTCCGGAGGAATCCCCGGAGGAACTTCCGGAGGAATTCCCGGAGGAACTTCCGGAGGAATTCCCGGAGGAACTTCCGGAGGAATTCCGGAGGAACTTCCGGAGGAATTCCTGGAGGAACTTCCGGAGGAATTCGGAGGAACTTCCGGAGGAATTCCTGAGGAACTTCCGGAGGAATTCGGAGGAACTTCCGGAGGAATTCCCGGAGGAACTTCCGGAGGAATTCCCGGAGGAACTTCCGGAGGAATTCCGGAGGAACTTCCGGAGGAATTCGGAGGAACTTCCGGAGGAATTCCCGGAGGAACTTCCGGAGGAATTCCCGGAGGAATTCGGAGGAACTTCCGGAGGAATTCCTGGAGGAACTTCCGAAGAATTCCTGGAGGAACTTCCGGAGGAATTTCCGGAGTAACTTCCGAGGAATTCCCGGAGGAACTTCCGGAGGAATTCCCGGAGGAACTTCCGGAGGAATTCCGGAGGAACTTCCGGAGGAATTCTGGAGGAACTTCCGAGGAATTCCCGGAGGAACTTCCGGAGGAATTCCCGGAGGAACTTCCGGAGGAATTCCGGAGGAACTTCCGGAGGAATTCCGGAGGAACTTCCGGAGGAATTCCTGGAGGAACTTCCGGAGGAATTCCCGGAGGAACATCCGGAGGAATTCCCGGAGGAACTTCCGGAGGAATTCCCGGAGGAACTTCCGGAGGAATTCCCGGAGGAACTTCCGGAGGAATTCCCGGAGGAACTTTCGGAGGAATTCCCGGAGGAACTCTCGAAGGAACTTCCGTAGGAACTCCCGAAGGAACTTCCGGAGGAATTCCCAAAAGAACTCCCGGAGGAATTCTTGAAGGAACTTCCAGAGGAGCTCCCGAAGGAAGTTCTAGAGAAACTCCCGAAGGAACTTTTGAAGGAGCTTTCGGACGAATTTCCGAAAGGTTCTTCCGAAGGATCTTCCGGAGTAACTTCCGGAGGAACATCACTTCTAGAGAAACTCCCGAAGGAACTTTTGAAGGAGCTTTCGGACGAATTTCCGAAAGGTTCTTCCGAAGGATCTTCCGGAGTAACTTCCGGAGGAACATCACGCTCTCTTTCTAAATTGCAAAAAAAAATCACTTCGATGTTTCAGATTTTAAAATTATTTTACCAACACCGCACATTCGTGATCAACAACGAAGGACATTTGAATTTGTTACGAAAAGCTTAAACATATTGGCGGATAATATTGGCCGTTTCGAAGGCTTGCTTAGGTCTGTGACGCCACATATTTCACAGGAAACAACATGAATTGTTCAGTAAAGTTCAGTTAAGTAAAATTAGCTTTCATTTAGTATCTATTTTGGCGACTTCTAAGGCGTCATTTATGGAATACTAGCTTTATGTACCCGGCCTTGCTCGGAATTGCCAGATTCGCAATTTGATTTCACGATAGGCAAATGTTAAAACCAATTGATCAACTGGGTAATTGTGTTTACCTATTGATACTTCATCATTTTATTAAAAGAAAACTTTTTGAAGTATTGACTGATTTTAAAGAAGGGATCCAGGCCAACTTTCCCAGAAAAAACTCATATTTTTTTAAACGTTCAACTATTTTAAAACCGAAAACAAAAACCAAAAAAGTGCTGCACGTGTAAACCGGCCTGAAAAATTCATAAGATGTTCGTTCAAAATCGTGCCAATCTCAAATAATAGTCCAATATGGTCTTCCTTAGTCGGAGAATATGAGTTCCAAATTTGGTGGACATCGGTAAATGAGTTGAGAGGTTATACTGAATTGATCGATTACTAAACAATACCCCTCTCTCACACCCTCCCCCTTTTAAAATGGCCTAACTACATCCACTAAAATCGTTTCCTTAGGACAGACAATATTTGATACAAATTTGGTTCACACCCTCCCCCTTTTCCAAAGAGCATCCCTAACCCCCATCGTCGTCACCTTAAGATCAGTGTTGGTAGAATCATGCTCAAATCCCACTCACCGAAGCTTCATGCGCGAACTGACTGGCTTGCGATTCTGCATGGAGAGCATCGCGTATGAGTTTTTCATGCAGAATCGCATTGTTGCACTCGTTCGCCGAAAAATGATTTCGCTCCAAAATGTTTCAAAACTCAATCGAAGCGTATTTTATGCTTACGTATGAATTTATTATCTATACCTAGTTTTAAGCAAAGAAAATTAATCCGATGAATTTAACGAAGATGAATACGCAAAAATCATGCAAGGATGCAAATCGCGAGTCGAATCATGGACAATTCTCTGGGCCATGAGTCGGGTGAGGTTCGCCTCGCGCTTGATTTGAATCATAGATGAGATTTGAGTATTTGAGTTTTTACCAACACTGCTTAAGATAAAGAATGTGTGCTCCAAATTTGGTTGAAATCGGCCATAGGGTTCAGAAGGTACACTGAGTTGATTGATAACTTAGCAATACCCCTCCCCCCACACCCTCCTACTTTTCCAAAGAGCATCCCATCCCCAAACCATATCATCGGCTCCTTAAGATAAAGAATGTGTATTTCAAATTTGGTTGAAATCGACCAATGCGTTCAGAAGTTATGCTGGAACATACATACAAGCATACAAATATTGAGTTTTATATATATAGAAGAAGAAGATAGATTTCAAGCAATTTAATCAAAAATGCTATGCAAATAGCATTCTCCTTTAGTAAGAGCGCGATACTTAAAAAAATGGATTTATATCCATCTAAAAATATACCTAATTAACCTAATAAATGAAAACTGAGCTGCAAACCTTTCAACAGTTCACCGTATGCTAAAGCACCACATGAGCAGGAAAATCCCTAACCCATATGATTTAATTTCGTTGCTACCCTAAGGCAAAAATTTAATATTAAATGTACTACAGCCAGGTATATGTGGTTGCACCTGATGACGAAACAACTCTGGTATTTTTTCACTTTCGCCTTGTTCGGGTTAAACTTCAATGAATTCAAATCAGAATTATCCGAAGGGAGACGGGTGTGAGGTGGATGTATGAAAATAATTTCATCAAAAGTGGAAACTTTTTCACCATTTTTCATGGAAGTTAGCAGACGGAGCAAGCAGCATCACAAAAAATGATAGCTGTAGTGGAGAAAAAAAAGTTCAACTCGGACAACGGACCGGTTTCCCCAAAGCCAATCAAGCTAAAATGGCTGATGGGGATTTGGTTCTTTATTCGCTTGTCATCTCTGCGGTTTTCCCATTCGTACACCAGAGTTCGGTGGAGCATCATCATCATCGGGCAGCCACACCTTCTGCCTAGTGTTCCGTTTGGCACCGTGCACAGTGCCGATCAACACACGGGAACTTTATGATCAATCCACCTAAGAATGTTTCTTGTAGTCAAGGTACTAAGTAACTTGACTCATTTATTGTCTGTTGTATCTTTCCGATACTGCGTCTAATTCTTGGCGAATTGTCATTGGCGAAACAAGTTTCTTTTTGAAATGAATTGCGAGCCTTTCTCCTCAATTTGTGCAAAAACGAAAGAAAAAGTTTTGTGATGAAGTACCCCGCAAAATTCTGATGAAATTTTTGATTCTTGTGAGTTCGAAGGTACAAACTTGTTTATCTGTTCTTTTTCAAATTGGCAATTCCTCTCAGCTTGCCAATAATCAGATGTGGGTTTTGCCTCATCGTCGCATATTTGCCGTTATAGAACAACAATTTCGTTAAATGCTAAAAAGAACCAAAGTCATTTCAACTTGATTAATTTCCATGAACCAGCTACAGTTTTTAAACTTTTGCGGTGGCATTTTGCCAAACATTTGAAATTCCAATTACCTTTAAAAATCACAGTGGAAAAACACATTAATTAACAACGACGCATATGAACTCGAGACGACGACACCATTGAAACGGACCCTAATTGCAACAAATTGAAAACCCACAATTATTTCGTCCCAACAAACAGAAATGCTATGCTTCCCTTTTTCTGCTGCCGTAGGCTCTCGATCTCAAACCATGATTAATGACTAATCGAATTCCGGCACGCGCGGTGTTTTTTCCCACGCCAGCAAATTCAGTAAACGATGGATGATTGATGCGGAGGTTGGTGGTGGGCGGCTGCCGTCAATGAAATTTCCACCACGTGGAAATTGGGAATCACTTAACGAGGGAACGTCTTAATTCTCGGAATAATGCGTTGACGGTCGTTCGTTTTTGGCTTCTAAGTTGTGGCATACAGGCTTTTTCACTTCTAATTGAACGTAGGGCGGCTGATTGCAATCAAATTGACAAAGAACTTTAGATCAAATGGATCGGTTGTCGGTTGCATACATCAGGACAACATTTTTTTTACGTATTTCGTGTGGGCTCTGTTGGTTCCAGTATTCATGATATTGAACATTTTAAATCCTTTTAATCTTCGAATGAATTTCAACTGAATCTCGCCTGGATAATGCAACCTTTTTTTTTAATTTGGAATTTAGAATGATTTTTTTTTATTTAGAAAAATATTCCCTTTTAAATGTGAATATATTTTCACTGGAATTAAGAATGGATTTTTTCCCAAAATTCGAATGAATTTCCGATGGAAGCTTAAATGGTTTTCGTATGAAAATTTCAATGATTTTTTACTTGTTTGTTGCTGTTTTTATTCATTTAGTTTTCCAATGTGAAATAATTCCAAGGGTTATTTTTTAAAACTATTGGAATTGTTATGAGAGTTCAGTGGATAATTCTTAGTGAGTGTGGAAGAACTTTACTTAAATTAATAAACATTTTTAATCAGATTGAAGACTCTTTTATTGGGCTATTTTGGTTAAAATTCGGAACAAAAACCCTTCTATAGTTATTACAAAACACGCATTTCCACTAACAGAACACATGAAATTAAAGCTGTAAAAGTTTGCCGCAAATGGCATTCCACGGAAACAGCCAGCATCCATTGCCCTGCGTACGTACAGCACAGCTACTCAGCGGCGTCGTACCAAAACCGGCTGCAGCAACGCCAACAGCAGCCATCGTGCGTCCACTCCGGAATCGTCATAAATCTTGCACAGCTTGGCACGGTGTTGTTTGTGTTTCCTCGACCGCCCGCCGCCCCATCGACGACAAACGGTTGAAATAACAGTTGGAAATTATTGAAATATTTGTAGCCGTCACCTCTCGCGTGTATTTTCCTTCACCCAGGGGGGGCTCCGGCATGTATTATGAATTAGCGACTGAGTGCTTTATGATTCACATAAACATTCAATGAACCGAAACGGGCGTGGTATTGTTTCTCGGATTGTCGATTGAAATTGTTTTGATTCAATTTTGCTAAGTTTTCTATCACTTGTTGTCACGGCAACATCACCTTTGTTCGAAAATATCATACCGTGGGGCATCGAAATCCGTACACTTATGCACCTTAGCATATGAAAAAGTCATTAAAAAATAGGAATCGAATGTAAATTAAAAGTTTTTCATTGACACATGAGCATGAAGGATTCTACTTTTGAAGTGTTTCACATTTACTCATTGAAAACTACGAAAAACATGATACAATAATGAATGAAATCTACTACTCCTGACTCGAAATCCGTCCACCGTGGACGGATTTCGAATCAAAGGATCAAAATCCGTACAACTATTTTTTAACTAAATATTTAAATTGAAGCAATCTGATTGACTAAACTACCACTGTAAATAGTTCGATACGGACCTTGAGAAGCGATCCCTTCGTTTTGTATTCCGCTTATCTTATGTAATGATTCGCAATTAGCAATTAAAACACAGTTACTTTTGGTGCAATTATGCCCTACCCGAAAACAAAATGGCGGCAAAAACTCTGATTTTTCTTTTTTTTAATTTCAAAGCCTTCTTTCCATTTCTATGTCCTAAAAGCTTACTGCCAAGTATCTGGACAGGGTTTAATTTATTGATACATCATGAAGTGGACGGATTTCAGTGCTGTACGGATTTCGGTGCCGCACGGTACTGCTTAATTGAATAGTTGAACACTTAGTTGACTTCCATTGAAATCGAGCACTACTCATCACTCATCGTTTAATCCAATGCATACGGCAAATGAACGCAAAAAAAATTACACTGACGCCATGTTATATACCATGTGCGGATCTTGTAAGTTTTCTGCTCGGTTAATGAAAAACCTACTTTTTATCATGATTGTTTTGATAGTATTATCATTGTTTTGTGTATTCCGTCAATAGACAGGCCGATCAATTTCAAGTCCTGCTAAAGATCAAAACCCCGAATCGAAACATTGAAAATTATCTAAACTAAAACAATAATTTCACAATTCACAAGAGATTTATCTAATGTAATTCGTTATTATTGCATAAATAAATCGATTTTTGCAGTAGGCGTAAGATCAAGGGCATTGGAATTGTTCAAAAAATAGATAACGTTGAAAGTTTGCATTTTAATGCGTTTAAAGTGGCGCTCGGAGTTTGAGACATTTTTTACTATGCATTTTCGGCATTCGAGACAAAGTTTCCGAGACTATTATTCTAAGATTTTCAGTTTTTGGATTGGGATTGGTATTTTAAGAAAAAAAAATTCATGCTCTTTTAGTGAAATGTCTTCAACGTCTAAGACGAGTTTAGTACTTTCCATTCAATTCCACTACGTTTTGTTATCTTTACAGATAAATATTTCGAACTTTATTTTCAATATTCACTGCAAGTAACGTAGAAATCCTTCGAAATTCTTCAGGAAATCCTTGAAAAATTCTTCAAGTGATTTCTCCAGCAATTTCTTTATCAGTTCCTCCCGAAAATCCTCCAGAACTTCTTAAAAAAATCCTCCTGGAGCTCAATTGAATATTACCCCAGGAGTTCCTTCTGAAATCTTTCCATGAATTCCTCCAGAAATGTCTCCTAGAATTCCTCCGGAAAGTACTACAAGAGTTCCTACGGAAAGTCACGAAATTTCCTCAACAGTTCATATACCGCCAGCATTTCTCCCGGAAGTTCATCGAAATTTCTTCAGAAATTTCTCCAACAAATTCCTACGGAAAGTCTGTTAGGAGTACTTTCAGAAGTTTCTCACGAATTGTTCCGGAAATTACTCGATAAACTCTTTCGGAAATACCTTCGAAAATTTCTCCAGGTTTATCAGCAAATTACTCCAAGAGCTCTTCCGGAAATTCTTTAAGGAGTTCCTTCGGTAATTCATACAGGAATTTCTCCGGAAATTCGAACAAGAGGAAAATTTGCACGGAGTTCCTTGCGATATTCCTCCAGAAGTTCCTCCTTCAAAAGCTCCAATAGAAAGTCCGCTAGGTTTTTTTTTCTCAGAAATTCTTTCAGAAGTCACTCCGGAAGTTACTTCAAAAACTGCTTCCGAAATACCTCTGCAAGTTCCTCCAGTAATACTACTCAAAGTTTCTTCGGAAATTCCTCATGAAATTCCTACAGTAGATTTTTCAAAAAGTCTTTCAGGAGTTCCTACGTAAGTTACTCTAAAAACTCTTTCGGATCTTCCTCCGCAAATTGCTCCCGGAGCTCCTACCGAAATTATTCCGAAAATTCGTTCAGGACCGTCTCTGCAAATTCCTCGAGAACATCCTCCGAAAATTTCATCAAAAATACCTCCAGACATTCCTTCAGGAGCACCTCCAAAAAATTTTCCGGGAGTTTCTCCCAAAATTCCTCAAAAAGTTTCTCTTGAAATTACTCAGAAAACTACATCGAGATTCCTCCAAGAGTTCCTTCGGAAATACAGAAATTTCTCCGGCACTTCGAATAAAAGTTACTTCTGCCTGGAGCTCTTCTGGAAATTCCTGCAAAAGTTTGTTACGTTAAATTTATTTTGATTTTGCTCTATTAAAGCTAAAAACACAAGCAAACAATTCGCAAAGGCACAAACAACATTTTGCGTAAAAAACTGTTCATGAAATTCAGATTGCCCTGCATACCAACTGCCACTTCGAAAATAAATCCATCCCTGTGTCGTGATTTTGGCCCTTAATTCACCGGATGCCGTCACGAACCGTATTCATGCGTCTTATGGAACAGGGAGCTTCTTTGATTTGCCACGATCACCAAGCTTTCCACCCTTCACTTCTTTTCACGCCGTTTTAGTGGAAGGAGAAAGGTACGTTCTTCTGGTATTTCCTGAATAATTTTACGCGCATTGATGCTCTTGATAAATCTGCAAGCTTGATTTTGTTCATAAGATGCGTTCGTCACGCCATCTGTTGTAAGAATGACTTCTTGCCCATTGACACCCGCTTTTTATACTGTTTGGCGTTGGCAACGACGATGTGTTATTTGTTATACTTAACCACGCCTACCAAGATGCAGCGAGTCAAACTTTGATTTTGTTGATCACACCTCTTGTAATGCAAACACCGAAAAGATCATAGATTGGCGGATTTATATACTTTTTATTGATGGACGAAATTATGTTACAATTTGAATGCTGTATTTATTGATCAAGTCTTATTCTCTACACCCTGCGGAAAACGAAAGGCCCATTCGCAATGGTCCAATGCACCGAATGGACACAATGACGTTTGAGACGGGCGCTGTTTAGGGTCTGTTCAAATATTACGTAACACAATAGGGGGTGAGGGGTTGTTTTATTTTTGTTACGATTTGTTACGCAAAATATAGGGGGTGGGGGTCCTTCGAGAAATTGTTACGCGTAATGCAACGTACACACCAGTCAAGCAGTTTGACGAACATTGACTCCGCCCCCAAGAAAACGCTTCGGTTGCTGCTTTGTTTGAACGTGTGTGAAGTTGTTCGAACAACCATTTGACAGTTGGCGTCTCGGTTGGAAAAAATTAAAACGGTTTGATTTTGGTTTGAGTTGTCGGGGGTGGAGTCAAGGTTTGCCGAACATGTTTGAGCATTTGTAGTGAAGTTGCACAAACCCCCATATATTTTTTGATGGTTGGTGCTCAAGTTGGCGCTTCGATCGTTCGTGTGTGATATTGTTGGTCGAATAAATTGATTGTTCGTGCCGCTGTTGGTAAAACTTGATGGATGTTTGAATAAACGAGAGGTGGAGTCAATGTTGGTCAAACTGCTTGACCGTGTGTACGTTCCATAACAATGAGAAAAATATTTAAATTTTCCAAAAAATAGTTGTTGTCTTTAAAATAGCATAAAAATACACAACAAAATATAATTTATTGTATCGTGGTTCAAATTCTACCAAAAACAAGATTAAAAAAAAAAATGTATTTGTTACGCGTTACGCATGGGGGTGGTGGTAGTTCTTAATTTTGTTACAGATTGTTACGAGGGGGTGGGGGGTTCTTAAAAACAACGTTTTTCACGTTACGTAATATTTGAACAGACCCTTACTAAAAATGAACACTTGAATGAACTCGATTAATGAAAAAGTATTCAATAGCATCGCCGCCATCATCAGGCGACATTAACTAAAAGTGAAAACTTTAGGCCACGAGGCAGAATTACTTTATGGCAAAGTAATTGCCTTCGAGTTAGTGTGCTTTCGTCCGGAACGGTTACCTTTGCCAGCCAGTAGATGTTCTCGAGGTAAGAGAATAAACAACATTCCGAGAGCATTTGATGCTGATAAAAATTTCGGTAATTCAGGCGAAGGCACTAAATTCCGGAGTCCCTTCTGAGGAGAACGACTAAAGACTCCGATGCATGAAGTTTTCAATCGCCAGCAGTGTCAGAAGCCGTCTTATAGAAAGTGTCGGAACTGAGGGGCAATCAACTGTATAAATCAGTTGAATTGTAAATACTTGCATCTAAAATTACATTAAAAAATACATAAAAATACAAAAATTCAAATTAATACTTCAATTCGAAATAATACATCAATACGCCGACAATCCGTCAATACATCTTAAAGTACAATTTTAATACCCGATTAATACGCCAGCTCACCAAAAATACGTCAATACCTGTCAATACCAATCAGTTTATTTTGACAGCGATGGCATTATTGTTTTGAAATGAAAAATCGAAATCCACATAATGAAACTGGAAGCAGTTCGACGAGCACTGCCGGGGCGAAAAAGGAATGGTGAAAATATGTTCCTATATATCATTCAGAATGGAATAATTAATAATTTTGATTTCGGGCTGCCTAGATTTCCAACGGAAATCGTTTTAGATAAGTTGCCGAATGATACGAACGTAGCCAAAACGTTTTTGATAGTTTCACTCATGTTGAGTATTAAGCCCCAAACGCAATACAACGGAACGGCGACGGAAACGGCAAATTTGACAGAAAATATATGGGCTAACTGTCAAATTTTCCGTTTCCGTCGCCGTTCCGTTGTATTGCGTTTGGGGCTTTAATCTCGATGTTGCCGTAGCATTTTTCTCTTTTTCTATGGTAATATTAGAAGTTCTAGTGGGAATGGACTTGGCCAGGTTTTCACCCAAATAACCATGAAGCAATATACTTTTAAATAATAAAGCCCTTAAAGTTGATTTGAAGTTAAAAAGCAACTTTTATTACCGAAATAATGGTTCATTACTTTGACATGTCGAGCATCAGTAATGCATTGCTATATCGTTGTCTGATAGCAGATGAATGAATATATCTTCACCGAAATCTTCACATAGATTGTGCGATAATGTAATGCTTGGGATTACTTTGGCAATTTAGTATTCTATTATATAGCATTTCCTCAGCTATTAATTGAAAGCTTTTTTATGCCCACCATTGCAAGAGTATGTATCTTGTATGGCAAGCACCGTCGGTGTGCGGCAAGTAGAATAATAGATACGGTATGCCCAGGGAGTCTGGAATGTTGCGCACTCGAAAACATCCTATGCTGGACCGAAATCGCACTCGCCATCCCCGAATTAGTAATTTTTTGTTCGCAAGGAGACCCAAAAATGATCTTCACGCCTTTGTTTTGAAAACAATTTGATAATTTGACAGATATAAACATGAAATGAAAAAATACCATCAATAATACGCGAAAAATACATGTCATATAGTAAAAATACGCGGAAAATACAATTAATGATGAATTTAATACACTATAATACAAAATACTTCAATACGCCAAAAATACGTAAATACAAAATAATTCCTCAATACGCTTTTTCAATTCAAGCAGATGAATCGTAAATACGTAAGTTGACAGCCCTCGGTCGGAACCCAGACACGAAACGGTCTTAGTAGTCGGTCAGAGTCCAAATAGACCAAAATACCCCATCTAACGGGTAAATCCAAATGATTCAACGGACGATGAATTGTTCTAATGATGTGCGTGCCGTGCAGGGTGTTTTTTTAAGGACTTACGTTTGGTTTGGCTGCGGTTTCGCCAGACTATCAGCTTACAGGACTGCTATTCCACCAGACTACAGTTTCGTCGGAAAGGTTGAGCATATCTACCGGACAGGTAGAAGGATAGGATCACTTGACAGTCTTCGTCGAGTTGCGGATCGGATTTGTCGGGTTATTGCGCTTTCTTCGGACAGTTTGTCCCAACTCATCGGACGATCAAATCGTTGGCTTCGGAAGGAACCGAACCGGAGGCGGAAGCAGAACGAGAACGCTAAGGGTGCGAAAATCTCGACGAGGGAATCAGACGCCTCGGAGAGACCCCATCCAGCAACGTGGACGCATTGGACGGCCAGAGGGGTCTCCAGCAGGAAACGTGCCTGGTGCGTGTGGCGAGATGGCAGTCTGCATGATCCGGACGATATCGACGGCAAGTGACCCGTCAGAAAATTGGTAGGCCAGGGTGCACCCAAGAAAAAAATTCGTGAGTACGCATGATGTTAGTTTGTAGGCAGAAAATTTAGAGAAAGGGAACATTAGATGACAGGAGCAGTAGAAGAAACACAAATGAGCTTCGAATATATGTATTGAATGAGCATTTATGGCATTTGTCGAATTTCATTTCATTGTTGAGCATTTGTCCTCCAGTTTGTGTGCATTTTGTCCGCTTTAACACTTACTCTCTACCGCTACCGGAGATCTCACAAGTTCCTCTGGATAGTTCTCCAGAACACCTTCGAAATTTCTTCAAAAGCTTCAATGGGAAGTCTACCAGGATTTCATTCAGAAATTTTTTTTCCGGGAGTAACTTCAAAAACTGTTTCCAACATACCTCCGCAAGTTCCCCCAGGAGTTTCTTCGGAAATTCCCTCGGAAGTTTTCAGGAATTTCCTCCAAAAATTCTGCTAGCTAGTAGGAAATCCATCCAAGAATTCACTCGAATATTCCTCCCGGAGCTCCTTCGGTGATTCCTCCTGGAATTCCCTCAGGAAATAGAAATTCCCATAGTAGTTTTTCCACAATTCCTCCAAGAGTTCCTTCAAAAAATCCTCCGAAAATACCGAAAATCCTTCGGAAATTCTTCGAAGACTTTCTCCGACAATTTCAAGAGAGAAATTCTTCTAGAACTGCCTCAGAAATAGTTCCGTAAATTCGTCCAGTTTTTTGTTTTTTTTTTTCAGAACCGAGATCTTTCGTTCATGGCATACGTTGATGGTCATTCAAGAAATTTCTGAAGTAGGACCTTATGGTCCACACAAGCAATTGCAGTTCTTCTTATTCTTCTTCTTCTTGCAATTCTATCACCCTGTTTTAAATGTGGGACATGCGCCTTGCAATATTGGTCCGATTTTGTCACTCCCCGATTTTGTCTACCCCTCGTTATTTGTTCAACACATTCTTGGTTTGAAGTTATCTCGTCGCAATTTATTCACATTTTGCATTTACAAGCCATGAATTGCTTCATATTAGTGATATGGATGGAGTTTGTATACTTTCTAGAAAACATAAAAACAAGAACTTCTTAGAATACAAACATTTTAAGATTGGGTTACACAACTTTTTTAGTTTGTCTCCTAAATGAAGACAAAAAAAAACTTTTTAGTCTGCCTAGAACAGATGTCAACAACACGAACTACTCGGAAGGTAAACATATAATACAGCGATTCCACGGGAAAAGAATAGAGTTGAAAAAAAAAGTTGTCCAATTTTGCTCAAAATCGCTTGGTATGTTCTTCATCGAAAATAATTAGACCCGTATTTTTTTATTTTTTTTATTAGGGTGACCATGTTCGATATAGGGTTACCAGAAAAATCGCTATTTTTCGAATTTTTGGAAAGCTTGTCCAATTCTGACCCCATTAAATGTAAGAACAATAAATCACCCTCAAATTGTTTAAAAGCAGAGACCAGAATCAACGAGTGCTGAATCAATTGGTAGCGCTGGTGCCCAGAAACCCGGAGACGGTCAGGAAATTCTTCAACAAATGAAGGCAAAATTTGATGAAATATCTGACAGAAACGATCGATATAGGATTATAACTTCCCTTCCCAAATCCTGGACTGCATACAAAATGATGCAAGAATTCGGTGTTTCGCAACGAACTGCTCAACGTGCAAAGAAATTACAGATTGAAAAAGGTTTTATGAGCACACCGGAGACCAGAGTAAATATGTTGTCTTTGAGCGATGATACTCTAACTGTAGTTAGGGACTTTTATAATGATGACGAGATAAGCAGAGCATGTCCTGGGAAAAGGGATTTCGTTATTGAAAATATGGCAGGAGAAAAAGTGCATGTACAGCACAGGTTACTTTTATGTAACCTTCGTGAAATTTATTCAATTTTCAAAGAGCAATATTTTACTTTTAAAATTGGATTTTTAATGTTTTCCAGCAGCCGCCCAAAAATTGTATTCTAGATGGTTCAAGTGGAACGCATACTGTCTGCGTATGCATTCATCATCAGAATGTTGAATTAATATTTAAAACCCTTAAGGACAAGAAACTTATTCATAACCATTTAAAAACGTATCATGACTTGTTTTTTAAAATACTTTGTGAAAACCCTACAGAGAAATGTTGGTTGAAAACCTGTGATCATTGCCCGGGTACACAGACACTGGAGAATAACCTGATGAATTCTCTTGAAAATGTCGATTCCTTAGAATTTAAACAATGGAAGCAAACAGATCGTTGTCATTTAAATTCAATGCGAATGGATGCAGAAGAGTATGTGGAAACATTTTTAGAAAAATTAAGCGAATTATCTCCGCATAATTTTATTGCAGATCAACAAGGAAACTACTTAAAACAACTTAAAATTAATTTGGAAGCAACTGATTGCATTATAATTGCTGACTTCTCTGAAAATTACTCTTTTGTTATTCAGGACGCTATACAAGGTTTTCATTGGGCAAACGCTCAATGCACAATCCATCCTTTTGCCATATATTATAAGGATGAAGCATAAAATTTAAAGATTTCAAGCGTCATAGCAATCGCAGAATTTACTGAAATTAACCATGTTGCCGTACAAAAATAAGATGACTGCTTTCAATTTGTGCCACATGTACAAAGACTTCGGTCTTAAAGCAGAGTGGAACTTTTTGCCACTTGCCATGGAAAAGGGCCTTGTGACGCTTTAGGAGATGTTCTAAAGCGAAACGCTTCAAAAGCAAGTTTACAAGGCCGTCATATTACAAATGCATATGAACTTTACTCTTGAGCTGTTTCTAAAGTAGATTCCAAAATATATTACGAGTTTTTCTCGGAAAAAGATTACAATGCAATGGAAAAGAAAATAAAGAACCGTTATACTCGTGTAAAACAAATCTCTGGGACACAATCGTTTCATTACTTTAAGCCACAAAATGAAAATTACATTATCGTGAAACGGTTTTCGTTTTCAGATGAAGAAAAGTGTGTTAAATTGTAAGAATTTTGCTATGTAATATTTTTTTTGATGAATTATGAAAAATAAAAATAATCAAATTAAATGCTGAGTTTTAATTGAAGGTAATCAGAGAAAACCCTTGCTTGTAGTCTAAAGCTTTGAGATTTGAGCTACAATTCCTCAATATTGCAGAGCCAAGATTCTCTCAGACAGCGCTGGTTGCCAAATTTTTAATAATACCAATGGAAAGCATTCATTACACAAAGAATTTCAACGTAGATTTCATTGGTCGGAGAAATTGTGTTTTTTGGACTTCAAAATTGATTTTTTAACTTCACTAAATATAAAAAAAATTCTACACGCTAAAAAAAATATATTCTAGTTTCAGTTCGGTTCACTCAAAATGACCCTTTTGTGGAATAATTCAAAATAGTTAAGTTTACTCAGTCGTGGTTTACGCTACCACTCAAATTCGGCATGAGTGCCTCTGCAACCCTTATGAGCACTCATGCTGAATTAGGGTGCTAACGGAACGGACCATTGTGGTTCCAGTTAAAGCGTAAACTATGGTTGAGTAAACCCTAGCAATGTTGGTCTCTGCTTTTAAACAATTTGAGGGTGATTTATCGTTCTTACATTAGATGGAGTCAGAATTGGACAAGCCTCCCCTACTTTTGATAGGTACATTACTTCACAAATAAAACTAGATTTGTCTAATTATTTTATCTAATTATTTTCGATGAAGAACATACCAAGCGATTTTGTGCAAAATTGAACAACTTTTTTTTTCAACTCTATTATTTTTCCGTGGAATCGTTGAACGTTCATTCCATGTGTGTATGGGCAGAAAACTTGAAATTTTCAAAAAAATGTAACTCAAAAACGGCTCGATGAACATTTCTAATTTTTTGATATGTTATGTAAAAATATTTGAATTTTCATAAAAAAAATATAAAAATATATAGTCGTTGTGGTCCAACATTTAAAAAATCTTAAAAAACGAATATTTTGACCATTTTAGCAAATTTGAGTACACCAATACACCAAACCAAAAATTTTAGTAAGAACTAGAAGTAATAAGCTTTCTATCCATAAAAAAATATTGCAAATCGATCCAGTGGTTCAAAAGTTATGATTTTTTGAAATAAAGCAACAATAAACAATAGCAACAACAAGAACTACTTGGAATGCAAACATTTACTGAGATAAGGTTGCACAACTTGTTATTTGTTCAATTACTGGTTGATCAGCCGATCTTGACTCTATGAAGTTCGTTGACTACCTTGAACCCATGACAACAACTAGAGCTACTAGGAATTCAAACATATTCCAAGAAATTCTTCAATAACTGCCTACATTGAGAGTGTCGATTCTCAGACCTTGACTCTGAATAGTTCTTAGACTACCTGGATCCCATAGCAACAATAAAAACTACTTGGAGTGCAAACATATACCAAAAAAGGTCACACAATTTGTTCATTATTCGATAATTGCTTTCATTACGGGTGTTGATCCGTAGACCTTGACTCCATGAAGTTCGTTCACGAGTAAAAGAGGTTTTAGAGTACTTCTTCCGGAAATTCCTCCGCGAGTTAAAAAAAACTTCTCCACGATTTCCTTCGGAAGTTCAACCAGGAATTCCAACCTCCGAAAATTCCCCCAGGAGCTCTGTCGGAAAATCATACAGGGAATTCTCCAGAAACTCGTACAAGAGTTACTCCGGAAAATCTGCCCGGGCTCCACCGAAAATTCCTCTCGATATTCTTGCAGGACTGCCTCTGTAAAGTTCTTCAGAAGTTTCTTTTAAAATTCATTGACGAGTTCCAATGAAGGATCCATCAGGATTTCTTTCAAAAATTCCTCCCAAATTCCTTCAAGAGTTCCTCCGAAAGTTACTGAAAAACAGCTTCCGAAATATCTTCGAAAATGCTTCTAGGAATTCCTCAGCCTCAGGGATTTTATTTGAGAATTCTTTAAGGAGTTTTTCTTGAAATTCCTCCAGGAGTATCTTCGGAAGCTCCCTAATGAGTTCTTCCACATTTTTTCAAAAATTCCTCCGAATATAAATAGTATATAAGAGAAACTCAGAACATTATTTCAGAAGATGCTCCGGAAATTCCATCAGGAGTTGATTCGGAAATTCCCCGAGGACTTCCTCCGACAATTTCCTCAAACATACCTCCAGAAATTCTTTCAGGTGCTCCTCCAGAAGTTCCTTCTGAAAATCTCCCAAAAGTTGCACCGGAAATTACTTTAAAACTGCCTCGGAATTACCTCCTCAAATTCCTCTAGGAGGTTTTTCTGAAATTCTTTCAGAAGTTCCTTCGAAAACTCGTCCAAAAGCTGCTTTGAAAATTCTTCCGGTTCTCCAACAAAGCATGAAATCGGATAAAGCCCCAGGGGTCGATCGCATATCAGCCGAGATGCTCGAAGCTGACCCCAAGACATCCGCTCAACTACTGCATCGTTTATTTCGTAATATCTGGAACGCCGCAACTTTCCCGGTCGACTAGATGCAAGGTATCTTAGTGATGGTGCCCAAAAAAGGTGACCTGACTGTATGCGATAACTGGCGAGGCATTATGTTGCTGTGTACCGTTCGCAAGTTCTATGCAAAGTTATCCTATCCCGGATTCAGGAGAAAATCGACGCGACTCTTCGACGGCAGCAGGCCGGATTCCGTTGAGAAGATCCTGTGCGGACCAGTCATGCTCCGTATCATTCTGGAGTAGTTAAACAAATTCCAAGAGTTCCTTTACTTGGTATTCATTGACTACGAAAAAGCATTCGATCGTCTCAATCACGAGAATATGTGGGCGCCCTAAGACGCAAGAGGGTTCCTGAGAAAATCATCGGCCTCATCGAGGCTTAGTAGGATGCTTTCTCGTGTAGAGTACTGCACAGTGGGTCCTGTCCGACCCTATCCGGGTCGTAGCTGGTGTGAGGCAAGGATGTATTCTATCACCGTTACTGTTCATCATCGTAATCGACGAGATTCTGGTAGGTGCGATTGACCGTGAGCCAAATCGCGGGCTGCTATGGAAACTTATAACCATAGAGCACCTAAACGACTTTGAATTGGCTGATTACGTTGCACATCTTGCTCAATGGCGCTCTGATATGCAGAGTAAGCTCAACGACCTTGCCTAGCGCTTCTCTTTGGCAGGGTTAGTCTCCAACGACAACAAAACCAAATCGTTATATGTGAAACACGACGACCCATTCCAGCTTCTCAGTATCCGGGCAATCAGTGGAGAATGTTGAAAGCTTCCAATATCTTGATAGCCGAATGGCGTCAGATGGCAGTACCAAGATCGACATAGGTGCACGGATCAAGAAGGCAAGGGCTGCCTTTGGTGGGAACGCACCAAAATACGAATTTTCAACTCTAACGTGAAATCTGTGCTGTTATCTGTGTTCATCAACAGGTACCTGCGGTACATAATTCGGGACTGGTGGCGTCACAACTGTTTCTTAAACAACGAGCTCCATCGTCACCAGATGCCGATAGCAACAGAAATTCGGGATCGGAAGTAGGCTGGGTCGGCCACACTCTACGTAGGTGCGGAAACGAAATCTGTAAACAAGCATTAGACCCAGAGGCTCATGGCGGCGAAGCCTCAACAAAGAAATAAAATAAGTCGACCGAAATCTTACTCGGCAACAGGTTGAAGCGATAGCTGGACAACGCTCAGGATGGAGATCTTTCAAGTCGGCCCTTTGCACCACCGGAGGTGTATAGGATGCATAAGTAAATACCTTCTACCAAAGCTGTGGCACCCCCAACGAGCTGCGAACCAGCTTCATAGTGCTGGGTAGGATGCGCCAACGTGTGATTGAGTGGCAGCCAATCAACGCAAGGAAGTGCAAGCTGAGGATAAAGGCCGTTCCTTCAACTATCCAGCTTTTTATTATAGCCACGGATCAACTATGGTAGTCATTTTGACACATACTGTGTACAGATTTTATAGTGGAATCTTAGTTGCCTTGGCAGCCCCCGAATGTTTGCCTTGTCAAACAAATTTTTGTATTGGGTTGAGATTGAATATTCTTCTATTTTCTTACAATTATATTTGAGTCTAATATATATTTTTTATTATTTCAGATGGTTGAAAACTGGATTAATTTATTGAACAAACATGACTTGCCAGTTAAGTATACGCTGAATGTGTACAAATAGTTGGCGATAACTTCAGCTTTGCATTTGCCGTATCCTTTGCCTATTTTTCCGGAAGTCATCTGGTAGCTCCGACAATTCGAAAGTGCCGGAGCGGCCGAGAGGATATTACTATTAAAACATAAAAAATCACATAAATATACAAAGCTGTTTAACAGTTTGAAGTGTGTTTGAAAATTTGTAATATTTTTATAGAACAAATGCGGAGACCAGTAGAACATCATGGAAAATGGTTCCCTGAGGTATGATGCATTCTGGGGAGTAGTTTTTAGAGGAATGGGACTCTGGGGAATGATAACGTTACAGAACCGTCTCAGTGCGAACGACACGTATTCCGTGCGATTAGTTTGATGCACCAGTACCAATTATCGAGCAATATTCGGACTGATGAAGTCCTATAGCTACTTGCTGTTGTCATAAATCATTCACTGTCGGCGGCAGCAAAATTATGCGGATATGTTAGGCATGCTTGAAACCAAGGATCTATAGCAGAACGATACACTATGCTTAATGAAAGTAGGTGGCCGAAAAGATTTAACGTCAATATTGTTTATTTACTTAATATTTTTCACTCAACTAGCAAAGAATCTCTAATAGAACCCGCCAAAAGGCCTAAGTGGAACCAAAACTAGTCGTCTGAATCAGCTCGTTTTGCGTCGAGATTCACAATGCCACCCAAGTTCCTTCGTTGATGGCCTGCTTTCGATATAAGTTAGGGAGCCATAGTTCAGTTTTGGTTCCAGTTTCTGCACATCAAAGGCTCCTGAATGGCGGGCCGTGGACGTTTCTTTCAACTTGACTGCCTAGTAACATTCGTAATGCTTGTTTAGATGCAAAATCCCAAAATCGGTGTCTCGTGAGCGAGCACGGTGAACATTGGACTGGAGTGGTAGTTCCAGTAAAGATCGACATCGAGTACACCAATTCACAGTACCAGTCGAACCGTTTCATGCTGCGCCTTTCTCTTCAACACAGTCAGGCTATCAGCAATGGTCCCAGTTCCGGATTTACTCAGGCTGAAATATTTGAATAATTATTAGTAGATACCAATTGCATCAGCAATTTTTAGGATTTCAAACAAATTCATAAACAAAACTTATGTTAAATGACAGATGAAATTTTAAGCACAAATTCACGGCTACCAAGATCGAAACAAGGATCAAACCATAAAATCTGTATACAGCTTATGTCAAATTTGAAGCACCACAGTTGATTTATAGCTAGCGTAAAAACCTGGATAGCATCATCAACGTGCACTGCCCACACGAAGGGAGACCCGACGACGAGAAAGAAGCGTTCTACGCACAGCTGGAGCATGGATGCCCACTGCGGGGCGTCGAAATCGTCATCGGCGACATGAACGCACAGGTAGGAAGAGAGGAAATGTATAGACCGGTCATCGGACCGGATAGTCTGCACACCGTATCGAATGACAACGGCCAACGATGCATAAACTTCGCAGCCTCCCGCGGAATGGTAGTACGAAGCATCTTCTTTCCCCGCAAAAATATCCACAAGGTCACATGGAGATCACCTAACCAAGAAACGGAAAACCAAATCGACCACGTTCTAATCGACGGTAAATTCTTCTCCGACATCACGATCGTCCGCACTTACCACAGTGCGAATGTTGAATCCGACCACTACCTCGTTGTAGTATGCCTGCGCTCAAATCTCTCGACGATGTACAACACGCGTCGAAGTCGGACGCCGCGGCTTAACGTTGGGCGGCTACAAGACGGCAGGCTAGCCCAAGGATGCGCGCAGCAGCTGGAAGTGGCACTTTCAACGGAAGAGCAGCTAGGCGCAGCGTCTCTTGAAGATGGCTGGAGAGATATTCGATCCGCCATTGGTAGCACCGCAACCGCTGCACTTGGCACGGTGCCTCCGATCAGAGAAACGACTGATATGATGGCGATTGTGAGCAGTTAGTGGAAGAGAAGAATGCAGCATGGGCGAGATTGCTGCAACACCGCACGAGGGCGAACGAGGCACGATATAAACAGGCGCAGAACAGACAAAACTCGATTTTCCGGAGGAAAAAGCGCCAGCAGGAAGATCGAGACCGTGAAGAGATGGAGCAACTGTACCGCGCTAATAACGCACGAAAGTTCTATGAGAAGTTGAACCATTTACGTAAGAGCCACGTGCCACAGCCTGATATGTGTAAGGGCATAAACGGGAACCTTCTTACGAACGAGCGTGAGGTGATCCACAGGTGGCGGCAGCACTACGAAGAGCACCTGAATGGCGATGTTGCAGACGAAGATGGCGGTATGGTGATGGACCTGGGAGAACGCGCGCAGGACATAATTTTACAGGCTTCGGATCTCCAGGAAATCCAGGAGGAGATTGGCCAGCTGAAGAACAACAAAGCCCCTGGGGTTGACCAACTACCAGGAGAGCTATTTAAATACGGTGGTGAGGCACTGGCTAGAGCGCTGCACTGTGTCATTACCAAGATTTGGGAGTGTAGTGGAGCTTTGGGACCCGTGTCACCAAGAACAAATAATGCGTTGATCAATGTATGGTTAGATCAATAATGATTTTATTAGCAATTCTCAAATACAATTTTACCTACGGGAGACAGTCGAAGCTATCAGTGTAATTAGAGAAGACCATTGGAGACAGCACAACTTAGTAAGTGGCACTAAAAATGTGTGCATTGCAATTTGAGGTCTCGGACTAAAATTGCTGAGACTTCATTGATGTCGACGAACGGCTTTGAGCGTTCGTTGTACATCGATTGAAAGTGTGAGAAATTATTAAAGGGTATGATGACTTGTGTTATGCACATGCCACAGAAGGAAAAAATTTTGCCGCAGGAGTGGATGGAAGGTGTCGTGTGTCCCATCTACAAAAAGGGCGATAAGCTGGATTGAGCAACTACCGCGCAAGGTACTCTCCCAAATTTTATGCCGTCGGCTAGCACCAATTGCAAGGGAGTTCGTGGGACAGTATCAGGCGGGTTTTATGGGCGAACGCTCCACCATGGACCAGGTGTTCGCCATTCGCCAAGTACTGCAGAAATGCCACGACGATGGATCGGGTGATGTGCGTAGTTCGAGTTTCAGGGGCATTCTCGAGTCCCTTCGAAACCCGCAGAGGATTACGGCAAGGTGATGGTCTCTCGTGTCTGCTATTCAACATCGCTTTGGAAGGGGTCATATGAAGAGCAGGGATTAACACGAGTAGTACAATTTTCAAAAATTCCGTCCAGCTATTTGGCTTCGCCGACGACATAGATATTATAGCACGTAACTTTGAAAAGTTGCAGGAAGCCTACATCAGACTGAAGAGGGAAGCTAAGCGGATCGGACTAGTCATCAACACGTCGAAGACAAAGTACATGATAGGAAGAGGTTCAAGAGACGACAATGTGAGCCACCCACCGCGAGTTTGCATCGGTGGTGACGAAATCGAGGTGGTAGAAGAATTTGTGTACGTGGGCTCACTGGTGACTGCCGAAAATGACACCAGCAGAGAAATTTGGAGACGCATAATGGCTGGAAATCGTACGTACTTTGGACTCCGCAAGATCGAATAGAGTTCGCCGCCGTACCAAACTGACAATCTACAAAACGCTCATTAGACCGGTAGTCCACTACGGACACGAGACCTGGACGATGCTCGTGAAGGACCAACGCGCACTTGGAGTTTTCGAAAAGAAAGTGCTGCGTACCATCTATGGTGGGGTGCAAATGGCGGACGGTACGTGGAGGAGGCGAATGAACCACGAGTTGCATGAGTTGCTGGGAGAACCATCCATCGTTCACACCGCGAAAATCGGACGACTGCGGTGGGCCGGGCACGTAGCCAAAATGTCGAACAGTAACCTGGTGAAAATGGTTCTCGACAACGATCCGACGGGCACAAGAAGGCGAGGTGCGCAGCGGGCAAGGTGGATCGATCAGGTGGAGGATGACTTGCGGACCCTCCGTAGACTGCGTTCCAATCCGAAAATTGTCTAGACCGGCACCGGGAATCGAACCCAGCCACCCTCAGCATGGTCTTGCTTTGTAGCCGCGCGTCTTACCACACGGCTAAGGAGGGCCCAACCGGAACTGATTGTTAGCAAATTCTCAATAGAAAATAATTATTATTCAATCTTTCAATATATTGAATATGAAGCGTTGACTCTTGCTTAATCGAATGGTTCTTGAAAATTGAAAATCCATCGAGAAACAGCTGAGATATTAACGTTTGAAGTCTATTATATTTTCGTGACGTTTTTCGATTTTTCGCAATCGCAAATAGTCCCAATATAGAAAACACAAACGTAGTCGCATGTCAAAAACAAATTTTAATGGCAATGTTCCAGGACTTAAGAAGCATTCTGCTGGGAGCTTTACGACTCCTTTTTCTAAATATAAAATATTACAGACAGTGTTTGAAAATCGCTACAATTATTCGAAGCTGACAAAAGATGCAAGTTCGCCCAAGTTCGGCATTATACTCCGATCGCATAAAACAGCATCGAATGAGAAATTCAACACAAAAAAAGTGGGACAGCTGATGATGCTCCATATCTCTTAAACTATTTGCAGCTTATGCCCCATGTGACCAAGACACTGTGCGACGAGCCGGCAGCATATCTGCGGACATCGCAATGTGGCAGAAAGTTTTCTCATTTATGTCCGCCCGAGGCGTCAAAGTTCATACGTCTCCGTCTCTCTGTGGGTTTCTTCTGACGGGCGAGCAAGCGAGCGGAGCGGCGCGTTGGAAACAATTTTCATTAACGTTATTTCCCGTCCGATAATGCCTCACTCGTGGCGCATCAACTCGGTGCCGGTGTGGTTCTGCTGATGCGATCCGAAGAAAGCTCTGACTGATGGGCGATGGAACTTCTTCACCTCAAAATTCCCATCCGAGAGCGCAGAGAAACTTTTTAATCAAATTTTCACCACCGTTTCCGTTGGGCTCGTCGTGGCAGTGACAACTATCGATTCAAGCATCAACGCGGAAATTAGTTCGCTCGGTTGTGCAGCTGACAGTGCCCAATTGGCACCGATTTCGGTTTAATTGATACAAATGATTCGAATTTTAATGACGTGTACTACGGCACGGGCTTCGGGGCTGAACCCGTGTTCCGTGGAAGGCAATCATGTGAAGAATGTTTAACAAGCGAACCATTCTCGAACACGCTTCGTGGTCATTTAATTTTTGGGTCAAAGTCCTCGCGGTTTCGCCCGGGGGAGCGAGGTGGGCGTAATGTGGAATTATTTTGAATTTACAAACGAGGTGTTAAATTAATTTAAATGGTTGTGATACAAAAACAACAACGGGAACCGGGTGCAACTGGAGCGGGGAATAAATTCGTTTGGATTTTACCAAACTACATGCCCCTCAGAGCGATACCATTCAGAGAAAAGCCATTTCACAAATGAACAAGTTTTACGAGCGCAGATTTCGGTGGTGGAGAGATAATTGACCTGGTTTGTGGGGAGCTTTCGTTGGATTCATTTTGTGAGCTAATGTTTATCCAATCCTGGAAAAATAACAATGTGATTACTGGTTTAGTTCCGATAATAAATCAGCTTAAAGTAACTTTATATTCAAAAATAAGAGTAAATGAAATATTGTGCTCCAATTTGAAAAAAAAAGAAAAGGAGTTTTATCCAATTTTTTAATCCGTTCTTCACATGTCATAGAGCAAGTCAGCTACGGCTAATGAAGCGTCTGACATAAAATAAATTTATTATCAACACTTTAAATTTTACTAATTTAGTTTTAGAATAAAATGCTGGGCGAAAATCAGGATGGAATACAGCGATCACAGTAGAGGCAACCGTCGAAGCCAAACCCATCTGAAAGTCATTTGAACGAAAATGTCATTCGGCCGAACTGGACATTTGGCAGTAAAAGTCGTTTGGCCAAATAGGTTATATAGCCGAAAATTCCGTTTGGCCGAAATGGTTGCTTGACAAAAAGGATCATTAGGCGGAAAATGACATTTGAAGTGACGTAAGAGTGAGAAATAAAAAGAAAGACGCTTCGCACTTTTCATTTCTTCATTTTCACTTGTCGATAATCATCATCAACTGCGCACTTTCCGCATTCAGGAATTCCTGAAGGAACTTCCGGAGGAATTCCTGGAGGAACTTCCGGAGGAATTCCTGGAGGAACTTCCGGAGGAATTCCTGGAGGAACTTCCGGAGGAATTCCTGGAGGAAACTCCGGAGGAATTCCTGGAGGAACTTCCGGAGGAATTCCTGGAGGAACTTCCGGAGGAATTCCTGGAGGAACTTCCGGAGGAATTCCTGGAGGAACTTCCGGAGGAATTCCTGGAGGAACTTCCGGAGGAATTCCTGGAGGAACTTCCGGAGGAATTCCTGGAGGAACTTGCGGAGGAATTCCTGGAGGAACTTCCGGAGGAATTCCTGGAGGAACTTCCAGAGGAATTCCTGGAGGAACTTCCGGAGGAATTCCTGGAGGAACTTCCGGAGGAATTCCTGGAGGAACTTCCGGAGGAATTCCTGGAGGAGCTTCCGGAGGAATTCCTGGAGGAGCTTCCGGAGGAATTCCTGGAGGAACTTCCGGAGGAATTCCTGGAGGAACTTCCGGAGGAATTCCTGGAGGAACTTCCGGAGGAATTCCTGGAGGAACTTCCGGAGGAATTCCTGGAGGAACTTCCGGAGGAATTCCTGGAGGAACTTCCGAGGAATTCCTGGAGGAACTTCCGGAGGAATTCCTGGAGGAACTTCCGGAGGAATTCCTGGAGGAACTTCCGGAGGAATTCCTGGAGGAGCTTCCGGAGGAATTCCTGGAGGAGCTTCCGGAGGAATTCCTGGAGGAACTTCCGGAGGAATTCCTGGAGGAACTTCCGGAGGAATTCCTGGAGGAACTTCCGGAGGAATTCCTGGAGGAACTTCCGGAGGAATTCCTGGAGGAACTTCCGGAGGAATTCCTGGAGGAACTTCCGGAGGAATTCCTGGAGGAACTTCCGGAGGAATTCCTGGAGGAACTTCCGGAGGAATTCCTGGAGGAACTTCCGGAGGAATTCCTGGAGGAACTTCCGGAGGAATTCCTGGAGGAACTTCCGGAGGAATTCCTGGAGGAACTTCCGGAGGAATTCCTGGAGGAACTTCCGAGGAATTCCTGGAGGAACTTCCGGAGGAATTCCTGGAGGAACTTCCGGAGGAATTCCTGGAGGAACTTCCGGAGGAATTCCTGGAGGAACTTCCGGAGGAATTCCTGGAGGAACTTCGGAGGAATTCCTGGAGGAACTTCCGGAGGAATTCCTGGAGGAACTTCCGAGGAATTCCTGGAGGAACTTCCGAGGAATTCCTGGAGGAACTTCCGGAGGAATTCCTGGAGGAACTTCCGGAGGAATTCCTGGAGGAACTTCCGGAGGAATTCCTGGAGGAACTTCCGGAGGAATTCCTGGAGGAACTTCCGGAGGAATTCCTGGAGGAACTTCCGGAGGAATTCCTGGAGGAACTTCCGGAGGAATTCCTGGAGGAACTTCCGGAGGAATTCCTGGAGGAACTTCCGGAGGAATTCCTGGAGGAACTTCCGAGGAATTCCTGGAGGAACTTCCGGAGGAATTCCTGGAGGAACTTCCGGAGGAATTCCTGGAGGAACTTCCGGAGGAATTCCTGGAGGAACTTCCGGAGGAATTCCTGGAGGAACTTCCGGAGGAATTCCTGGAGGAACTTCCGGAGGAATTCCTGGAGGAATTCCTGGAGGAACTTCCGGAGGAATTCCTGGAGGAACTTCCGGAGGAATTCCTGGAGGAACTTCCGGAGGAATTCCTGGAGGAACTTCCGGAGGAATTCCTGGAGGAACTTCCGGAGGAATTCCCGGAGGAACTTCCGGAGGAATTCCCGGAGGAACTTCCGGAGGAATTCCCGGAGGAACTTCCGGAGGAATTCCCGGAGGAACTTCCGGAGGAATTCCCGGAGGAACTTCCGGAGGAATTCCCGGAGGAACTTCCGGAGGAATTCCTGGAGGAACTTCCGGAGGAATTCCCGGGGGAACTTCCGGAGGAATTCCCGGGGGAACTTCCGGAGGAATTCGCGGAGGAACTTCCGGAGGAATTCGCGGAGGAACTTCCGGAGGAATTTGCGGAGGAATTCGTGGAGGAACTTCCGGAGGAATTCGCGGAGGAACTTCCGAAGGAATTCCCGGGGGAACTTCCGAAGGAATTCCCGGGGGAACTTCCGAAGGAATTCCCGGGGGAACTTCCGAAGGAATTCCCGGGGGAACTTCCGAAGGAATTCCCGGGGGAACTTCCGAAGGAATTCCCGGGGGAACTTCCGAAGGAATTCCCGGGGGAACTTCCGAAGGAATTCCCGGGGGAACTTCCGAAGGAATTCCCGGGGGAACTTCCGAAGGAATTCCCGGGGGAACTTCCGAAGGAATTCCCGGGGGAACTTCCGAAGGAATTCCCGGGGGAACTTCCGAAGGAATTCCCGGGGGAACTTCCGGAGGAATTCCCGGGGGAACTTCCGGAGGAATTCCCGGGGGAACTTCCGGAGGAATTCCTGGAGGAACTTCCGGAGGAATTCCTGGAGGAACTTCCGGAGGAATTCCTGGAGGAACTTCCGGAGGAATTCCTGGAGGAACTTCCGGAGGAATTCCTGGAGGAACTTCCGGAGGAATTCCTGGAGGAACTTCCGGAGGAATTCCCGGAGGAACTTCCGAAGGAATTCCCGGAGGAACTTCCGAAGGAATTCCCGGAGGAACTTCCGAAGGAATTCCCGGAGGAACTTCCGAAGAAATTCCCGGAGGAACTTCCGAAGAAATTCCCGGAGGAACTTCCGAAGGAATTCCCGGAGGAACTTCCGAAGGAATTCCCGGAGGAACTTCCGAAGAAATTCCCGGAGGAACTTCCGAAGAAATTCCCGGAGGAACTTCCGAAGAAATTTCCGGAGGAACTTCTGAAGGAAACTCCCGGAGGAGCTTCTGAAATAATTCCCGGAGGAACTTCCGACGGAATTCCTGGAGGAACTTGCGAAGGAATTCCTGGAGGAACTTCTTAAAGAATTCCTGGAGGAACTTCCGAAGGTATTCTGTAAGAACCTTCCGAAGGAACTTCCAAAGGAATACCTGGAGGAACTTCCAAATGAATTTCCAGAGGAACTTCCGAAGGAATTCCATGAGGTACTTTCGAAGGAATTCCCGGAGGAACTTCCGAAGGAATTCATGGAGAAACTTCCGAAGGAATTCTCAGAGGATCTTCCTAAGGAATTCACAGAGGAACTTCCTAAGGGATTCCCGGAGGAACTTCCGAAGGGATTCCCGGAAGAACTTCCGAAGGAATAACCGGAGGAACTTCTGAAGGAATTCTCGGAGGAACTTTCGAAGGAACTCCCGGAGGAACTTCCGAAGGAATTCCCGGAGGAACTTCCGAAGGGATTCCCGGAGGAACTTCCGAAGGGATTCCTGGAGAAACTTCCGAAGGAATTCGGAGGAACTTCCGAAGGAATTCCGGAGGAACTTCCGAAGGAATTCTCGGAGGAACTTCCGAAGGAATTCCCGGAGGAACTTCCGAAGGAATTCCCGGAGGAACTTCCGAAGGAACGCCCGGAGGAACTTCCGAAGGAATTCCCGGAGGAACTTCCGAAGGAATTCCCGGAGGAACTTCCGAAGGAATTCCCGGAGGAACTTCCGAAGGAATTCCCGGAGGAACTTCCGAAGGAATTCCTGGAGGAACTTCCGAAGGAATTCCCGGAGGAACTTCCGAAGGAATTCCGGAAGGAACTTCAGAAGGAATTCCGGAAGGAACTTCCGAAGGAATTCCGGAAGGAACTTCCGAAGGAATTCCGGAAGGAACTTCCAAAGGAATTGCCGGAGGAACTTCCGAAGGAATTCTTGGAGAAACTTCCGAAGGAAATTCAGAAGGAACGAAAGGATTACCTGGAGGAACTTCCGAAGGAATTCTTGGAGAAACTTCCGAAGGAATTCTCGGAGGAACATCCTAAGGAATTTCTGGAGGAACTTCCGAAGGAATTCCTGGAGGAACTTCCGAAGGAATTCCCGGAGAAACTTCCGAGGAATTCCCGGAGAAACTTCCGAGGAATTCCTGGAGGAACTTCCAAAGGAATTCCTGGAGGAACTTCCGAAATAATCCCTGGAGGAACTTCCGAAGGAATACCTGGAGGAACTTCCGAAGGAATTCCTGGAGGAACTTCCGAAGGAATTCCTGGAGGAACTTCCGGAGGAATTCCCCTGGAGGAACTTCCGGAGGAATTCCCCTGGAGGAACTTCCGGAGGAATTCCCCTGGAGGAACTTCCGGAGGAATTCCCCTGGAGGAACTTCCGGAGGAATTCCCCTGGAGGAACTTCCGGAGGAATTCCCCTGGAGGAACTTCCGGAGGAATTCCTGAGGAACTTCTGAAGGAATTTCCGGAGGAACTTCCGAAGGAATTTCTGGAGGAACTTCCGAAGGAATTCCTGGAGGAACTTCCGAAGGAATTCCTGGAGGAACTTCCGAAGGAATTCCTGGAGGAACTTCCGAAGGAATTCCTGGAGGAACTTCCGAAGGAATTCCTGGAGGAACTTCCGAAGGAATTCCCGGAGGAACTTCCGAAGGAATTCCTGGAGGAACTTCCGAAGGAATTCCTGGAGGAACTTCCGAAGGAATTCCCGGAGGAACTTCCGAAGGAATTCCTGGAGGAACTTCCGAAGGAATTCCCGGAGGAACTTCCGAAGGAATTCCCGGAGGAACTTCCGAAGGAATTCCCGGAGGAACTTCCGAAGGAATTCCCGGAGGAACTTCCGAAGGAATTCCCGGAGGAACTTCCGAAGGAATTCCCGGAGGAACTTCCGAAGGAATTCCTGGAGGAACTTCCGAAGGAATTCCTGGAGGAACTTCCGAAGGAGGAACTTCCGAACGAATCCCTGGAGGAACTTCCGAAGGAATTCCTGGAGGAACTTCCGAAGGAATTCCTGGAGGAACTTCCGAAGGAATGCCTGGAGGAACTTCCGAAGGAATTCCAGGAGGAACTTCCGAAGGAATTCCGAGGAACTTCGGAGGAACTTCCGAAGGAATTCCCGGAGGAACTTCCGAAGGAATTCGGAGGAACTTCGAAGGAATTCCGGAGGAACTTCCGAAGGAATTCCCGGAGGAACTTCCGAAGGAATTCGGAGGAACTCCGAAGGAATTCCCGGAGGAACTTCCGAAGGAATTCCCGGAGGAACTTCCGAAGGAATTCCCGGAGGAACTTCCGAAGGAATTCCCGGAGGAACTTCCGAAGGAATTCCCGGAGGAACTTCCGAAGGAATTCCCGGAGAAACTTCCGAAGGAATTTCCGAAGGAATTTCCGAAGGAATTTCCGAAGGAATTCTCGGAGGAACTTCCGAAGGAATTCCCGGAGGAACTTCCGAAGGAATTCCCGGAGGAACTTCCGAAGGAATTCCCGGAGGAACTTCCGGAGGAACTTCCGAAGGAATTCCCGGAGGAACTTCCGAAGGAATTCCCGGAGGAACTTCCGAAGGAATTCCCGGAGGAACTTCCGAAGGAATTCCCGGAGGAACTTCCGAAGGAATTCCCGGAGGAACTTCCGAAGGAATTCCCGGAGGAACTTCCGAAGGAATTCCCGGAGGAACTTCCGAAGGAATTCCCGGAGGAACTTCCGAAGGAATTCTCGGAGGAACTTCCGAAGGAATTCCCGGAGGAACTTCCGAAGGAATTCCCGGAGGAACTTCCGAAGGAATTCCCGGAGGAACTTCCGAAGGAATTCCCGGAGGAACTTCGGAAGGAATTCCCGGAGGAACTTCCGAAGGAATTCCGGGAGGAACTTCCAAATTAATTTTCGGAGGAACTTCCGAAGGAATTCTTGGAGAAACATCCGAAGGACTTTCTGGAGGAACTTCCGAAAGAATTGCCGGAGGAACTTCCAAAGGAAATCTGGAGGAACTTCCGAAGAACTTCCCGGAAGAACTTCCGAAAGAATTTCCGGAGGAACTGCTAAAACAATTTCAGGAGGAACTTTCGACGAAATTCCCGGAGGAACTTCCGAAGAAATTCTCGGAGGAACTTCCAAAGTAATTACCAGAAAAACTTCCAAAGGAATTCCCGGAGGAATTTCCTAGGGAATTTCTGCAGGAACTTCCAAATGAATTTCCGGAGGAACTTCCGAAGGAATTCTTGGAGAAACTTTCGAAGGATTTTCCGGATGAACTTCCGAAAGAACTTCCGGAGGAACTGCTGAAGGTATTTCAGGAGGAACTTTAGAAGGAATTCCCGGAGGAACTTCCAAGAGAATTCTGGAGGAACTTCCAAAGGAATTCCCGGAGGAACTTCCGAAGCAATTCCCGGAGGAACTTCCAGAAGAATTGCCGGAGGAATTTCCGAAGGAATTCTTGGAGGAACTTTCGAAGAATTTCCTGGAGGAACTTCCGAAGGAATTCCTGGAGGAACTTCCAAAAGAATTCCTGGAGGAACTTCCAAAGGAATTCCCGGAGGAACTTCCGAAGGAATTCCCGGGGGAACTTCCGAAGGAATTCCCGGAAGAACTTCCGAAGGAATTCCCGGAGGAACTTCCAAAGGAACTTCCGATGGAATTCCCGGAGGAACTTCCGAAGGAATTCCCGGTGGAACTTCCGAAGGAATTTCCGGAGGAACTTTCGGAGGAATTCCCGTAGGAACTTCCGAAGGAACTTCCGAAGGAATTCCCGGAGGAACTTCCGAAGGAATTCCCGTAGGAACTTCCGAAGGAATTCCCGGAGGAACTTCCGAAGGAATTCCCGGAGGAACTTCCGGAGAAACTCCCGGAGGAACTTCTGGAGGAACTTCCGGAGGAATTCCCGGAGGAACTTCCGAAGGAATTCCTGGAGGAACTTCCGAAAGAATTCCTGAGGAACTTCCGAAGGAATTCGGAGGAACTTCCGAAGGAATTCCCAGAGGAACTTCCCAAGGAATTCCTGGAGGAACTTCCGAAGGAATTCCCGGAGGAACTTCCGAAGGAACTCGGAGGAACTTCCGAAGGAATTCCCGGAGGAACTTCCGAAGGAACTCGGAGGAACTTCCGAAGGAATTCCCGGAGGAACTTCCGAATGAACTTCCGGAGGAACTTCCGAATTCCCGGAGGAACTTCCGGAGGAATTCCTGGAGGAACTTCCGGAGGAATTCCTGGAGGAACTTCGGAGGAATTCCTGGAGGAACTTCCGAAGGAATTCCTGGAGGAACTTCCGGAGGAATTCCTGGAGGAACTTCCGGAGGAATTCCTGGAGGAACTTCCGGAGGAATTCCTGGAGGAACTTCCGGAGGAATTCCTGGAGGAACTTCCGGAGGAATTCCTGGAGGAACTTCGGAGGAATTCCTGGAGGAACTTCCGGAGGAATTCCTGGAGGAACTTCCGGAGGAATTCCTGGAGGAACTTCCGGAGGAATTCCTGGAGGAACTTCCGGAGGAATTCCTGGAGGAACTTCCGGAGGAATTCCTGGAGGAACTTCCGGAGGAATTCCTGGAGGAACTTCCGGAGGAATTCCTGGAGGAACTTCCGGAGGAATTCCTGGAGGAACTTCCGGAGGAATTCCTGGAGGAACTTCCGGAGGAATTCCTGGAGGAACTTCCGGAGGAATTCCTGGAGGAACTTCCGGAGGAATTCCTGGAGGAACGTCCCGAGGAATTCCTGGAGGAACTTCCGGAGGAATTCCTGGAGGAACTTCCGGAGGAATTCCTGGAGGAACTTCCGGAGGAATTCCTGGAGGAACTTCCGGAGGAATTCCTGGAGGAACTTCCGGAGGAATTCCTGGAGGAACTTCCGGATGACTTCCTCGAGGAACTTCCGGAAGAATTCCGGGAGGAATTCCCGGAGGAACTTCCCGAGGAACTTCCGGAGGAATTCCTGGAGGAACTGCCAAATGAATTCCCGGAGGAACTGCCGAAGGAATTCCGGAGGAACTTCCGAAGGAATTCCCGGAAGAACTTCCGAAGTAATTCCCGGAGGAACTTCCGAAGGAATTCCCGGAGGAACTTCCGAAGGAATTCCCGGAGGAACTTCCGAAGGAATTCCGGGAGGAACTTCCGAAGGAAGTCCCGGGGGAACTTCCGAAGGAATTCCCGGGGGAACTTCCGAAGGAATTCCGGAGGAACTTCCGAAGGAACTCCGGAGGAACTTCCGAAGGAATTCCGGAGGAACTTGCGAAGGAATTCCCGGAGGAACTTGCGAAAGAATTCCCGGAGGAACTACCGAAGGAAATCCCGTCGGAACTTCCGAAAGAATTCCCGGAGGAACTTCCGAAGGAATTCCGGAAGAACTTCCGAAAGAATTCCGGAAGAACTTCCGAAGGAATTCGGAGGAACTTCCGAAGGAATTCCTGGAGGAACTTCCGAAGGAATTCTCGGAGGAACTTCCGAAGGAATTCTCGGAAGAACTTTCGAAGGAATTCCTGAAGGAACTTTCGGAGGAGTTCTCGGAAGAACTTCCGGAGGAATTTCCGGAGGAACTTCCGAAGGATTTCCCTGAGGAACTTGCTAAAATGCTTCTTTTTTGGCGTATCTTTGGGTGCTGTTGCCGATCTAGTTTTTCCAATGGAGTCTTGGTGCCCGTTATACCGGCTCGACTATCAAGACACCGTTCACACTTTGTTCAATCGAAACCATCATCAGGCGTCGAGGTCGGTCCAAAGGTTCCAGTTTGGGTATAGCGTTCGGCCCAAAAGCGCTTAGACTATCCGGACCAGGCGACCGCTCAGATGTTGTAGCAGTGTTGAATGTTTATGGTACTTGGTTGTCAGCAACGTGAACAGTGGGCAAGTTGTACGACTATTGGACAGTACAACTTGCCCACAGACGGTCCGACTTTACTCCGACCGAACAAAAGTTCATGGGGCGGAGTCAAAATTGTACAACACGTCGGAGTATGTATGGGACCCCTAAGATATTGGTAAGATTTGGTTGGTAATTTTGGCAAAGGGGCAGCTCTTCTATCCCGAAGCCTTTTCTGATGATTAATCCTTAGTGTTTGAACTTCAAAATGGAGATGTTACATCTCTCAACGCACAGCTCTCATCTCTTGAAATAGATCGGAGGCAGCGTCTACTACGGGTGTTGGCTGAGTCGATATACTTGTGAGGCCCTGGCTCCTTTGCGTAACTTCAGCGTAGGACCAATAAATCCTTTTCTCCTGCTACTTTGCACTTCGTTTTCGATTCTATAGCTGTCGTATATGTGTCGTCTGCAAACGACGTGCTAGTTGATTTTGCCCTTACCGCAGAATTTTCGGAGGCCGTACCTCTGGTTTATTGCAATCGGGTGAACACACAAACAGTTCCCACAAACGCTTGCATAGTGACCTATAGTGGGATTTGATGTGGCCAAAACACAAACAGCCTAAGCACTACATTGGAAAGACGTTGTATGGCCGGGTAGGACCAATTATTAACTTGATAAACCCCTTATAAGCTTCGAATTTTTGTTGGGGTAATGCGAACTTGCCAACTTACCTGATGAAATGATTGTGTTGGAGAACTGTTGTTGCATTAAAAAAACAGACTAACTACAGAAACCTGTAGGTCTATTTTTGGAAACCTTTCGTTCCTGTATATTCTAAAACATGGCACTCTCGGCGATCCGAAGCTGCGAAATTTGATTCATATTGTTTTATTTTCAATCTCGCATCAAATTAATACTTTGCATACATTAATTCCATTCGAAAAAACGAACATTTATTGGACCATTCCGTCTTTCTTCGAAATGGAATCGTTTGTGGTACAATCATCAAAGAAATTATCAATTAAAGGATCCGTAATTTCAACCAATAAGTCCGCTTCTTTCCCATCAGCCCTATTCCGAACGGATGGTTTCCAACGAAATCATCCTCGGTCACCCATTCAGCATTATTCGCATCGAAAGCGTCATCATCGTAAAAATTTCCACAATTCACGCCACAATTTCCCACTCACCTAAAAGCTCCCCCGATGGTCATTAGAAGAGCAACGTACACATTATTCCCCACATCGGTTCCGCAATCACCTTCCAGCAATGTACACTTCGCACGGAACGAGAACCCTGAGAGAATGGCTTTCATCCACAATAACGGCTCCAGCCTCTATTCTGCTTCGCGATAAAACTCGAAAAGAAGTCATAATCATCGCAAACCGACCGACGTCATCGTCGTCTCATCCGATCCACTCCTTGTTCCCGCACAATCGAAGCGTTCTTATGACATCGTTGAACGAATGTGTCATCGCTTCCGTAGACTTCGTCATCAGAAGCTGAAATCAATAATCGATAGCAATGGCGTGGCGTGTATTGGAAATTGGATTGTTGGCATTACCTGTGGCAGGAAGTTTCCATTCTCCTATCATCGAGCCCATGTAGGCCAATAAGCCATCCCACTTTATCGGTGAGCTCGGTTTGTTCTGATGACGGTGGGCTGCCATCGATTTCACGGCGTCTGTTGACTTACCGTAGATGGAGTCGTAGATAATGTGCGAGTGTGGAAAGGTGAGATAAGGTTTACGCAATATAAATCCCGATTTATCTTCTACCATCCCGTTTTCCGCACATACGATGAGGATTACCTTTCATGTTTTCTTGAGTAGAAGGAATTATCTTATGGGTCTATGAAGTGAGTGCGGTAGGGGCAATCAGGCACTTTTGATTTGTGCAGACCAAAATATCTGACCGCATCCAACTATCGCGAAGGGCCATCCATTTATTTCCCAGCAGCTGCGGATCAATTCGAGTAATTTAATTATTTTTCCATCTGCTCGTAATTAAATTATTTTTCAATCTGCTTGTAATCATCGTAACTTTATTTTATTCAATGTCCTCCAATGAAAAGAGATTGCTATCCGGGTAGAAGCCGTGATATTGATAACAAAACATGATGAACTTGTTTGAATTAAGAGTAAAAATAACAAGCCAAAATAACAAAAATTTGCACTGAAATATCATAAAAATTTCAGATTCTGTTATTAACAAGAACAAACTAATAGTTCAAGATATTGATAAGTTCTTGTTAATGGCAAAACTTGATATTTTTGTGATATTTTGGCGCAAATATTTGTTAGTTTCGCTTGTTATTTTTACTCTTATTTCAAACAAATAAATCATGTTTTGTTATCAATATAACGTTTTACTTTTTCGGATGTGGAACTGTCAATGGCGCGTGGCATAAGATTGCGCCAGTGCCCGCCATGTGCAATGACCGAGAGAGGAATATGCTGACAGACAAGAATATGGTGGCAGCCAGGTGGAAGGAGCACTTCGAAGATTTGTTGAACGGTGAAATTGAAGGTGTATTAAAGAGCAGGGTGGAATGTGCCGGTGTGTCGGTGACGGTTAAGCTGTGGAACCACCAACGCTGGATGAGGTGAAGAAGGCTCTAAACGAGCTGAAAACAGTAAAGTTGCTGGGAATGACGAGATCCCGGACGAGCTTCTCAAACACGGAAGTGAGCAACTGCATCGATCAATCCATCACATTATCCAGAAAATATGGGAGGTTGAAGAACTGCCTGTCTGCTGGTTGGATGGCCTCATATGCCCAATCTATAAGAAAGGGTACAGACTAGAGTGTGCCAATTACAGAAGGATCACCATTCTGAACTCGACGTACAAAATCCTGTCGCGTATCCTGTTTAACAGACTGAGACCGCTTGAGGAGTCCTTGATCGGCGAATACCAGGCAGGTTTTCGTGTGGGCCGATCAACGACGGATCAAATGTTTAGCCTGCAGATGATCCTTGATAAATTCCTGGAGTACAACTTGCAGACTCACCATCTGTTCATTGATTTCAAAGCAGCGTATGATTCAGTGAAGAGAAATAATATGTGGCAGATAGTGTCCAAACATGGTTTTTCGGCGAAACTGATTAGACTGATACGTGCAACGCTGGACGGCTCGAAATCAAGTTGCAGACGGAGTTGCAGAAGGATTGCAGACGAAGTGTCAACCTCGTTTGTGACCTTAGAGGGATTGAATCAGGATGATGCACTTTTGAATTTATTGTTCAAGATTGCACTCGAAGGCGCTATTAGGAGATCTGGGGTGCAGAGGCACGCCACTATCATCACACGGTTGCATATGCTCCTGGGCTTTGCGGACGACATTATTGGTATCGATCGCAGAGCAGTAGTGGAGGTTTTTGTTCCACTGAAGAGAGAGACGGCGAGGATAGGCTTAACCATTAACTCTACCAAGACAAAGTACATGGTGGCAGGTAGAGATAGGGGAAGACCTAGTGGTGTTGGTGCAGAGGTAGTGCTTGATGGGGATGTGTTTGTTGTTGAAGAATTTGTTTCCCTTTTAACGCTCGTGACATGTGACAATGACGTTTCCCGTGAACTGAAAAGACGTATTATTGCTGCGAATAAGGCCTTTTACGGATTACGCAACCAGTTTAGGTCCCGCAACATGCAGACGGAAACGAAATTTCCTCTATACAAAACGCTGATTCTACCAGTGACCCATAATGGGCATGAAGCATGGACATTAAAAGAGGCGGAGAGGATCAAAGTGTGCAGTGATAATTAGTGGACGTGAAAAAAAATCCTCTTGTCAAATATTTGTTCAAGTCCTCCAATTAGTGAAAATATTTCGTCCGTGTTGTGAAACTGTACGGTTCCAACGAAAAGAACTTAAAAGCTTGTAACCTTACACAAGACCGTCACTGTATCGCGGGAGCATTAATGCAGCTCACAGTCTCCATACAAAATAAAAGTATATATTCCTTTACCATGTTCAAAAACACTACACTCACAACAGCACAACAGAACAGATCTTGGGACCGATTCCAATTGTTGGTCAATCAGATATCTAAAGAGAGAAATGTTACCGAGTAGCCGTTGGCCTTCATCACGAACGGACTATATGAGTAGAGACGAGGGAGAGCACATTTGACCGAGAGTACCTAGTAAATAGCAGAGCTACAGCCATAATCAGGCACCAGGAACCCTGCATGAACGGATTCCATCGTAAAGCATCATCTCTCCCTTTTATTTATCACCACCCGATCGTGGAGTAAGCAATTGCTATGCACATTGCCAGATCTCGATCAAATTGAAGAGATCAGTAGCCGGTTAATCGTTAAGCAGGCAAGACCTGGGCAATTTAAAAAACGAGTTAAAGTTAATGTGCCTGACTGGCAATTTTTAGTGAGACATTTGATTCGGGAAGCAATGGTGGATGTGTTTGGCTAAAGTGATGAGACAGCCAACTAAAAAAGGTAGTGCTATGAGGCCAAACATCGTTTTGGTTGATATGCTGATGAAGTTAGGGTTTAACGAGTAATTATCTCCCATAGCCTTGTCCTAAATCCTGGAATCAGCAAAGTGGTTGTGATGGAGTAAACAGGTGATGATTTTGAGATCGGTAAGCTGAAAGTGAAGACCATCTTAAATGTATCCGAACCAATGATAAGCTGTGCTATAGATGTCCTTCATTTGTCTTCTCTGCTCAGGCCTTTCATTCCAATACCAAATCCAAATCCAAACTATTGGGAGTACCAGTGATTAGGTGGCCCAGACTGAGGATGGTAGATTCTGCTTCGGAGTGGCCAGTATTCTACTGGCAGGCACAACATTTGTCCGGACAAACCACCAAATTCTGCATGTCGTCGTGGGATACCCTGATACACTGACGCTCACCCCACAATAGGATTAAGTATTAAACCATAGCCGTAAGTAATAAACTAATCCCCTTGATGTAAAATTTATGCTTTAGATTTTGCTATGCGATGACTCGTTAATATTCTTCGATGGGTTACCTTATACTTGAACCCGGTAGGTTGAAGATTGGTCCCTGTGGTGAGGGTACCGATGCCTCTGCTTTTCTTCTACCAAATTTTGTCTCCCGTCTCATGCGGTCCTCCCCCCCAAAAAGGGGGTTGTGACAAGCTGTCTACAGCAATATATACAAGCTACTCCGGAAGAAACAGGTGGTCGAGAGGTTTATGTACCAAGATGGAAATCATTGATGTTTGAACCGTTTTATCGAACAACGAAAACATGATCAGGATTGTCGACAGCATTTTTGGGTGGCCACGATTCTGCTGGTCATCTGTTCGTGGCGTTCGTTTCAAATGGCGTTAGACAAGTATCGCGACAAGAGTTTGGATTCACAAGAATAGTAATTTCTACGCACTTACTGGTAAGGGCTTCTTCAGCCCTCAACTTTCATGACCAACGAAGTTATGGAACTGATCGTGATGGATTTGTCGAACCCGACAACGTATGGAGCTGGTCTTTATTTGGAGCAAGGCGAGAGCGTTGTTTCCATTAAACTTCTTTCCGGCTGTCGAATATAAAATAGATGGTACACTGAGAACTGGTCGCTATAGAGATTCTGCATATGGTTTGTATATGGGTTTTATCTGGACATTCGTTACAGGTTTTTCGGCAAGGTAAGTGATAAACTAGCCCATATTTACATAAATACTTTCATACAATATATTTAAAATATATTTATACATATCCCATGAATATGACATCCCAGAAAAACCATCCATGTAAATAAAGTGACATAAATTCTCACTATTAACTTATTCTCAAAAATGATGACATGATCTATCATTCAGCAGTTGATGGATCGTGCAACGTGGTGCAACAATTTTAGATTGTGCTACGAAAGATATTTTTTTCAAACTAAATAACTTGTTACTTGTTTTGTTTTTCACGTATCAAAATAATAACAGCATTTTATGTATATGCAGAGGATTTTGATAGAAATATTATACAACAGAGGCTTGTTTGCAGCCGTTTGATCATTCATTCATCCATTTAGAATTCATTTGTTGATCAAAATCATTATCATATTAGGGGGAAGGGGAATTTACTTTCTTTTTGCTCTTTTTTCGTTTCAGAGAGCGAGCAAAGGCGCTTAAACCTAGGCTTTTAGCCAGGGCAAGGCTAATACCTTCGCCCCATCCGAGGAAAATCATCGGCAAGGATAATGGAGTGACATAAATTTCTTAGCAAAGTCACTCCCAACGTATTTCCACAAATTTTCTATCATTTGCTTATAATGATACTCCTAAACCACATACCCTACCCACCATCCAATTCCTTGACATCTATGAGGGCATCGGTGAGTCGCTGGCCTCTCGTTAAGTAGATGTCATATCATCATTCCTTCCTTTTCCTAGTAACGGAGAAGATGGGCGTGGCCGGCAAAGATAGCTTTCATGTTTTATCATTTTGGACCCCAATTGGATTTCCATTGAATCCCAAATGGAAATCCATAAGCAATTGGGGTAAGAAAGGTAAAGAATATACATGACAACTATCAGTATGCAATCTACGAAATACTCCGTTACAACGCAACGCAACGCATGAAGCATGGACATTAAAAGAGGCGGATCGGATAGCTTTCAGGGTTTTCGAGCAAAAAGTGCTGCATACAACACTCGAAGGGAAACTAGAAAATGGTGTGTGGCGCAGACACTTGAATCATGAGGTGTGTCAAGTATACAAAGAAGAAAATATTGTGAATCGTATAAAATACGGCAGACTTCAGGGGACTGATCACTTAGTGCGAATGTCGGAAGAAAGAATAGCGAAAACAATATGCAACAGAGAACCAGATAGGAGCCGGCGACTTCGTGGAAGGCCACGAACACGCTGGCTGCACGCGGTGGAATCGGACCTGGGGACCATGAACGTTCGGGAAAATGGAGGAACATCGCCCAATACCGACAATTATGGAGCTCTACAATACGCCCGGCATATGTGTATCGACGCTTTAGCCAACCAGGTATCGAGGTAGGTATCACGTTTTACTGTGAATGAGCTATTATCGTCTACCCGGGATACTGTTTTGTGAATATAAGTTTCAAAGATTATGAGGACCACGTTGATTTAAATGGAAAAGCTGTCATAAATTCCAATAAGGCTAATGAAATGCAAAGAACAATTTATTCATATTGTTGTGAACAAGATATGATTTGCTCTTTCAAAATATTATATTCAAACATTTTGACGTAGGACTGCGTCTGCGTTTTCTATACCAAGGTACACTTTATGATTGTAAAAGTCGTAGACCGTCACGAAAATAGACTTTAATGTCTTAGCCGTTTCTCAATGAATTATATTTTGACGTAGGACTTACGTCTCTCTTCACTATACCGGGTGTCATTTCAATATTTCTAAATCGACCGCGTTACGCTGTGTTGAAAGATTTTGAATGATAATAGCGTTTGTCCCAGTGAACGGATCTCTTCGGAAAACCCCTTAATCAAGAGATCTTAAGTATGCCTTTCATATTCATACTTGATATGCCCCAAAAAACTTGTTTCAATAGGCCTAAAACTGTTTTGCAAACCATTGACTGCACTGAAACCTATAAATATGGGTGCCGCTTGTTCCTCGCGTCATTTGTTCGCTTGATTCTGATGTGTGCAGACGCTAGCGAATAAGCTGGAACTGCGCACCAAAATAAGCCATAAAAGAGGGTGACGCAATTTTTCCTTCTCATTCTGTTCGGGATTTTTTTTCTTTCATTCTAACCGGGACAAGCAAAGCCACAGCAGCATCGATTCGACAGCACTCGCAACTTTTCGCCATACAGCATCGTCCGCATCATCCGCTTTTCGACCCGGCAGCGCCGAGGCCACCATCAGCCAAAGCATGCCAGTATAGCCGCAGAAAATGTTCCAGAAGCAGCCCATTCTACAGACCCGACCCCGCAGCAGTGCCGAGGAGATACCGGCAGCAGCAGCAGCAGCAGCAAAGTCGAGCCGAAACTAGCCGGCATCAATGAAGAGCTGAGGCCGACCGGCATCAGTGTTGAGCCGAGACCGGCCGGCATTGGTATCGAGCCGAAACAAGTTGAAGAAAATCAAGAGAAAGAACTGCAATGTTCTTGAAGAAATCGCGTGTGTGTGTTTTGGTTTCGAGTAAAGAAACTCCCTCGGTCAACCAGTTCCCCGAAAGGAATTAATTTTCGGCCCTTATCAGGGCCAAGAGAGTTAATAATAATTTTCGCAATTGGGTGCACACGTCAAGCGGATACGCTGCATGAAGACAGCTTTGGTTTTGCGCTCCACCTACGAGCACCCACACGGAAGAAAAAAAGTATCTAAAATTGAGTTTTTTCTTAAACTTACTTTTGAGTTATTTTTTCTCTTCTCTTTCATCCACTCTTTCTTTTGTTGTCAAAAACAAAAGAGCCAAACAATCCAACGACGCCAGTTCAATACGGGAAGCCAATTTTGAGTTTTATTACCTGAGGTCGAGATTGAGTGAATTAAACTTACATTTGGGTAAATAAATTTTCCGTTGGGTACTTTTTAACATGGGAGTAAAGGCAAGCTACTTCGACCCTACTTACTCAATTTTGGCTTCCCGTACGGATGTTAGAGGTTGGGTGAATTAAACTCACTATTGGGTAGTTTATTTCTTCCGTGCAGCATCAGCCTTACAGTCCGCTGCAACATGACATGGAGATAGAAAATGTATTTCTTTGAAGCAAACGGTTCTTCTGAGAGCCACTGGTATATATAATATCAAAGTTTTAAATACCCTCTGCGTTAGAAAATGTACTTGGGTGTCAAATCCAATATTCTAGAGATAAAATGTTATACGCGAATAGCAGATTTTCAAGATTTTTTTATAACCGTGACATAACAAGAACTGTGACCACGAAGTGGACGAAAAACTAGACTTGACAATGCCTTTAAAGACACTTAATATGTCCAAATTTCTCACATAATCTAATTTAGATAAATAAATCGGTGATAACAGCCCAAACATTATTATATAACAGTTTTCGTGAGCAATTTAAAAAAATATCTCAAAATGAAAAGCTATCAATCGATTTATATAGAAAAACATTGTTTGATACTGTTCGCGCACAAAGCGAACGTGACTGAATGTTCTCCCAAGCTACCAATCCTAAATTTTCCGCACTTCCCACCTGAACAGCAATTCTTAGCTCGATTGCCTGGCTTGTGGCCTGTACCGTGCGAAAAGTCCCGTTAGGAAATAGACGCCAGCAGCGAGCAACAAAAGAAAGAAGAAGAAGCCCATCACGAACGCGTCGATGATGATGACGCTTTGGCTGACAAAGGAACGGGATACAAGACGCTCACTGATTGGCCGACCAATCGGGAAGCAGAGACGATTCAAAATTAAGTATAAAAGAAAAGTGCATTCGCTTACAGAGCATTTTATAGGGATGAATGACCGCCTGAGTTAATATCCCTCAAAAACAAACCATCATCATCATTACAGAGCATTCAGTCCTTCTTATTAGTTGGACCAAGCCGAAACAAACAGCCTTTTTCAAGGCTATAAGAGTTAAATAATTTCCTTGGACATGGACTCGGAGGCCCTTCAGTCGAAGCTGCGAATGAGCTGCTGCTGGGTCTGACGATAAGGCATAAAGGCTCACCAGACCTAAGCGATTTCATCGCCGCGAAGGCGACAATTAGTCGCTGCGATTCTATCGTTGGGTCGCTGCAGGCAATATTTGTTGTACGCTTCCATACCAACAGCGACAGAATCGCTGTCGCCAAGCGATAGAATCGCGTCGCCAAATGTCGCGTCGCGTGTGTTTGGGGAACCTTAAAATAGCGCAACGTGATTTTTTTCCTTTCATTCTGACCGGGACAAGACAAGTAACAGTAATATCGATTCGATAACATTCACACCTTTTAGCAAGGCAGCATCGTCCATACTATCCACTTTTTCGGCCCGGCAGAGTCGAGGCCAACATCAGCCGAAGCATAGCCATCAGTACAGAAGAAGAAGTTCCAGAAGCAGTCCACCCCACAGACCCGAAACCGCAGCAATGCCGAGCAGATACCGGCAACAGTAGCAGAGTCGAGCCGAGGCCGGCCGACATCAGTATCGATCCGAGACAGGCTGAAGTAAAGCAAGAGAAAGAATTGCGATGCTTTTGAAGAAACCGTGTGTGTTTTGTGGTTTCGAACAAGAAACTCTTTCGGTCAACCAGTTGTCCATGAAAAAGTTATTTTCCGGCCCTTATCAGGGCCAAGAATGAAGATGATAATGTTCGCAATTGGTCACCGATTTATCGGTCGGCAGTTCGTATCCCACTGGTTCCATCTGGAGAAACAACACACGTCGGCACATACCTTTAGCCGTTTTAAGTTAAAATTATATTTTTTGGATTATTTGATCAAGGAAGAATCAACGCTTCTTTGTGATGTTCTAAAAATACTGATTGTGAAATATTTACAATTAATAATTGGAATAAAAAGTAGAAAAAGGTACAATTACCAATATCGTACATGCATTGCAAGCAAAGAAATTAAAATCCAGCAATTTGCGGGTTTGAACAAGATTTCACACAGAGCAGGAGCGACTAGATTGATAACAGAGGTTGAAATGAACTTGCCTTGCAGAAGAGGAAAGCTACCAAAAATGTATATGCAAATATTTTAGGCATACTTACATGTATCAATACGTTTGGTTTTGTAAGAACAGAGTTTGTTATCACTGAAGTATTTTGCATATTAAAAAGGTCGAAAGGACCCAAGGTCGAAAAGGAAAAAGAGTAAAAGAAAAAGGAAGAAAGAATAAGAACGAAGGTAGAAGTTAAAAGAAAGAAATAATAAGGAAGAAGGGAGCTATAAGAATGAAGACGGGAAAAAGAATGAGACAGAAGAAAGAAGGACCGTAAAAAATCCATTTGACGTTTGTTGTGAATGTTTTAATGTTATCAGTAATTTGTATGATTTTTTTTAAGTAAACGGATGTTGTAGCCGGCACGGAGCGATCCGTTCATAAAAGCGCGTGGCTTAAGCGCCACTCCATTAAGGAGACCACGGCCCAATTTAATTTGCCCGGATGAGACTCTCTCAAGGCGAGTCCATTTAAATTTTCCCGATAAGGATTTATGGATCGATCCAGCCAGCAACAACGAAACGTGCCAAATTGGGTCCACCCTATCTTCCATCCATACTTTACAGTCACATCACACACTCAAAGAATCGGTGAGAGCCCACCAGAACCTAATACACTCTAAGCTTGAGTGCCGCTCTCATCATCGGCGGACTCTCTCCTCTCACCAACAACCATCAATGAGTTGGAAGCAACATAACACACCACAGTCAAACTCGCAAAGAGGACGGGACTCGAAACTAACAAACAATATCGCGTTGTGACGTTAAACACAATCAATTAACTAATTGGCTAGGGAGACACATTGAAACATTTTATTTACTAACAACTGAAACATTTATTGTCTTAATACTAACAGGGGCACATGTTTGTTCGGGGTTTGTGTTCTGTTCGTTTTAGTGTTTGTGTTCATTCATAATTTCTGTCTCCTATCTTGTGTGCGGTTTCTCTTCCCTAGCTCTCTCTTTCGTTTGTGCTCTGTGCTGTGTTTTAATGTGACGTCACTCTTCCACGCAGCGCAGCTGCTGACTAGTCTGCGCCTCTGCTACTTGATGTTATTTTTGGTGGTGGCGAAAACGGCTCACGCATGCATGTTTCACGGGTCCGTGATGGCGGACCCAAGCGGTCGTCGGTGGATTGCGACTCGCGAAAATTGTTTCGGCTTCTATTAGCAGCACATTTGGGTCATCAGTCTACGACTGGCACAAAAAACGTTTCCTCCGCGGCGCCCTCCTCGGACGCCGCACTCCAATCAAAAAAGGTTTGCTGACTCACCGGTTTGTTGTGGGTTTTACGTAACCTGACCCAGTCGATGACCTGACGGTGGGGTCGACGCTCCCGGCTTGTTGACGCCGGCGATGACGCTTCTGGCTGGTGGATCTCGTCCACGTGGAGGCCCCCTGGCCTTCCCTTGGACCGATATGGCGACGGATCGGTCCGCTTCTAGCAGGTGACGATCGCCAGGAATGTTTCGTCCGTCGGGGAGAAATGTCGCGCTGGGGTACGATGTGATTGCTGCGGGTGGGAAAATACACGCCAATCTGGCTGGACGAACAATATGAGCACAAGCACTAAACATCACACTATGAGCACGTCAATTTACCTTTCACTTCAAAATTGTTTCCTACTACCGCACACAATCTTGCAACGCACACTTAATCTTGGCCTACTATGAAACGAACAAATTATTCAATTAATTAATTACACTTAACGTCACTTAAGGGTACATACTTATGCACAACGAGACATTACTAAACCAACGCGGACACTTCCAACTTATTGGATGATCACGGACGAAATGATTGAGCCCGTGAATCCTCAGATCAAGGAAGGTGGGCTCGGACACAACCGGAAAAACGTCATTTCCCGACTCCCTTCGTGTATGATCGTGACCTTATTTGGTACGATGGATAATCTGACACGAAAGTTGTGCTGCGTTCCCTCTCCCACCTTATCCAAAAAACAAATGGCCTCGACCTTGGAGAGCCTGGCTGATTGATAAATGCCCGCTTGCCTATGTTAAGGGATATGTTATCCTAAACTATTGGCGATTTGTAGATTGGCTTTCTTACAATCTATCTTATGTGAACTAGTTACAGTAATTTATGTACAAAATATTAACAAAATTCCTGGCTGCTACAATGTTCACGTCACGCATTAGTTTTTAAGCTTTTTAGTCTGTACGATTAATAACATAGTCGAAGACTATGCAGCCGTGGGCGGTCACTCATGCTCATGCTGCTTCCCAACGAGCGCTTGTGATTCTGCCGCCCTCGCTAAGTGATTACGATTTGCATTTTGATGGAAATTTGTCTCAGCTCAACCTTCTCTTGAGTAAAATGGTGATTATGAAAAGAACCGATTTATTTTCAATAATGCGCCTTTCCAATCACAAACAGTATTCTTGAGAGAAAACTATCAAAGCTTTTCTTTTTATAAAATGCTGGTCCAGTAAAAGGCCGATTTTCTTTCAACAATGTTCTTTTATAATCTCTAAAAGTAATCAAATGTTGATCCGAACCCAGCGTTATAATTTCACTTGACTGCTGCTACTGTCTGACGGCAATTCGATGAGCTTATGTCTTCTCATGAGTAAAATGGTGGTCTTGAAAAGGACCGACTTATTTGAGTAACGCATTTTTTGCAATCACTGACAGCATGCGAGGAAATTTTATTTGAGTGCTGTCTAAAAAGCTTCAACTTGATTATTTGCACAAAATAACGAAAGAAGCCTTCATTGCGTCCACTCTGATTTTGATTCTTCCTCGGTTCCAATCACTAAATGGACAGTAGCCAACCAGTAGTCGAAAACTCGCGAGAAAGTTTTACTTGTATGCTAATATTGGCCAACCGCAAGATGCTGCAAGATGCTGACGGTGCTGGTTTGCCCGCTTCCCGCGACATCTTGTTTGAACTTAGGTTCGGAGCCAAACTTGCACGGTGCTCAATTTTGATGTCTGTGCTTGCGATGTACGAACGGAACTGGTTGGTTTACTTATATCTAAACTTCTCTACAGGGAAGGGCCTTTTGGCCGAACATACCCTTTGGCCGAACAAACCACTAGGTTATTGGGCCGAAAAGGTCATTTGGCCGAATAAGTCATTTCACCGTATAGGTAATTTGGCCGAAAAGGTCATTTGGCCGAATAGGTCATTTGGTCAAATAGGCCAGTTGGTTGAAAGGGTCATTTGGCCGAATAGGTCATTTAACCGAATAGGCCATTTAACTGTAATGGTTATGCGGCCGAGAAGGTCATTTGACCACAAAGGCAGAAAAAGGATATTTGGGTGAAAAGGTCATTTTGCCGAAAAGATCATTTGACCAAATAGCTTATTTGGCCGAAAAGGCCATTTAGCCGAATGTGTCATTTGGTCGAAAAGGTCATACGGCCGAATGTGTCATTTGACGGCTTACATCTCACTTCTCACTGTGAAAAGTGAGAAATAAGAAGTTAGAAGTGGTTTATGAGAAGAGAGGCGTCTTCCTTCTAGACCTGTATGCCAATCTACTTATAACCGGCGGCTGCGTGAATGCTATTTTCTAACGGCGGCGACTCAGCTGGCGCCGCGCCACGGTCGCTCTCGGCGAAGGCGTGGATCGGCGCGGATCAAAATTATCTTTCAAACAATTTCTGAAGTACATTCCTTTTTAAATGTTTGCATTTCTCGTACAGTTATGGTGGTAAGCATCATCGAAAATAATAGTTGTTAGGGGCGAGCGATTCCCCAGGACCCTTGGAAGAAATTCCTCTGAATTTCTTAAGGTAGAATTCCTCTGAACTTTTGAGAGAGGGTACCCTTGTGTTTCCGGCCCGGAGGCTAGAGGGGATTTGCTTTTTATTAAGTTTTCTATTTTTACAGTCACAACAAAGAAAGTTTATCATTTTCATTCGACCAAACTGATGTATACTGTTCGCATGTTGCCCTATCACACGATGGACGACTTGGGCATTTCAAATGATGTTCAGCTCAGCCCTGACATAATAAATCTGGAGATCTTGTAGGATTCCAAAAAGCCTTGATAGGTTAAAAAACCATTGATTTACTTCGAACCCAGAATACATTATATATTACATATTGGATAAATTAGTTAGTAAAATTATTTTGTTTGGCTTACAATTCAGTGGCCCGGTGACCACAAAAAACTAACTATATAAATGCTACGATGACATTTATTTAAAAATTCTGTTCTACATCCCAATACAACATACTTGTCGATAATTTTCAATTACATATTTTGCAACAAATTAACTTATAGGAACAAATCTAGTACATATTTTCAAATTGATTGAGAAAATTCTTGCACGAGTTGTCTCCTCCTAATTTATGTTGCAACATCGCGTCTACTGAGACCTTTTCACTGGTTATATTGCTTCGGTGACAAAAGCAGCTTAGCAAAGCAAAATAAGTCTACGGAGTTTTTAAAATCCATCTGAAAGTTCCAAGTTTTTTCTTATTTAACTTGTAGTAGCCTTGAAATCTAAAAGTTTTACCGACGTTTTAAAAGTTTTTATGTTTTTAGTAGTGTCGACCATACATGTAGCTCAGTATTTTACTTGAATTTTCTTTTATCAATCAAAATCTTAGATATTTCTAAATCTCAATAATTATATCTGACATTGACGTTATGTCTTTCGTGTTTAGCATACCTCTTACTAGAGTTTCCATTTCCCGGCCATTTTTGTTGTCCCGGGATTCGGGATGAACTTGTTCGTATATCCCGGGATCCAGGGATTTTTCGATTTTCGAATAAGAAAACTTATTTTTTGATTTAAAAACGATGTTATTCAATGTTCAGGGGTAAAGTTCATATTTTAGAAAGGCCCGATAATACAGAGTTCAAATTTGAACTCAATTCAATTCTAATTTGAATCGATTCTTTCGAAAAAAAAACGACTTCAAGAAGCAAATATTATTCACGTTTTTCTCGGAAGGTAGAGTACTCTTTTGGAATATATGATCACCGAGTCCGAGAAGAAGGGTTCGCTGGCGGTTGAAGTCGGCTTGACTGTTTGCATTGTTTTGAATATGCATTGGGTTTAGACAGTTGCTGGGATTGCATTCAATACCCTAGTGGCGAAAGATGGAAGATGCGCAGTAGAATCGTACGTACATGATGACCTTTTCTTTGTCAATCCTTTTTATCGGATAAGCAAGGATAAGCAGCTGGAGTCGGAGTCCCTCGGGAACTTGTAGGGGTCCAAGCTCTAAAACAATATTTGATGCAGCGACCATATTTCATTTCATTTATTTAGTCTACATCTAAACAGATAACTCTGAATCAACAATTTGACGCCAGAATACACGGTTTGAGGCCGCATCTCTCCATCCTCGAATACGCCCCACGTTCGCCAAGTCTGGTCTGTCCATCTCGCTCGCTGCGCTTCACGCCGTCCCGTTCCTGCCGCGAACACCATCTTTGCAAGGTTGCTGTCCGGCATTCTTGCAACATGCCCTGCCCATCGTACCCTTCCGGCTTTAGCTACCTTCTGGATACTGGGTTCGCCGTAGAGCTGGGCGAGCTCATGGTTCATTCTTCGCCGCCACACACCGTCTTCTTGCACACCGCCAAGGATGGTCCTAAGCACCCGTCTCTCGAATACTTCGAGTGCTTGCAAGTCCTCCTCGAGCATTGTCCATGTTTCATGTCCGTAGAGGACAACCGGTCTTATTAGCGTCTTGTACATGACACATTTGGTGCGGTGGTGAATCTTTTTTGACCGCAGTTTCTTCTGGAGCCCATAGTAGGCCCGACTTCCACAGATGATGCGCCTTCGTATTTCACGACTGACATTGTTATCAGCCGTTAGCAAGGATCCGAGGTAGACGAATTCCTCGACCACCTCGAAGGTATCCCCGTCTATCGTAACACTGCTTCCCAGGCAGGCTCTGTCGCGCTCGGTTCCGCCCACAAGCATGTATTTTGTCTTTGACGCATTCACCACCAATCCAACTTTTGCTGCTTCACGTTTCAGGCGGGTGTACAGTTCTGCCACCTTTGCAAATGTTCGGCCGACAATGTCCATGTGATCCGCGAAACAAATAAATTGACTGGATCTGTTGAAAATCGTACCCCGGCTGTTACACCCGGCTCTCCGCATGACACCTTCTAGCGCAATGTTGAACAACAGGCACGAAAGTCCATCACCTTGTCTTAGTCCCCGGCGTGATTCGAACGAACTGGAGTGTTCGCCCGAAATCTTCACACACATCAACGAACAGATGGTGCGTTGGGACCTGGTATTCACGGCATTTTTGAAGGATCTGCCGTACAGTAAAGATCTGGTCCGTTGTCGAGCGGCTGACAACGAAGCCGGCTTGATAACTTCCCACGAACTCATTCACTAATGGTGACAGACGACGGAAAATGATCTGGGATATCACTTTCTAGGCGGCATTAAGGATGGTGATCACTCGAAAGTTCTCACACTCCAGCTTGTCGCCTTTCTTGTAGATGGGGCATATAACCTCTTCCTTCCACTCCTCCGGTAGCTGTTCAGTTTCCCAGATTCTGACTATCAATTTGTGCAGGCAAGTGGCTAGGTTTTCCGGGCCCATCTTGATGAGCTCAGCTCCGATACCATCCTTACCAGCTGAGGTGCTGCGTAATGGCCATATTCTTGGAGGCGGCGAAATCAATTAGTCGTATGCCGTTTTCGTTCGTCAGCCGGTGAGCGCTAAACTTCCCAATAGTCGGTCTAAACTCCTCCTCTTGGCCAACCTGAGCGTTCAAATCTCCTATGATGATTTTGACGTCGTGGCTTGGACAGCTGTCGTACTCACGTTTCAGCTGCGCGTAGAATGCGTCCTTATCATCATCAGTGCTTCCGGAGTGTGGGCTATGGACGTTGATTATGCTGAAGTTGAAGAACCGGCCTTTGATCCTCAACCTGCACATTCTCTCGTTGATCGGCCACCACCCGATCACGCGCCTTTGCATATCGCCCATCACTATGAAAGCTGTTCCCAGCTCGTGAGTGTTGCCGCAGCTCTGGTAGATGGATCCTCTAAACCTCTAAACGTTCGCACCATTGATCCTTTCCAATAAACCTCCTGCAGCGCTACGATGCCGAATCCACGGTACTTGAGCACATCGGCGAGTATGCGTGTGCTCCCGATGAAGTTGAGAGATTTGCAGTTCCACGAACCGAGTTTCCAATCGCTAGTCTCTTTTCGTCGCAGTGTCAGAGGAGGACACCACTCGTCGCAAGCACGCTGTAGTTCTCAAAGGCAGCGTTCTTACGCCAAGTGATGATCTACCTAACAACAATAACTGACGCCGCCAGCGGTCATACTTCACTACTAGTTTAATACAAAGAGCACAAAATCAAAAAAAACGCTTACATAGTTTTGGCCACGCTTTTACACTGCGTACTCCTATGTGCGTCTGACTGCTCACTTCGCACTACTCGGTTTGCACAGTGAGAAGTGGAAAATTAGGATTGAGTAGTGAGACGTCTCACTCTCCCTCCTTATTTCTTACTCCTCACTGTGAAAAGTGAGTAGTGCGAAATGGGTAGTGCGACGTCTCACTACTCACTTCGTTTTTACAGTGGAAAGTGAGAAAGGAAGAGTGAGAAGTGAACAGTGAACGTCTCACTTCGCACTCCTCATCACTCACTTTTCATTACGAAAAGTGAGTAGTGCGAAACGAGAAGTTCGACGTCTCACTACTCACTTAGCACTACTCACTTTTCACAGCGAGAAATATGAAATGAGTAGTGAAAAAAGAGACGTCTCACTTCTCACCCCTCATTTCTCACTTATCAATTCTTACTGCATGAAGAGCAAATTCAGAAGAGAGACGCCTCTCTTCTCATAAATCACCTATAACATCTTATTTTTCACTTTTCACAGTGAGCTGTGAGACGTCAAATGACACATTCGACCGAACAACCTATTTGGCCGAATGTCGTTCGACCAAATGAACTGTACGGCTAAATGACCTTATCGGCCAAATGACCTTTTCGGCCAAATGAACTTTTCGGCCCAATTGACGTTTTCGGCCAAAAGAGATCGTAGTGTGCGGCGTGCGACGGGCGGATGTGAAAATTTTTGACGGCTTAATTTTTTTTCTCGTTTCGGCTGATGGTGCTACACCAGAAAAAAAAGTTTTCCTTATTGTTCGCTTTGTGTGTCCGTGATGTTATATTAAAGTGTAAAATTTACAGTACCCAATTGAATTCGGTGTTCTTAAATGATTTTGCATGGTGTGAAAAAGGACGGTGTCGGATTTAACATCGTGATCACAATCGGATGCTTTTGAACACTTTTGTCTTCTCCGAGAACAAACCCACGCCACAGAAAATTTGAAGCATGCTTATACTACTTGTACGAAACTATAAAAATGGCGTATGCCGAAGATGAAGATACCACCTTACCATCGACAACCCTTGCAACGTTGACCTGGTGCAGCAAGAAGAGTTAGCGGAAGAAACCCTTAGAGAGCTGATTTGAATGCTAGAACATCCCTGCATGGACCATAACGAACTGTTTAAGCTATTGGAGCTGGCCGAAAAGGCAACAACGCAACAGGTGGAACAGCCGATCGACGGAAGATCCGATGAAGTTCCAGTATTTCAGGGAGGCTTCATGGCATATGAGTATTTATTTATTATTGCTTAATATTTTTTAATAATATGTGAAACAAGCATACACATGTATGTATGGTTGTTAATGACAGCTTCAACTGACAGCTTACCAAAAGTAGCTGATGGGCACGTTTGAGAAGTGCGCTTTTTAGGTTATAGGGTCAAATATATCATTTCATCTCGTTGGTAAGATACAACAACTATTCAAAAATATATGTGTAATGAATTCAACTAAATGCGCGCTAGATTCAAAATATATTGTATATATTTTGAATCCGGAAGTTTGATAAACGGTAGCATAACCAGGCGGGGCTTACTGTTAGTGATAGTGACCTCGGAGTGTACATGAAATACCAGGCACTCTGAAATGGGTCATTGGAGCTGCAGTAGAACTAGCACTTTCTAAACCCCAGATTAAATCTGACTGTTTTAACAGACAGCTTTCTTCCATAACATCACTGCCAGTCAGTGGGGGTTGGTACACACACACACACACACACACACACACACACACACACACACACACACACACACACACACACACACACACACACACACACACACACACACACACACACACACACACACACACACACACACACACACACACACACACACACACACACACACACACACACACACACACACACACACACACACACACACACACACACACACACACACACACACACACACACAATTGACGTTTTCGGCCAAATAACCTTTTCGACCAAATAACTTATTCGGCCAAATAACCTATTCGACCAAATGACCTTCTCGGCCATATAACCTATTCGGCCAAATGATCTTTACGGTCAAATGACCTTTTCGGACAAATAGCCTATTCGGCTAAATGAGCTATTCGGTCAAATGACCTTTACGGCTAAATAAGCTTTTCGGCCAAATGACCTTTTCGACCCAATTGACGTTTTCGGCCAAATGACCTTTTCGGCCAAATAACATATTCGACCAAATGACCTTCTCGGCCATATAACCTATTCGGCCAAATGACCTATACGATCAAATGACCTTTTCGGCCAAATGGCCTATTCGGCCAAATGAGCTATTGGGCTATATGACCCTTTCGGCCAAATGACTTCCGGCCTTATGGTCTGTTCGGCCTAGTGGCCTTCGGCCGAACGCCCTAACCCTTCCCCTATTAGGGCAAATGACCAAGGAATGTAATTGTCGCTGAAAAATGCAAAAAACAAGCGACAAAAGAGAATAGCGATAACTCTTTGTCCCCATCTGCAGAGGATAAAGACATTGTTGCGTTCCATTTTATTTGCAACAACCATGGAGAGGTAATTGTTGTGAACTTTTCAAACTGCGATAACTTGTTTATTTTAGGAGAAAAACGCAAATCATGTCAACAGATGGTTAAGTGTATGTCTAATCTATGATAACTGATACTAATTTAACCAAAAACATCATCGGAAACCGACTACTTCTCAAAATGCGTGGCAGGCGATCATTGTCCTATTCTGTTGCAGTTTTGGACAAACGCTTATTGCGAGTTGATTTTGTCCCAACATTTACAAGAGAGGATAATGTTGTTGTCATTGGCAATGTTGTTATTTTACATTCCTTGCAAATGACCCATTCGGTCAAATAACCTATTCAGATAAATTTCCAATTCGTCCATTCGGGTTTCGGCCCAATGGTTTGTTCGGCCTAGTGGCATTCGGCCAAACGACCCTTCCCCTTTCATCAAAAATAAATCTGCGTTCAGCTAGGACGACTTGTTCTGCTTTCCTTGGATTCTGAAACTGAAAAACATTCGCTTTCTTCACAATAATAGAAATTGCTGAAAACGAAAATTGATTTCAATCACTTCCTTCTTTTATACTCTTGAATGGCACTTAATTAGATAAAATAAACTTTACAGTACACAGCCTTCGCACCTCACCTTGCTCAGGTTGAGTTTTTGCCAACGTTTCAAATTGCTTCACCACGGAACCAAAAACCACTGAACAAACAAAGGAAACCCATTAGTGTGGCGCGTGAGAAGTGTTTAACCGAATAAAAAAAAACGAAACTCTAAATGGCGAACCTGGTTGTACTGGTGCGGGATAATTCTGCCTCTTGGAATGCGGTCCAGCGCGCGAAGGCAAACGGCGAGCCAGTAACAGCGGCGGCGAACTAAAAGAGATAAATCTTCATAGTTTCGCAAAAGTTTGCGCCCCGATCTTACCCTGCCCGGTCGTCGATGGCCGCACAATGAAGCGACCGAACTGTATTCAGCCCTCCGTGAAAAATATTATTTAGATGAACATTCTTCTTTAAACTTTTGTAATGTGGTTTTGAATATTTTACCATTTCTCGATATTTTGAACTATTGCTTGAAAAAATCTCGGTTACCAATAAGATCATTGCTTTATATTATTTTCGAATGTGCGAACTCTTTCATCCCTTTCAGTCAAATAATAAATTATCTTACAGAACTTTCATCGAGCCGCCACTCAAAACTGACCACCAACCCCAAGAAACTTGGGGTTGGTGGTCAAGGCGATGCGGTCGGCTGGATGGTGTAAAATACCGTCTAATGTTTCAACTGCAAGAAAACAATTTACGGCTTTTAGTTTTGTTATTCGAACCAGGGTTCAATTTTTTCCCCAAATTCCATAAACGTAAAATAAACTGCCACAATGTCAACAAACCGGAATCGCCGACCGTAATAGCCGGATGACGGCGAATTTGTCTTGATGATAATCCCATAAGCAGCAGCGACGGTGAACCGCGCACCGCTCCGTAATGGTCGTTTCCGGAGTGAATTTATGACGCCATTTGTTGCTGTTGGTGAGGCACCTCTGATAGATGACCTGGCCGCCCATTTATGGGATCGATTTACGGCTCGCCATCGAGTCCAACCAATAACTTGGCTTATCGATCTGTCAAACCACACCGCACCGTCTGACCACCACACCACGGGCGGAAAGAGCTGCCGAAAATTTCGGATGTTTGTCTTGGCTTGTCTAACGCGGGAGAAGTACGGTTCCCAAGAAAGAACGAATTAAGACATGTCAGGAGCCTGTAGGCGAGCGAGAGCGCTATTTGTTTGTGCCAAAGCGGTACGTGCTGAAGGTTGCTTTCTTGCAGCTGGTCACGTTTTCAATTAAATGGTTCCTTTGGAGTAGATTTGACCGCGCCAAGGCGATGTTTGAGTAGGAAAATTGATCTATTATTAGTTAACGAAAATAAAAAGGCTATTTTTTATTTATTTCAGTAAGTTGCGATTGAATATTAAGCAGGATAGAATTGCAGCAAAAATAGCAAAGTCATAATAATCTAACTCGAAAAAGTTGTCTTTGGTTCAGTTTATAATTTTGACATGAAACAATTAGTCAATAAATGCTTTTAAATGTTCTGTCACTAGTGTCTAATCTACGAAGTATACCGTAACTATGCTATGCTGCTATGAAAAGTTTTCAAATGTTGAATTCCAATGTTTTAAAATACTTCGCGGTCAAAATAGATTTTGGCCATATGAATTCCGTTTCAGGATCTTGTTCAGACGCCGAAACCTTTATCAGCTGTAAAAATATTTCAAGACCTGTCTGACAAATTGATTTCATTGTTTTTTATTTACGATGGAGCACACACAATTTTGCTTTGATTATCAATCTCAGGACCGTATGAAGTAAGGCATGTCTACAAAAGTGATTTTTTTAGGAACCAGTATAGAAATCCTATTGAACTTGGTGATTGCGCATAATGGAGCACAATGGAGTACGTCGTTTATCCCCGTCGTCAGCAGGATCGCAGAAATCCAATTCGAAAGCACAATAAACAAGCTTTTAATTGAATCGCTTTCCAATGTATGCCTCTGTTGTTGCCGCTCTTGATGAGGCAATACTGGAGTCTGATGGGGCTGACTGTTTGCTCAAGCCTATACGTTTCCTACGAAGCAGGACCATACCGGGCGAATGCGAAAGCACCCGATTGTTAGTCCGAGGGGATTGGCGAGCCCAGCATATTAAGTGGAAGTGGATGGAGAGCGAATTTCTTGCGAAAGCACATATGGCGAGGATGGGCTATTGCTTTTCTACTTCCCGGAGACGACTTAGCAGACAGCAAACTGAAGAAGACTTTCGAGAACCGATTCGACAGTGATTGATTCGTGCGCTGTGCGAATAAACACACGGTCCTCTGTCTGCTGAATCGAAGATCTAAAACTTTGATGAGTACTGGGAAACATTCTGCTGTTTTCGTTTCCAGGAAGAATAACAAATATGAAAAGGAATATTTGAATAGAAGTGCGTAGAAAATTTTGCATCCTTCCACCTAATTGATTACGTCTTTCTAGTTTTCCAATTCAATCTGCGTTCAAAGGTTCCTTCCAAAAACAAAGCAAATCAGCAAGAGCACTTTACGTCAGACTCACATTCTTGGATCAACTTGAATAAATCACCTTCATTTCATTCATTACTTCCATAGAACGACTCACTCCATAATAATAGTAGAGTTGTTTAACGGTCCTGTTGAGGCGCCACACACAATGGAAAACTCTGAAAAATACGATTAAAACCATTCTGAAACATTTAATTATCATTAAGATCAAAAACTTCATCATAGAATTTGTTTGTAAAGATGTCCGACGATATCTTAGGCATGATGTTAAAAAGAGGTATCCTACCCATTTTTCAAAAAAAAATTTTCGGGTCTTCAACAAAGTTTAGAAATAACATGTTTTGAGAAACTTTGCTAAAGATACTGTATGTTTTCCTCCTAATTTCAAGAGTTAAATGAACCGGTGCCAGCGAAAGTGGTAGATATACCGTTCATTTATTGCCTTTGTAGTTTTTGATCGACTTGAACGACTGATTATTGGCGTTTTTTGTTTGATTGAAAAAAATCTTTGATTATTTGGTCACAAAGTAGGAAAAGGTTCGCTTCAACGGCGTTGAAGTCACTAGTATGTTTGCATGATTGCATGTTTATGTACGTAAATTAAACGCATTAAACTAAATTGGACTGCAAATAAACATAATACGCAAGGGCTATTGGACTTGTATGGATATACTGGGTTGATTTTATTTGAATACCAGGTGGAGTGGACCTGGTAGACTAACCTATCTGAACTCCGAAACAATTTTAGTCACAAGATGAATCATTGCACAAATGTACCATGCGTCTCCATATGCTTTTATGATGAAGCTATACCGTGCGGGACCGAAATCCACACAGCACCGAAATCCGTCCACCTCATGAGATATCAATAAATTAAAGGGGGTTAAAGGTAATTAATGAGCTCTCACTTAGAATACTAATCAAATGTGGAACAAGTAACACACTTGTCTTACAAAACTTCGAAAAAATGCTTGAACTGACTTGTCGTTCAAGATTCCTTAGAGTTTATCTCAACTACATATCAACAGATCTTTGTCTTCCGTGTTATAATCCATCTCGAGTTCACTTCACCAACGACAGTTCCTCCATTGAATACGATCTATCCATGAAACATGCTATTCAAGGAATACCAGATCATCTTCGAAAAATATTCATTCCCTCACTTTTTTCCGAAAATATGAACATGTCAATTGCAACAACAGATACTTCACTGATGGTTCTCGCATTAACGGATCCGCTGGCTTCGGTGTTTTCAATGTAACTTCAACCACCTTCCGAAAACTTCAGGAACCGTGTTCGGTTTATGTTGCTGAGCTGGCAGCAATTAACTTCGCTTTGGGGATAATTTCCAATCAGCCCGTAGACCATTATTTCATCTTCTCGGATAGTCTTAGTTCTATCGAGGCACTCCAGTCGATGAAACCTGTTAAACACGCATCTTATTTTCTTACAAACATAAGACAGCAGATGCGTGTTTTGGTCGAAAGATCATTCAAGATTACCTTTGTTTGGGTCCCTTCTCACTGCTCAATCTGCGGCAATGAGAAGGCAGACTCGCTGGCAAAGGAGGGCGCACAGGAAGGAGAGGTTTATGATAGACAGTTCTCGAGCAACGAGTTTTTCCCATTAGTCAGTCAGAGTACTCTTCAAAGTTGGCAAAGAAATTGGACACACAACGAACTTGGACGGTGGCTATTTTCTATAGCTCCAAAAGTTTCTGGGCGAGCGTGGTTCAGAGGTGAGGACTTAAGTCGAGGCTTCATTCGCGTGATGTCGAGCTTATGTCCAATCACTATTCACTAAACGCACATCTGTACAGAATAAACCTTGTCGATAGCAACTTATTTGGGTGTGGAGCCGGTTATGATGACATCGATCACGTAGTTTGGTCCTGCTCGGAAAATGACGCCTCGAGAGAGCAATTATTTGATACCCTTGTGGCCCGAGGTAAACAACCCTTCAGGGAAGATCGAGGTGTTTTGGGAGATCGTGATGTTGTCTATATGCAGGCCATTTATAGTTTTCTTTGTGTTTTCCGGAAGTTCCTCCGGGAATTCCTCGGGAAGTTGCTCCGGGAATTCCTCCGGGAATTCCTCCGGAAGTTCCTCCGGGAATTCCTCCGGAAGTTCCTCCGGGAATTCCTCCGGAAGTTCCTCCGGGAATTCCTCCGGAAGTTCCTCCGGGAATTCCTCCGGAAGTTCCTCCGGGAATTCCTCCGGAAGTTCCTCCGGGAATTCCTCCGGAAGTTCCTCCAGAATTCCTCCGGAAGTTCCTCCGGGAATTCCTCCGGAAGTTCCTCCGGGAATTCCTCCGAAGTTCCTCCGAATTCCTCCGGAAGTTCCTCCGGGAATTCCTCCGGAAGTTCCTCCGGGAATTCCTCCGGAAGTTCCTCCGGAATTCCTCCGGAAGTTCCTCCGAATTCCTCCGGAAGTTCCTCCGGGAATTCCTCCGGAAGTTCCTCCGGGAATTCCTCCGGAAGTTCCTCCGGGAATTCCTCCGAAGTTCCTCCGAATTCCTCCGAAGTTCCTCCGAATTCCTCCGGAAGTTCCTCCGGAAGTTCCTCCGGGAATTCCTCCGAAGTTCCTCCGGGAATTCCTCCGAAGTTCCTCCGAATTCCTCCGAAGTTCCTCCGGGAATTCCTCCGGAAGTTCCTCCGGGAATTCCTCCGGAAGTTCCTCCGGGAATTCCTCCGGAAGTTCCTCCGGGAATTCCTCCGGAAGTTCCTCCGGGAATTCCTCCGGAAGTTCCTCCGGGAATTCCTCCGGAAGTTCCTCCGGAATTCCTCCGAAGTTCCTCCGGGAATTCCTCCGAAGTTCCTCCGAATTCCTCCGGAAGTTCCTCCGGAAGTTCCTTCGGAAGTTCCTCCGGAAGTTCCTTCGGAAGTTCCTCCGGAAGTTCCTCCGGAAGTTCCTCCGGGAATTCCTCCGGAAGGTCCTCCGGGAATTCCTCCGGAAGGTCCTCCGGGAATTCCTCCGGGAATTCCTCCGGTAGTTCCTCCGGGAATTCCTCCGGTAGTTCCTCCGGGAATTCTTCCGGAAGTTCCTCCGGGAATTCCTCCGAAAGTTCCTCCGGGAATTCCTCCGGAAGTTCCTCCAGGAATTCCTCCGGAAGATCCTCCGGGAATTCCTCCGGAAGATCCTCCGGGAATTCCTCCGGAAGATCCTCCGGGAATTCCTCCGGTAATTCCTCCGAATTCCTCCGGAAGTTCCTCCGGGAATTCCTCCGGAAGTTCCTCCGGGAATTCCTCCGGAAGTTCCTCGGGAATTCCTCCGAAGTTCCTCCGGGAATTCCTCCGGAAGTTCCTCCGAATTCCTCCGGAAGTTCCTCCGGGAATTCCTCCGGAAGTTCCTCCGGGAATTCCTCCGAAGTTCCTCCGGGAATTCCTCCGGAAGTTCCTCCGGGAATTCCTCCGAAGTTCCTCCGGGAATTCCTCCGAAGTTCCTCCGGGAAGTCCTCCGGAAGTTCCTCCGGGAATTCCTCCGGAAGTTCCTCCGGGAATTCCTCCGGAAGTTCCTCCTGGGATTCCCCCGGAGGTCCCCCCGCTTTTCCCTCCCGACGTTCCTCCGGGATTTCCTCCGGAAGTTCCTCCGGGAATTCCTCCGGAAGTTCCTCCAGGAATTCCTCCGAAGTTCCTCCGGAATTCCTCCGGAAGTTCCTCCAAATTCCTCCGAAGTTCCTCCGGGAATTCCTCCGGAAGTTCCTCCGGGATTCCTCCGGAAGTTCCTCCGGGATTCCTCCGGAAGTTCCTCCGAAGTTCCTCCAGGAATTCCTCCGAAAGTTTCTCCGGGAATTCCTCCGGAAGTTCTTCCAGGAATTCCTCCTGAAGATCTTCCGGGAATTCCTCCGAAAGTTCCTACGGGAATTCCTTCGAAGTTCCTCCGAATTCCTTCGAAGTTCCTCCGAATTCCTTCGGAAGTTCCTCCGGGAATTCCTCCGAGGTTCCTCCGAATTCCTCCGGAAGTTCCTCCGAATTCCTCCGGAAGTTCCTCCGAATTCCTCCGGAAGTTCCTCCGGGAATTCCTCCGAAGTTCCTCCGGGAATTCCTCCGGAAGTTCCTCCGGAATTCCTCCGGAAGTTCCTCCGAATTCCTCCGGAAGTTCCTCCGGGAATTCCTCCGGAAGTTCCTCCGGGAATTCCTCCGGAAGTTCCTCCGGGAATTCCTCCGGAAGTTCCTCCGGGAATTCCTCCGGAAGTTCCTCCAATTCCTCCGGAAGTTCCTCCGGGAATTCCTCCGGAAGTTCCTCCGGGAATTCCTCCGAAGTTCCTCCAGGAATTCCTCCGAAGTTCCTCCGAATTCCTCCGGAAGTTCCTCCGAATTCCTCCGGAAGTTCCTCCGGGAATTCCTCCGAAGTTCCTCCGGGAATTCCTCCGGAAGTTCCTCCGGGAATTCCTCCGAAGTTCCTCCAATTCCTCCGGAAGTTCCTCCGGGAATTCCTCCGGAAGTTCCTCCGGGAATTCCTCCGGAAGTTCCTCCGGGAATTCCTCCGGAAGTTCCTCCGGGAATTCCTCCGGAAGTTCCTCCGGGAATTCCTCCGGGAGTTCCTCCGGGAAGTTCCTCCGGGAATTCCTCCGGAAGTTCCTCCGGGAATTCCTCCGGAAGTTCCTCCGGGAATTCCTCCGGAAGTTCCTCCGGGAATTCCTCCGGAAGTTCCTCCGGAAGTTCCTCCGGGAAGTTCCTCCGGAAGTTCCTCCGGGAAGTTCCTCCGGAAGTTCCTCCGGGAAGTTCCTCCGGAAGTTCCTCCGGGAAGTTCCTCCGGAAGTTCCTCCGGGAAGTTCCTCCGGAAGTTCCTCCGGGAAGTTCCTCCGGGAAGTTCCTCCGGGAAGTTCCTCCGGAAGTTCCTCCTTGAAGTTCCTCCGGAAGTTCCTCCGAGAAGTTCCTCCGGAAGTTCCTCCGGGAAGTTCCTACGGAAGTTCCTCTGGGAAGTTCCGAAAGTTCCTCCGAGAATTTCCTTCGGAAGTTCCTCTTTGACTTCCTCCGGAAGTTCCTCCGGGAATTCCTTCGAAAGTTCCTCCGGGAATTTCCTCCAAGAATTTCTCCGAAAGTTCCTCTAGGATTTTTTTCCAAAAGTTCTCCAAGAATTCTTCCGAAAGTTCCTCTAGGATTTTTTTCCAAAAGTTCTCCAAGAATTCTTCCGAAAGTTCCTTCAAGAATTCTTCCGGAAGTTCCTACAAGAGTTCCTCCTAGTAGTTTCTCAGGAATTTTCACCGTGAATTAGTTGAGAAATTTTTGCAGGAATTCTTCGGGTAGTTCTCTCAGGAATTATTTGGGAAGCTTCTCCAAATTTATGAAATACAGTTCGAATAAGATTCAATTTGGGCGAAGTATGGGCTTACGAGAGTATGAAGAGATTTAGCGCGCTCTTGTATGAATCTCTGAAAATATGCCACGAATCAGTAGAACTGTTTATGCTTGCCGGACAGCATATTAGCGGGTTGAGGTCGCTGTTATTTTGCCTGTCTTGGTACAGGGATGTATCGAGGGGTGCATAAGTACTATACGCGTTACATATACAGGGGTTAGACAAAAAGGTTAAGATAGGCCAAATTTTGTTGAAGTTCAAATCGGCATAACTTTGCGTAGAATGATCCGATTTTGATGAAACTGGGACCATCGGGCGCGGATACTCTTATAGTATACTGTCCTCATGCTAAACCTCAGAAAGGCCCATGGCCACCGGAGATGTTCCGGGTTTTCCGAGGATGTATTAAAATGCATTTTTTCTTATGCTTTTCATTTTATGTGACGTTTACTGCCATAATGTTGTCTGCTTTCCCCTGAAACTAGAACTAATATGTTGACCAATGCTGGCTGCAGATCGAAAATCCGTAAAGTATACGCAGAGATATGATCATTTTCGTGAAAATGGTACGGGATTGGTCATACACCCTGAACAAATGTCACTTTCGCAGAACACCCGGAACCTTTTACAAATTGGCCAGAGAGTCTCAAAATGTATCTCTCCCAATTCTCAAAATGTATCTTTAATAAAGATCCTATATTCATCGTCTTGGGAAAATATGAATTTTGACACCCATATATGCATGGTTCCAGATGGTGCCAAAACCGACGCCTCCTGGAAGGCCCTTGGAACCTGCTATAAGGGTGGCAGTGGACACTATCACTCTGGAAATGTTTCTGTAATCATCGTCTCGCAAAGCCATGAAGGTACATACTCATATTTGCATTATTCCGATCTGTTATCATTTCATCATGTTCCCGGAACCGTTTTTACGGAAATGGCCATATCTCTGCGTAGTTTTGATGGATTCTCGATCTACAGCCACCATTGGCCGGCATATTAGTTCTAGTTTTTGGAAAAAGCATAAAACATGATGAAAGTAAACGTCACATAAAATGACAAGCGGTGGAAAAAATGTATCTTGAACATACCCTCGGAAAACCCGGAACATCTCCGGTGGCCAATGGCCAATCTGAGATCTTGCAGGAGGGCAGTATACTAGAAGAGTGTCCGCTTCTGATGGTCCTGATTTCATCAAAATCAGATAATTCTACGCAAAGTTATGCTGATTTGAATTTCGTCATAATTTTACCTATCTCAACCTTTTTGTCTAACCCCTGTATATAATAGGGTTATAAGTATAGACACTATAGGAATTTGACATCACAAGCTCCGTTGCTTGGACTGCAATCGTGACGTCATGCTCGTTTGGCTACACTAACTGACAGTTCGTTTGGCTACACTCGCTTTCGCCTCATCTCGTCTATGGAACCTATAGTGTATATTTATAACTATAGGCACTCTCTCACATCCCCCTACTTCCCCGGAGAAAGTTGAAAAAGAAATAAAAACAGAAAAATATATGTAATCTGTTACTTCTGTGAAATAATTTAAAATTTCGAAGTATTACACCTCTCTTTCATGCCTGTCTAGTGAATGAAGGTGAATAAGTTGTAACCACAATCTCGTGAGGCAGTTGATCAGTTTTAAATACCCACCAGACCACAGATAGCCACAAGCAGCGGAACCTTTATCAGCATTCAGACAGCATAAAATTTGTATTTATGTATAGGCACGGACAAACACTAACGTCATCTGTTGATATCAGTTAGTTGGGCAAATCACGAACCAGGTGGCGGTAGTAAGCAAACGTCATACTCGAGCAAACCCGATGAGCGCGCTCGAGTGATCGATTGGCAAACTAATGATTATTTGAATTGACCAGTAAATCAGTGCACGATGGAAATTTAAGGAGTGTTATGTCTGTTTGTCTGTGGTAGGGGAACTGTTCCGATCTCCATCCCACTGTACATATATCCACCCCATCGCTAAACAAAGAAATACAGCACCAAATTCGTCGCTTCTTTTTGTCAACATGCGTGCTCACTGCTGAAAAAAATCACAAAAATAATAAACAAACCAAATTCCTTTCCATTGCTTTGTTTTTGATGAGATGGAAATAGGAGCTATGAGATGAAGTGGCGAACCGTTCCCCTATAAGCATTTCCAATAACGGCTGAAAGTCAACAGTTCGTATTAATCTTTTGTTTGATATTGTGACTTAATTTTTTCCACTATGAAAATTAGTTCAAAAAGTAACAATAAATGCATCGAATTAAGATACGATTTTTGAGCATTTTTTACGCACGCTTGATATCAACAACATCACAACGTAGATTAATCTGAAGAATTTACTCTTTTAATCTAATTTTCACAAGAGTGGAAATCAATCTTCATTGTTTTGAGCAGAGCAAAGACATGATGATGGATAAACTTCTATCTTAAGCAATAAGTGAGAAAACTTGTTACAGTAACTTGCTAACGGTCGCCGACTGAATTGAAAGGGAATGCAACTGCACGCGCCCGGTTTCTCCTTCCGAGAAGATCCCGAGCGGATGATAAGATTAGCAAAGTTGGTTACGCGTCCCCGTGCGAAATGAGTAACGCCACCACGCGCCCCCGGCGGTACCGACCCAGTCCAACGACAGGATCAACGGAGCTACGAACAGACAGATACGAACCGGAAGATGAAATCTCGTTCCCCAAGCTTGGGGCAGTTGGTTATCTTTTAATCGTTTGAAAACGAAGCAGAAAATCTTGATAAATTAAATTTCTGAGAAAACGTTTGTCTCGGTGGAAGGACGGAGTGCGGAGCTTGAGCTCACTATTGCAAAGTGGAAACAATCTAGGATTGTTTTTGGAATTCGTCAGACTTTCAATCAATTCCTTAAATGACAGATAGTTGAATTGTGTAGTCAAACTCACAGAAATGAAGATTTTAAAAATTGCAGTAAAGATAGTTGTGTGCTGTATAAAACATTGACATTGAATATCAATCAGCTAAAATCGTTTCTTTGCAAATCTAATTTAGCGAAAGAGCGAATCTTGTTAAATAGAATCATTTTCAAGTTTTTTAGTAGTACGTGTGTATCGGCTGTAGGGACAATAGATTCAATAGATACGGCCCTTGGTACACATATGAGCGGAAAAAAAGTTGATGGAATAGTTTCGGTCTCTCACTTTCTATCTAACTAAGAGAGGATCAAACCTCGAGCACGACATATGTTCAACATATATTCGAGAAGCCATCCAGCACAGCCGAGGCAACTGCCTGTGCCTCGAAAAAAAGTGCAACGGCTTCGCACTACACAAGCCACTAATTGCTTTCAATCTAATCCAGGCTTCGGTGACGACTGTCGGCATAGTGCCTACAGAAACGCACAAACGTTGCAAACGATCCCCGAAACGACGACTTGCGATAAACCGTTTTTCCGTACAAGGTGAACCGTTTCTGACAAAACATGTTGGGACTTTTGGAGGCTTTAGGTGCTGGGCTTTTGCCAACCACAACGGACTGTATAGCGGAGCGAGTGCTCGTTGGACGTCTCTGCTAGAATAGGGCTCGCTCTAGGAACAAGTCAGGCTTCGCGATTTTGCGGTTATTTGCACTCTACTCTAATCCGATTTCCAGTACCTACTTGTACTGTCGGGGAATGAGTTCTTTTTCACTAAATGTATCTTTTGCAGCCGCCGGCAAAAACCGGAGCTGTATCAACACAAATCAGAGTTAAATCCATTTATCTGCCCTGGCACAACTGTTTTGCATTTTGCTGAGGTATATCAAGTCATCTCGGTTGTGGTTGGCACGTTTTTGCACTTGTTTTAATTTTCTTTGTTGAAAATAATTCTTGGGTTTACCTACTTTAGGGATCACAAACGTTACTTCCAGCTGAATTCCTACTCACCAACAAGCAAAAAAAATCAATGATGATCCATTAACCAATGCAATGTCCACCTTTTGTACGAGCACACCTCTCTAACATCAGTTGAAATTCGAAAGATAAACTTTGTTTCGTGTCAATCCACCTCCCAGTTTCTCATGGATAGATAGAACATATTCGAATTCGTTCAGTCTTCGCAAAAGGGAGCACATATTATGCAAATCGAAGTGCCCATCAACACTAATCGCACCTGATGATGATTTTGGCAGTCAGATAGAGGGTGAGGTGGTGCAGCTTCTGCTCTTCTGTAACTGCCGAAAGCCGGAAATAGTTGAACTAACAAGCACTGCACCGGTGCAAGCAATGCGTTTGGATCAGCGTTTAATTGAATTGCTGGTCGAACCGAAACTTGAAATTGATCTGAGACACCACAAACTCAATGGACACATTGCTTTGGTATCCTTGACGGAATCGATACGTATGTAGATTGGAAGGATCTGTTGGAGTGCATTGTGGATGTAAATAATCGCACGATGGGCATTTCTGGAATTGGAATGTATTTTCATGGGGACTTCTTTAGAATTTGTTGTGAACGTTACAAAAATGCACTTACATATAAATTTATGTCTTTATCCTGACTTGAAGATGACCGGAGATGAATTTATCCTCAAATTTATAAAAGACGGACTTGTTTCATGAAATCTTTTAAAAACTTTTTCGAAAAATCCATCGTGAATTTCGTGTGAGGAATATACCGGAGCAGTTCATGGAGGATTTTTTGGAGTATACCTTAAGGAGTTCGTGGAGAAATTTAAAACAAATTTCCGAAGCAAGTTATTGAAGAACCTATAGAGGAATTTATAAAAGTATTCTTGAAGTAAATTCCGCGGAAACTCTAGGAAGAGAAGGCAGGAGGATTTTTGGAAGAAATTTTAAGGGCGAAATTTGGGTGGAAGGACCTGAACAAAATATAGGAACCTTCCGAAAGAATTTCTTTAAATGTTTCTGTGGGGATTGCAGGGAGAATTTCAAATATACAATTTACAGAGGGTTTTCTGAAGAAATGACTGAAGAATTTCAAAATTATCTTTCTGAGGTTTCCTAGAGGAATGTTTTCGGAAACACCTGGAGGAATTTCCGGTTTAATTCCAGGAGGAATTCGTAAATCTATGTCCATAAGTACACCTAGAAAAAAAAATGGGATGGGTCGGAGTATCGTTAGAAATTCTATGTGAGATTCGAAAGTAGTTCAGTGGAATTTTCTGGAGAGTTCTCCAAGTAATTTAGGAAGGAATCCATGGAGAAGCTTCTAGTGGGACTCCAGGGGTATTTTTAGGAGATTCTTTGAGGAAGAAATGGTGTACATTTTGGAGGAATTTCCGTAAAAAAATTAAATTTCTGGAAAAATTTACGGGAAAATTTCGGAATAGCTCTTCTAAAACATATGAGCTCAAAAGAAATTTTCTTCATGAACTTTCGGAGGAATTCCTGCAGGAATCTACGGATGAATTCCTGGCGATACTTTCAGACAATATCCTGAAAAACTTCTGGATGCGATCCGGAAGGAACTTTCGAACAAAATTCTGGAGGAATTTCTGGGCGAAATCCTGGAGGAACTTCCGGACGAAACCCTGGAGGAAATTCAGGACAACATCTTGAAGAGATTTCCACACCAAATCCTGGAGGAACTTCCCGACGACATCCTGGAGAAACTCCTGGAGACACCTCCGGAGGAATTCCTGGAATAACTTCTTTTCGACGACATCCTGGAGGAACTTCCAGACAATATCCTGAAAGAATTTCTGGACGCAATCCTTGATGAATTTCAGACAAAACTCTAGAGGAACTTCCTGACGAAATCCTAGAAGAATTCCTGGATAAAGTTCTGGGCAAAATACTGGAAGAATTTCCAAAGGAAAACCTGGATGAACTTCCGGAAGAAATCCTAAAGAAACTTCCGAACAAAATACTGAAGAAACTTCGGAACGCAATCCTGAAGGAACCTTCGAACAAAATTCTGGAGGAATTTCTGGGCGAAATCCTGGAGGAAATTCCGGACGAAATCTTGGAGAGACTTCCTTGTAGTAGATAAGATCAGGTCTATAAAATATCGAAAAAAGTGGTCCACTCTACTACATTGTGATATTAGCAATCAGTAAATGACAAGAAATAGTGCAAAAAAAAGAATGCAATTGATGAAAGCTAGCGTCCCCTGACGGAATGGCAGAGGAGTAGGCCGGGTTACAAATAAAAGTGCTAAAAGAGATCGTGCTAAAAAAAACCAAAAAAAGTGAAAAAAAATATGGAAAGTTTATAAAAATGCGTCTTTGCTAGACCACTCGACGGAAAAGCAAAAAAAAAACAAAGCGAAAACAAGTTGAAAATAGTAGTTTGTGCAACTAATTGCAAAAAGATGATTTCTTCAGCACGAGTTGTACGAGTACTACGTACTACGAGTGTTAAAAAATCGAGTTTTGCAACGAGTTGCAAACGCTATTTTTTGCAATGACGGAAAATGGGCTTTAATATGATAAATCTGTACCAAAATGGTACAATTTTATTGACTTCACATGATCAATCTTGCCAAAATATCATGCTGCTGCAGGAAACAAACATATTCCATGTTATCGTATGCTCGACAGACCATAAAGCGATGAATAAACCTGCCTTTGGAAAATTTGATGTCTGCTCAACAAATTATTTCATTTATTATGTGACACAGAAAATGCACTATTTGAACACTCACTCAAGTTAATTGAGCTAATTGAGGTCATGTAACTACTGTTCTAATGCTGGTTTTTCATTATAGCACCCAAATGAGTGCTATAATTGATTTTATGCAACCCATTTGAGTTGCATAATGTTCATTAAAGCACCCATTTCATTGGTATGCAAAAGTAGGCCGTTTTATCACTCAAATGCCAACTATAAATCAGGTATTATGATCAGGAATTGCAAAAAGAATTATATAAAATTGGTTAAGTTTGAATTGAATCGGAAATGAAACATGTTTGATTGAAGCAAAAACAAAACTTTGAAACGATGTTTTAAGATTCGATGAAAATAACGGTTTTGGAATTACGTTTCAAATATTTTGTTTACTGAACTTCCATTTGCAAAAGGTTTTCTAGATTTGAAGATGTGTTTTAGAGACCGTATAACCGTTTGGGAAACTGGAAGCAAACTCGAAGGTAACAGTAGATTGATTTATTTTTAAATTTGAAGAATGAATATGGGAATCGCAATAAGAATTGGCATTTGGAGATTGGAATGGATTCGGATTGAATTTGGATTGGATTTGGATTAAATTTTGATTGGATTTGGATCTCTATTGGATAAAATTTGGATAGTGTTGGATTGAAATGGCTTCGGATTTGGATTCGATGGTGATAAGGTTTATGTTAAATTTGATGGAATTTTGATGAATTTGATTTGTTTTGAAATTAGATTGGTTTTGAATTGGGTATGAATTAGGTGAAGGTTAAATTTGGATTGGATTTGGATTGGACTTCAATTTGGGTTGGATTTGTGATAAACTTGAATTGGATTTGTACTGTTTTTGGATTTCAATGGGATTTGGATTGGATTCGTATTGGATAAGTATTGGATTTAGATTGGATTTAGGTTGGATTTGGATTGTATTTGGATAGGATTTGGATAGGATTTGGATTGGATTTGGATTGGATTTGGATTAGATTTGGATTAGATTTGGATTGGATTTGGATTTGGATTTGGATTAGATTTGGATTGGTTTGCATTGGATTTGGATTGGTTTGGATTGGTTCGATTGAATTTGGTTTGGATTGGTTGGATTGAATTTGGTTGGTTCGATTGGTTTTGATTTGGATTGGTTTGGATTGGTTTGGATTGGTTTGGTTGGTTTGGATTGGTTTGGATTGGTTTGGATTGGTTTGGATTGGTTGGTTGGTTTGGATTGGTTTGGATTGGTTTGGATTGGTTTGGTTGGTTGGATTGGTTTGGATTGGTTTGGTTGGTTTGGATTGGTTTGGATTGGTTTGGATTGGTTTGGATTGGTTTGGATTGGTTTGGTTGGTTTGGATTGGTTTTGGTTGGTTTGGATTGGTTTGGATTGGTTTGGTTGGTTTGGATTGGTTTGGTTGGTTTGGATTGGTTTGGATTGGTTTGGTTGGTTTGGATTGGTTTGGATTGGTTTGGATTGGTTTGGATTGGTTTGGTTGGTTTGGATTGGTTTGGATTGGTTTGGATTGGTTTGGTTTGGATTGGTTTGGATTGGTTTGGATTGGTTTGGATTGGTTTGGATTGGATTTGGATTGGTTTGGATTGGATTGGATTTGGATTGGTTTGGATTGGATTTGGATTGGTTTGGATTGGTTTGGATTGGATTGGTTTGGATTGGATTGGTTTGGATTGGTTTGGTTGGTTTGGTTGGATTGGTTTGGATTGGTTTGGGTTGGGATTTGGATTGGTTGGTTGTGTTGGTTTGGTTGGATTGGTTTGGATTGGTTTGGATTGGATTTGGTTGGTTTGGATTGGTTTGGATTGGTTTGGATTGGTTTGGATTGGTTTGGATTTGGATTGGTTTGGTTGGTTTGGATTGGATTTGGATTGGTTTGGATTGGTTTGGATTGGTTTGGATTGGTTTGGATTGGTTTGGATTGGTTTGGATTGGTTTGGTTGGATTGGTTTGGATTGGATTGGTTTGGATTGGTTGGTTTGGTTGGATTGGTTTGGATTGGTTTGGATTGGTTTGGATTGGTTTGGATTGGATTTGGATTGGTTTGGATTGGTTTGGATTGGTTGGATTGGTTTGGATTGGTTTGGATTGGTTTGGATTGGTTTGGATTGGTTTGGATTGGTTTGGTTGGTTTGGATTGGTTGGATTGGTTTGGATTGGTTTGGATTGGTTTGGTTGGTTTGGATTGGTTTGGATTGGATTGGTTTGGATTGGTTTGGATTGGATTGGATTGGTTTGGATTGGATTGGTTTGGATTGGTTTGGATTGGTTTGGATTGGATTGGATTGGTTTGGATTGGTTTGGGTTGGTTTGATTCGGATTGGTTTGGATTGGTTTGGATTGGTTTGGATTGGTTTGGATTGGTTTGGATTGGTTGGATTGGTTTGGATTGGTTTGGATTGGTTTGTATTGGACTTGTGTTGGTTTGTGTTGGTTTGGATTGGTTGTATTGGATTGGTTGGTTGGATTTGGATTTGATTTGGATTGGTTTGGATTGGTTTGTATTGGTTGTATTGGATTTTATTGGTTTGTGTTGGTTTGGATTGAATTTGGATTGAATTTGGATTGGTTGGATTGGACTTGTGTTGGTTTGTGTTGGTTTGGATTGGTTTGTGTTGGATTGGTTTGGATTGGTTTGAAGTGGTTTGATTTGGATTGGTTTGGATTGGTTTGGATTGGTTTGGATTGGTTTGGATTGGTTTGGATTGGTTTGGATTGGTTTGGATTGGTTTGGATTGGTTTGGATTGGTTTGTATTGGTTTATATTGGTTGTGTTGGTTTGTGTTGGTTTGGATTGGTTGTGTTGGATTGGTTTGGATTGGTTTGGGTGGATTTGATTTGGATTGGTTTGGATTGGTTTGGATTGGATTCTGATTGGTTTGGATTGGTTTATGTTGGTTGTGTTGGTTTGGATTGGTTTGGATTGGTTTGGATTGGTTTGGATTGGTTGGTTTGGATTGGTTGGTTTGGATTGGTTTGGATTGGTTTGGATTGGTTTGGATTGGTTTGGATTGGTTTGGATTGGTTTGGATTGGTTTGGATTGGTTTGGATTGGTTTGGATTGGTTTGGATTGGTTTGGATTGGTTTGGATTGGTTTGGATTGGTTTGGATTGGTTTGGATTGGTTTGGATTGGTTTGTGTTGGTTTGGATTGGTTTGGATTGGTTTGGATTGGTTTGGATTGGTTTGGATTGGATTGGTTTGGATTGGTTTGGATTGGATTGGTTGGTTTGGATTGGATTGGTTTGGATTGGTTGGATTGGATTGGTTTGGATTGGTTTGGGTGGATTTGGTTCGGATTGGTTTGGATTGGTTTGGATTGGTTTGGATTGGTTGGATTGGTTTGGATTGGTTTGGATTGGTTTGTATTGGACTTGTATTGGTTGTATTGGGTTTGGATTGGTTTGTATTGGATTGGTTTGGGTGGTTTGATTTGGATTGGTTTGGATTGGTTTGTATTGGTTTGTATTGGTTTTTATTGGTTTGTATTGGTTTGGATTGATTTGGATTGAATTTGGATTGGTTTGGATTGGACTTGTATTGGTTTGTATTGGTTTGGATTGGTTTGTATTGGATTGGTTTGGATTGGTTTGAAGTGGATTTGATTTGGATTGGTTTGGATTGGTTTGGATTGGTTTGGATTGGTTTGGATTGGTTTGGATTGGTTTGGATTGGTTTGGATTGGTTTGGATTGGTTTGGATTGGTTTGGATTGGTTTGGATTGGTTTGTATTGGTTTATGTTGGTTTGTGTTGGTTTGTATTGGTTTGGATTGGTTTGTGTTGGTTTGGATTGGTTCTGATTGGTTTGGATTGGTTTATATTGGTTGTGTTGGTTTGGATTGGTTTGGATTGGTTTGCATTGGTTTGGATTGGTTTGGATTGGATTGGATTGGTTTGGATTGGTTTGGATTGGATTGGGATTGGATTGGTTTGGGTGGTTTGTATTGGTTGTGTTGGTTTGGATTGGTTTGGATTGGTTTGGATTGGTTTGGATTGGTTTGGATTGGTTTGGATTGGTTTGGATTGGTTTGGATTGGTTTGGATTGGTTTGGATTGGTTTGGTTGGTTTGGATTGGTTTGGATTGGTTTGGATTGGTTTGGTTGGTTTGGATTGGTTTGGATTGGTTTGGATTGGTTTGGATTGGTTTGGATTGGTTTGGATTGGTTTGGATTGGTTTGGATTGGTTTGGTTGGTTTGGATTGGTTTGGGTGGATTTGATTTGGATTGGTTTGGATTGGTTTGGTTGGTTCTGATTGGTTTGGATTGGTTTATGTTGGTTTGTGTTGGTTTGGATTGGTTTGGATTGGTTTGCATTGGTTTGGATTGGTTTGGATTGGATTGGTTGGTTTGGTTGGTTTGGATTGGATTGGGATTGGATTGGTTTGGGTGGTTGTGATTGGTTTGTGTTGGTTTGGATTGGTTTGGATTGGTTTGGTTGGTTTGGATTGGTTTGGATTGGTTTGGATTGGTTTGGATTGGTTTGGATTGGTTTGGATTGGTTTGGATTGGTTTGGATTGGTTTGGTTGGTTTGGATTGGTTTGGATTGGTTTGGTTGGTTTGGATTGGTTTGGGTTGGTTTGGATTGGTTTGGATTGGTTTGGTTGGTTTGGATTGGTTTGGTTGGTTTGGATTGGTTTGGATTGGTTTGGTTGGTTTGGTTGGTTTGGTTTGGTTTGGTTTGGATTGGTTTGGATTGGTTTGGATTGGTTTGGATTGGTTTGGTTGGTTTGGATTGGTTTGGATTGGTTTGGATTGGTTTGGATTGGTTTGGATTGGATTGGATTGGTTTGGTTGGTTTGGATTGGTTTGGTTGGATTGGTTTGGATTGGTTTGGATTGGTTTGGTTTGGATTGGTTTGGTTTGGATTGGTTGGATTTGATTGGTTTGGATTGGTTTGGATTGGATTGGTTTGGATTGGTTTGGATGGGTTTGGATTGGTTTGGTTTGATTGGTTTGGATTGGTTTGGATTGGATTGGTTTGGATTGGTTTGGGATTGGTTTGGATTGGTTTGGATTGGTTTGGATTGGATTGGATTGGTTTGGATTGGTTTGGATTGGTTTGGATTGGTTGGTTGGTTTGGATTGGTTTGGATTGGTTTGGATTGGATTGGTTTGGATTGGTTTGGATTGGATTTGGTTTGGTTGGTTTGGATTGGTTTGGATTGGATTGGTTTGTTGGTTTGGATTGGTTTGGGTTGGTTTGGATTGGTTTGGATTGGTTTGGATTGGTTTGGATTGGTTTGGATTGGTTTGGATTGGTTTGGATTGGATTGGTTTGGTTTGGATTGGTTTGGATTGGTTTGGATTGGTTTGGATTGGTTTGGATTGGTTGGGTGGTTTGGTTGGTTTGGATTGGTTTGGATTGGTTTGGATTGGTTTGGATTGGTTTGGTTGGTTTGGATTGGTTTGGATTGGTTTGGATTGGTTTGGATTGGTTTGGATTGGTTTGGATTGGTTTGGATTGGTTTGGATTGGATTTGGATTGGTTTGGATTGGTTTGGATTGGTTGGTTTGGTTGGTTTGGATTGGTTTGGTTGGTTTGGATTGGTTTGGATTGGTTTGGATTGGTTTGGATTGGTTTGGATTGGTTTGGTTGGTTTGGATTGGTTTGGATTGGTTTGGATTGGTTTGGATTGGTTTGGTTGGTTTGGATTGGTTTGGATTGGTTTGGATTGGTTTGGATTGGTTTGGTTGGTTTGGATTGGTTTGGATTGGTTTGGTTGGTTTGGATTGGTTTGGATTGGTTTGGATTGGTTTGGATTGGTTTGGATTGGTTTGGATTGGTTTGGATTGGTTTGGTTGGTTTGGATTGGTTTGGATTGGTTTGGATTGGTTTGGATTGGTTTGGATTGGTTTGGATTGGTTTGGATTGGTTTGGTTGGTTTGGATTGGTTTGGATTGGTTTGGATTGGTTTGGATTGGTTTGGATTGGTTTGGGATTGGTTTGGTTGGTTTGGATTGGTTTGGATTGGTTTGGATTGGTTTGGATTGGTTTGGATTGGTTTGGATTGGTTTGGATTGGTTTGGATTGGTTTGGATTGGTTTGGTTGGTTTGGATTGGTTTGGATTGGTTTGGATTGGTTTGGATTGGTTTGGTTGGTTTGGATTGGTTTGGATTGGTTTGGATTGGTTTGGGATTGGTTTGGATTGGTTTGGTTGGTTTGGATTGGTTTGGGTTGGTTTGGATTGGTTTGGATTGGTTTGGTTGGTTTGGATTGGTTTGGATTGGTTTGGATTGGTTTGGATTGGTTTGGATTGGTTTGGTTGGTTTGGATTGGTTTGGATTGGTTTGGTTGGTTTGGATTGGATTTGGATTGGTTTGGTTGGTTTGGATTGGTTTGGATTGGTTTGGGATTGGTTTGGATTGGTTTGGATTGGTTTGGATTGGATTGGTTTGGATTGGTTTGGTTGATTGGTTTGGATTGGTTTGGATTGGTTTGGATTGGTTTGGTTGGTTTGGATTGGTTTGGATTGGTTTGGATTGGTTTGGATTGGTTTGTGTTGGTTTGGATTGGTTTGGATTGGTTTGGATTGGTTTGGATTGGTTTGGATTGGATTGGATTGGTTTGGATGGGGTTTGGATTGGATTGGTTTGGATTGGTTTGGATTGGTTTGGATTGGATTGGTTTGGATTGGTTTGGGTGGTTTGATTTGGCTTGGTTTGGATTAGATTTGGATTGGTTTGGATTGGTTTGGATTGGTTTGGATTGGTTTGGATTGGTTTGGATTGGTTTGGATTGGTTTGGATTGGATTGGATTGGTTTGGATGGGTTTGGATTGGATTGGTTTGGATTGGTTTGGATTGGTTTGGATTGGATTGGTTTGGATTGGTTTGGATTGGTTTGGATTTGGCTTGGTTTGGATTAGATTTGGATTGGTTTGGATTGGTTTGGATTGGTTTGGATTGGTTTGGATTGGTTTGGTTGGATTCGGTTGGTTTGGATTGGTTTGGATTGGTTTGGATTGGTTTGGATTGGTTTGGATTGGTTTGGATTGGTTTGGATTGGTTTGGATTGGTTTGGATTGGTTTGGATTGGTTTGGTTTGGATTGGATTGGTTTGGATTGGATTTGGATTGGTTTGGATTGGTTTGGATTGGTTGTATTGGTTTGGATTAAATTTGGATTGGTTTGTATTGGTTTGGATTGAATTTGGGTTAGATTTGGATTGGATTTGGATTGGATTTTTATTGGATTGGATTTTAAAATTGTTATTTATTTAACAAAAAAAAAAGAAATGGATTCAAGGACTAACAATATATAGCTATAAAGTCATTTTACGTCTATTACACATCGGAGTATAGAGGAGGAGAAGAATGTAGTAGATGAGATCAGGTCTATAAAATATCGATAAAAGTGGTCCACTCTACTACATTGTGATATTAGCAATCAGTAAAATCAGTATAATGAGAATATTATAGTATACTCTTTTGTTGTGTGTTTATTTTTAATGTGTAGCGAGCAACCTTGGTTTTAAGACATATTGGTTTAATCTACCACGAAAACATTTCGGAATGATCGTGTCAAAAACGAAGTGCGAATCAGTTTGCTGAGTATTGTTGCGACGAACGGACGAGTCTAGAAACCTCGTCTAGGTCACGACATTCCTGACCAAATCGTGGAGGAACTTCCTGATGAAATCCTGGAGGAACCTCCAAATGAAATCATGGAGGAAGTTCCGGACGAATTCCTAGTGGAACTTCCTGACAAAATCATTGAGGATATATCGGAGAAATTCCTGGATGAACTGTTGGAGAATTTCCTGAAGGAACTTTCGGAGGAAAAACTGAAGGAATTTCGGGACGAAGTCATGGAAGAACTTCCAGAATAAATCCGGAGGGAACTTCTGGACCATATCCTGGAGGATCTTCCGAACAAAATCCTGAAGAAATTCCTGAGAAATTTCCGATTGAAATCCTGAAGGAACTTCCGGACGAAATCCTGGAGGAACTTCCAGATGAAGCCCTGGGGGAATTTCCGAACGGAAATTTGAAGGAACTTCCAGAAGAATTCCTGGATAATGTCCGAACAAAAATCTGGAGGAATGTCTAGAAGAATTTCTTGATGAACTTCCCGTCGAACTCGGTCCTCCAGGAATTCATCCGGTGATTCTTCCAGAAATTCTTCCGGAAGTTCCTCTAGAAATTCCTCTAGAACTTCCTCCAGTAATTCCTTCGGAAGGTCCTCCAGGAATTCCTCCGGGTGTTCCTCAAAGAATTCCTCGGTGGTTCCTCCAGAAATTCCTTCGGAAGTCCCTTAGAAATACCTTAGGAGAAATTCCTGGAGGAACTTCCGGAGCAATTCCTGGAAGAACTTCCGAAAGAACATCCGGAGAAATTCTTGGAGGAACATCCGAAAGAATTCCTGAAGGAATTTCGGAGTAATTTCAGGAGGAACTTCCGGAGGAATTTCTGAAGGAACTTTCGAAGGAATTGTTAAAAGGACTTCCGGAGGAATTCTTGGAGGAACTTCCGGACGAACTTCTGGAGGAACCTCCGAAAGAATTCCTGGAGAATTTCTGGAGGGACTTCCAGAGGTATTGCTTGAGGAATTTCTGAAAGAACTATCTGAAGGAACTTTTAGAGGAATTCTGGAAGAAATTCTGGAGAAATTTTCGGAAGAATTTCTGAAGGAACTTTCGGAGGAATTCTTGAAGGGACTTCCGGAAGAGTTTTCTTGAGAGACTTCCGAAAGTCCCTAGTACTTCCGAAGGAATTTCTGCCAGAGCCTTCTGATAAATTCTAGGACGAACTTTGGGAGAAATTCCACTTCCGAAGGAATTCATGAAGGGACTACCGGAGGAATTCCTGGATAGACTTCGGGTGGAATGTCTGTAGGGATTTTCAGAGAAATCTCTTGAGGGACTTCCGGAAGAATTTATGGAGGAACATTCAAAGGAATTTCTGGAGGAACTTCCAGAGAAATTCTTGGAAGAAATTGCGTAGGAACTCTTGGAGGAATTTCCATATGAATTTCTGGAAAATATGCCTGAAATATTGCTCTAATGCATTCCTGGAATACTTCAAGGAGGAATACCTGGAAGAATTATAAAAATGCTTTGAAGAATTTCCGTATGATGTTTTTAAAGAACTACTTAAATAGATAATTAATAGGGGAATTTTTGAACAAATTGCAAATGAATTATCGAAGGCCCACAATATTTCCGTTTAAAGCAAATTCTCCTGGGATTACTGAAAAAAGTCCCAAGGGATTTTAAATATAATGCAAATGTAGACAAATATCATAGGGAATTAAAAATTTCCGGATTTCGATGCGCATTCTTATTAAATGCAAACACAGTTTCATTTTTACTCTGGTTTGTATTTCCCTTCGGCTTGTTTATTCCATCCATATGGTTTTGAGAGTTGAAGTGCAGTTTTGTTGGTGAACCTAGTGCGAAACGGTGGAACAACACAGTGAGTGCGAACCCGACAGCTTTGGAGCTGAGTGAATAAAAAAACGTTTTGGCAGCAGTTAGGTTGGAACTGGTTCCAACCTACACGGAAGAAAAAAAGTACCCAACGTTGAGTTTTTTTTAAACTTACTTTTGAGTTATTTTATCTCTTCTCTTTCATCCTCACTTTCTTTGTTGTCAAAAACATTCCAACGACGCCAGTTCATTACGGGAAGCCAACTTTGAGTTCATTTCCTGAACTCAAAATTGAGTAAATTAAACCTCCAGTTGGGTAAATAAATCTTCCGTTGGGCACTTTTTTAACATGGGAGTAAAGGCAAACTACTTCGACCCTATTTAATCAATTTTGGCTTCCCGTACGGATGTTCGAGGTTGGGTGAATTTAGGGATCCTATATTAAGAGATGTGCGAATACTTTTCCAGACGATTTAGCAACGCTGTTACTTTCGTAAACAAACGCTGCCAGCACTTGCCGCAGTGAAAAATGTTTAGGCTTGCACATGACTTTACATTCGAAGACACTTTTTGATTATTTTGTCTATCCTCTAGCAGTGCATTTTCGCTAAAATTAAAGAGCAATACGAATCAACACGATATAAGGCATCAACTAGACTACTTTTACTTACGAAAGCAAAACAAATTGTTTATTCTATAAAACTTTTCATAAAATCTATTTCACCAAAATCGCAATACCTTTCGATCTGCAATAATAACGATGTTCATTTGGCTCAGATTTTGACAGTTCTCAATGCTCGATTGGCATAAGATGGCCGCTTTCGCATATCTCTGAATGTAGGATCCCTAGGTGAATTGAACTCACTTTTGGGTAGTTTATTTTTTCCGTGTAGGTTGGAACTTTTTAAAAACGAATTCGACATAAGTGGTTGCTAACAAACCGAGTCAAAGCGATTTTACACGCAGGTTTATTGCGTTTAACAGTTGGAGAAGTGCATGAATCTTGTGTAATATATTTAAAGTCGGTTTGATACACTTTTTCAAAGAAGAATTAATAAATATCTCTACAAAAGGATGTATTATTGTAGAATTATTGATTTATTTGCGTGATGAGCCAATGTTGCTTCCAGGCCTAACATAACCTCTTGTTACCCTAGGTAGGATAGAGCGGAGATAGTTTTTGGCTCGTCAGTCAGTCCTCTTCATCGTTCGAATAAACCTCCATACGGGGAGGTGTTCTAAAGTATAATTCAGTGTATTTATTGAATCGCGAATCAAAAAACTAATACCGAAACCGTCCACGTTGAGCTAAACTTCATCCCGTCGTTGTTGGTCTGCGCTGTTGGTGTGATTGCTTCTGTTGCTGTTGGCCGTCGATGTGGGCCGTGCTCGTCGAACTTTCGCCAGGTTTGGCTACATTTTTGGTGCCGAAACCAGGGACTGCCAGGTCCCTATCGTCGCTTTCGACCAGACTCAGACTGACGTTAGCGTGGGTCTATCTCGAACACTAGTCCTATTTGGAGGATTGTCGCCGCTATTCAACTACCCCAAAAGATCATCAGCTGGATTCCTTGCTGCATCGGCAGCTTTTTTCGACCTGGACGTTTAGTCAAGCACAGATTAGTCGCCAATTCGAACATTAGTGAGCCCAGGTAACGCTAGCAGGAAACAAAGGTGAGGTGATCTCGAGCGTTTTATTGTAATTGCCGCCCATTTTAAAGCACATAGGAGTGATGGTGATTAGACACACAAAGAAATCCAAAAAACTTCTTCTGAAGAGTAACAATATCATCGGGTATGGACGGACGTAGTTCAGGGTAGTTCAGGGTCAATCTGCCCATCGATACATCCCAGGAAGCCACTGCCCATTTCGCATAGAAACGCCTGGTGTTTATTGAAAGTGGCCTTTCAACGTGGCCCGACATGTTGGCGATCGTTTTCAAAATTAGAATTCTAATTAGCATAATAATAATTATTGTTACTTGCATTTAGAACCCTATTACTGACAACATAAAATTGCACCCAGTACTCGATACGAGGAGGTGCACTAAAGTATAATTCAGTGTATTTATTTAATCAAAAATCAAAAACCCTGATTAATCCACCTAACGGTGTTGCTGCCTTTCTCGTGTAAAAAAATAATGAAAATATGACTGAGTGTTTTTTAGCGTGTTTGCCCATAGAAAATAGTATTTTGGCCATAACTTCTGATCCCATAGTCCATTCTGGCCAATTTTCAATAGCAAACAATGGGACAGGATTCTTAGTCAAATGGGACTTGTTGCGAGTAATTCGGCCAATGCTAAATTGTGAAAAGTATGTCTACAAAATTTTGTACACATACACACACACACACACATACATACATACACACAAACAAACATCACCTCAATTCATCGAATTGAGTCGATTGGTATACAACACTATGGGTGTCTGAGCTTTTGATCAAAAGTTTGGTTTTGGAGTGATCATATAGCCTTCACGACAGGGCAGCAGGGACTATGTCCAAGGGCTTGACGATCCCTCCCCAGGCCATCTGCGAGTTGTGGGGCTTGCCTAGGATGTGGTGGGGTTTGACAGTGGGCCCTGTTAAACCTCTATAAAAAGCTGCATGTATCCGCAAGTAGGCCCCACCAAAGCGACCGTGTGCCGCTCAAAGCGCACAAGCCCAAGTCCTGGTGTTAGGTGGGACGCTAAACAGCCCTGACACGACGGCCCTCCGACGAGACAGGAGGTTTGCGCAGGCCCAATAAGCCGCCTAGAAAACCAATCATTACGAACAATATAAGAGATAATGCGTCTCGATATAATCGGCAAAGACCTAGGCGACGAATACAGGATCACGATTGGAAGCTTGGAACATGGAATTGCAAGTCGCTAGGTTTCGCAGGTTGCGACAGGATGATCTACGATGAATTACATCCCCGCAACTTCGACGTCGTGGCGCTGCAGGAGATTTGCTGGACAGGACAGAAAGTGTGGAAAAGCGGGCATCGAGCGGCTACCTTCTACCAAAGCTGTGGCACCACCAACGAGCTGGGAACCGGCTTCATAGTGCTGGGTAAGATGCGCCAACGCGTGATTGGGTGGCAATAAAGGCCGTTTCTTCAACTATAGCATCATCAACGTGCACTGCCCACACGAAGGGAGACCCGACGACGAGAAAGAAGCGTTCTACGCACAGCTGGAGCAAACATACGATGGATGCCCACTGAGGGACGTCAAAATCGTCATCGGTGACATGGACGCACAGGTAGGAAGGTAGGAAATGTATAGACCGGTCATCGGACCGGATAGTCTGCACACCGTATCGAATGACAACGGCCAACGATGCATAAACTTCGCAGCCTCCCGCGGAATTGTAGTCCGAAGCACCTTCTTTCCCGCAAAATATCCACAAGGCCATATGGAAATCACCTAACCAAGTAACGGAAACCAAATCGACGGTCAATTCTTCTCCAACATCACGAACGTCCGCACTTACCGCCTTGTGAATATTGAATCCGACCACTACCTCGTTGCCGTATGCCTGCGCTCAAAACTCTCGACGGTGTACAACACGCGTCGAAGTCGGACGCCGCGGCTTAATATCAGGCGGCTACGAGACGGTAGACTAGCCCAAGAATACGCGCAGCAGCTGGAAGTGGCACCCCCAACGGAAGAGCAGCTAGGCGCAGCGTCTCTTGAAGATGGCTGGAGAGATATTCGATCCGCCATTGGTAGCACCGCAACCGCTGCACTTGGCACGGTGCCCCGGATCAGAAGAAACGACTGGTATGACGGCGAATGTGAGCAGTTAGTAGAAGAGAAGAATGCAGCATGGGCGAGATTGCTGCAACACCGCACGAGGGCGAACGAGGCACGATATAAACAGGCGCGGAACAGACAAAACTCGATTTTCCGGAGGAAAAAGCGCCAGCAGGAAGATCGAGACCGTGAAGAAACGGAGCAACTGTACCGCGCTAATAACACACGAAAGTTCTATGAGAAGTTAAACCGTTCACGTAAGGGCCACGTGCCACAGCCCGATATGTGTAAGGACATAAACGGAAACCTTCTTACGAACGAGCGTGAGGTGATCCAAAGGTGGCGGCAGCACTACGAAGAACACCTGAATGGCGATGTGGCAGACGAAGATGGCGGTATGGTGATGGACCTGGGAGAACGCGCGCAGGACATAATCTTCCCGGCTCCGAACTTCCAGCAAATCCAGGAGGAGATTGGCCGGCTGAAGAACAACAAAGCCCCTGGGGTTGACCAACTACCAGGAGAGCTATTTAAACACGGTGGTGAGGCACTGGCTAGAGCGCTGCACTGGGTCATTACCAAGATTTGGGAGGAGGAAGTTTTGCCGCAGGAGTGGATGGAAGGTGTCGTGTGGCCCATCTACAAAAAGGGCGATAAGCTGGATTGTAGCAATTACCGCGCAATCACATTGCTGAACGCCGCCTACAAGGTACTCTCCCAAGTTTTATGCCGTCGACTAGCACCAACTGCAAGGGAGTTCGTGGGGCAGTACCAGGCGGGTTTATGGGCGAACGCTCCACCACGGACCAGGTGTTCGCCATTCGCCAAGTACTGCAGAAATGCCGCGAATACAACGTGCCCACACATCATCTATTCATCGACTTCAAAGCCGCATATGATACAATGGATCGGGACCAGCTATGGCAGCTAATGCACGAACACGGTTTTCCGGATAAACTGATACGGTTGATCAAGGCGACGATGGATCGGGTGATGTGCGTAGTTCGAGTTTCAGGGGCATTCTCGAGTCCCTTCGAAACCCGCAGAGGGTTACGGCAAGGTGATGGTCTTTTGTGTCTTTTTGTCTTTCGTGCTTTGGAAGGGGTAATACGAAGAGCAGGGATTAACACGAGTGGTACAATTTTCAATAAGTCCGTCCAGCTATTTGGTTTCGCCGACGACATAGATATTATGGCACGTAACTTTGAGAAGATGGAGGAAGCCTACATCAGACTGAAGAGGGAAGCTAAGCGGATCGGACTAGTCATTAACACGTCGAAGACAAAGTACATGATAGGATGATAGCAAGAGAAGACAACGTGAGCCACCCATCGGTGGAGTGTGCATCGGTGGTGACGAAATCGAGGTGGTAGAAGAATTTGTGTACTTGAGCTCACTGGTGACTGCCAAAATGATATTAGCAGAGAAATTCGGAGACACATAGTGGCTGGAAATCAGGTCTGGGTCATTTGGCATAAAGTCATTTGGCATAAGGTCATTTGGCATAAAGGCCATTTGGCATAATGGTCATTTGGCATAACGGACATTTGGCATAATTTCGAACTTACTCATGCCGGCCACCTGCCTACTTTTTAAAGTAGGGATGACATCCACCATTGCTTCAATCTGGGCATGCGCCTTAAGACTGGATCAAATCCACCACTGCCTTAATCCGGGAAAGCGCCTAACTTTATAAACTCAAGCAACACACCTGTCGTAGACGAGTTACTAAAACCAATCAAGTCACATATGAGTTATTGCAACCAAATCAATCTGAATTGTGCTTTTCGGGAGAGAGATCACATCTACCATTAATTTATTCCCGACAAGCGCCTACTTATAAAGAAGGAGTCACATCTACCATTGCCATAATCCGGGCAGGGCCTACTTTTAATCAAGGGATCACATCCACCATTCTTCTTTTCTTATTGTCATTACTTTCCCACACTGGGACAGAGCCGCCTCGCAGCTTGAAGTTCATTAAGCACTTCCACAGTTATTAACTGCGAGGTTTCTAAGCCAAGTTACCATTTTTGCATTCGTATATCATGAGGCTAGCACGACGATTCTTTTATGCCCAGGGAAGTCGAGACAATTTCCAATCCGAAAATTGCCTAGACCGGTACCGGGAATCGAACCCAGAAATTCTCAGCATGGTCTTGCTTTGTAGCCGCGCGTCTTACCTCACAGCTAAGGAGGGTCCCTACCCACCATTGCATTGCCACAATTCAGGCCACACACCTACTTTCAAAGAAGGGATTAAATCCACCATTGCTTCAATCCGAACAAGCGCCTACTTTTAAAGAACAAATCAAATCCTCCATTGCCATAATCCGTGCTAGCGCCTATTTTTGAAGAAGGGGTCACATCCACCATTGCCATAATCCATGCAAGCGCCTACTTTTAAAGAAGGGATCGTATCCACCATGGCCTTAATCCAAGCATGCGCCTACTTAAGGGATCACTTCCACCATTGCCTCTATCCGGGAAATCGCCTTCTTTTTAAGAAGAAATCACATCCACCATTGTCATAATCCGTGCAAGCGCCTGCCTTTGAAGAAGGGATCGCATCCACCATAACCCTAATCCGGGCAAGCACCTACTTTTAAATAAGAGATCGTATTCTCCATTGCCATAATCCGGGCAAGCACCTACTTTAAAGAAGGAATCACATCCACCATTATAATAATCTGGACAAGCGCCTACTTTTAACGAAGGGATCACATCATCCATTGCCATACCCGAATAAAAATACAGTGGAATAACAATACAATTTATTGTAACACTACTATTAATAACATTAAATTGGCAATAGAACATATTGGAAATGAAACCATAGAAATACATTAGAATGCATTGTTATGAACCATTTACTCAAATGTAAATGAAGTTTTCGCAATAGAATGTACGGTTTGTTAAGTATCGTAACCATACAAAATCTGAGATTTTTCCATACTTTTTGTTGGTCACACAATAGAGTGTATGGTTAATATATTGTTGAAATATCCGAACAAAACTGTTCAAAATACAATGGATTGTAATGTATTTGTCTAGTAATACAATACGATTTTGATTTTTCATTTGTGACAGCTTTACTGTTCAACAATGCAATTTAAAGGGAAAATCTATATTTGGCGCTATGAGGCAAATATTGTTAAAAAATGTATACAATGTAAAGAAACGTTTCAAAAGTTATCATTGTATGAACCTTATGTACGAAAACGTTTCAAAAACAATTGCAAGTATTGTTACATTAGAGAAATATGTTGATGTATTGTATCCTTAGTGTTGATACAATTTGTGCAACTATCAAGAAACAATGTATCCTATTGTTTACCGTACATTGTATGGTAATTCAATTGTTTACACTGTTGAACCAATAGTACATTTTTATCCGGGTAATCCATGCAATCGCCCACTTTTAAAGAAAGGATCCTATCCACCATGACCTTAATCCAGGCAAGCGCCTACTTTTAAATAAGAGATCATACCCTCCATTGCCATAAACTGGGCAAGCACCTATTTTTAAAGAAGGGATCACACCTTCATTGCCCTCATACGGCCACACGCCTACTTTTAAAGAAGGGATCACACCCTTCATTGTCCTAATACGGCCACACGCCTACTTTTAAAGAGGGGATTACATAAACCACTGCTCTAATCCAGGCATGCACCTACTTTTGCATTGCATTCCAAATGTATTCGTTCCACGACAGGATAATGTCTTTTTAATATTGTTATCGAAGGGTGTTATATTTACTACCCCGGGGTGTTTCCCGCGCCACTTAGTCATTATTTAGCAAACGTAAAAAAAATTATGCCAAGTGTCCGTTATGCCAAAAGACCCTCACTTTTGATGTTGGTTACAATTATGCCAAATGTCCGTTATGCCAAATGGCCTTTATGCCAAATGACCTTATGCCAAATGGCGTTATGCCAAATGACTTTATGCCAAATGGCCCGCTCCTGGAAATCGTACACACTTTGGACTCCGCAAGACGCTCCGATCGAATAAAGTTGGCCGCCGTACCAAACTAACAATCTACAAAACGCCCATTAAACTGGTAGTCCTCTATGGACACGGGACCTGGACGATACTTGTGGAGAAGCAACGAGCACTTGGAATTTTAGAAAAGAAAATGCTGCGTACCATCTATAGAGGGGGTGCACATGGAGGACGGTACGTGGATGAGGCGAATGAGCCACGAATTGCATCAGCTGTTGGGAGAAACATTCATTGTTTACACCGCAAAAATCGGACGACTGCAGTGGGCAGGCCACGTAGTCAGAATGTCGGACAGTAACCCGGTGAAAATGGTTCTCGACAATGATCCGACGGGCACAAGAAGGCGAGGTGCGCAGCGGGCAAGGTGGATCGATCAGGTGGAAGATCACTTGCGGACCCTCCGTAGACTGCGTGGTTGGCGACGTGTAGCAATGGATCGAGCCGAGTGTAGAAGTTTCTTGTATACCGCACAGGCCAGTACGGCCTTAGTCTGAATAAATGAAAAAAAATATCCCCTAAATGGGAAATAATAAGTGGAGCTCTTGTTAATAAACAGAAAAACATATAATTTGTTGGTGGCAATATAGTTGCCACTGCCTTATAAATGGTTAAACCGCTCTTTGCGGAATCCCGATCAAAATGGCTCGCGCGCCGGAAAGCAGCTTTCTTGTATTCAATAAATTAAGCCCGTAAATTTGAATGGATGGAATAACTAACAGAAACCAAGCTTCCACGCCAAACGCCGATGCCACCGAAACAGTCCATTTTCGCAATTAAACCTTTCGTTGAGGTTGAATGATCGGCAGTGCCGGGACGCTCGGACTTTTTTCCTCTGCTTCGATGGGTCGCCCGTATTTGAGAGTATTGAGCACTGCGTTGGTGGTACGCCCGGATTTTAGAGTTTCTTACACTGTGGATAGGATTGATTACTATTCTACGTTGAGGGACACCCGCATTCAATAGTTTCTTTCTATGAAAGTTGAATTGTGTTTTGGATTTATTGTAATTCTGCATGGGAAGCCCGTAAGAAGAATGATGTTAATTTGGTAAATCATATGCATGGCCTCTAAGGACATATATGGACAAAATGCGGTGCTATTGATTTTGTACCGAGGGCAGTTGACGTGGTAGACCATCTGGACCTGAATTCCAGAATAATTTGGAGAACTTAGAACATTCGATTTGGACATATCCAAATCGCAAATCATACGCAAAGCCTCTAAGGACCTATGCGGACACATTGTGGCGTTATTGGTTTAGTACCGATGGTAGTTGGCGTTTTACATTCTTTAGGTCTGAGCTCCAGAATGATTTGGATAACCTAGAATATATGCTGGAATAGTGATTGCATCTTGTCCCTCGTCTTTGAAATAATTTTTACGACATTTTCTTGAAAAAACAATCATAAAATCGATGTTGCGTGGTATTATTGTGACATGGACATATAAAAGTGAACTGTCGATCCTTCCACCGGCGATAACGGAATGTAGGTGTGGCTATTCATCAATCTTAGGTCAGTTTCGGAAAATTCATGAGCTGGCGATTATTTTGGGTATATAAATATGTAAATTTGGCTGAGAAATGTCGGAGATATTGCTAACTCAAATCCGGGTCAATATGACCCGAACACCGTAAGGGGCTGTCCACAAACCACGTAGACCGAAATTTTACTTTTCCAAACCCCCCCGTCCCCCCTAGTAGACTTTCGTAGACTTTTCCGAAACCCCTCCCCCCACTCCTTGAAGTCTACGTAGACTTTTCCAAATTTTACAAAACCTCATATGTGATTGGAAAAATATGGAAATAAACCACGTTTTAAGCAATTCAGCTATTCAATTCTATTTCCATGTAAACATTACAACAAAGTTCGTATTTGAAACATAATAAAATCAAACTGAACAAATTCCAACAAAACGGAAATCAAATTGAAACGAAATCAAATTTAATCCTCTGTCCATAGCTTCTGAAATTAAATCTCAAAGCCAATTAATTTAATGACTTCAATTCATGAATTCAATTCCTCCTAAAGGTGTGCGCCACCATCGCCGACTCTTTTGCATCGGCGCGCCACTGATGAAATCTGTCACGCATCTGACCTATCATTCTCAATGCCAATTCAAAATTAGGAAAACCGAAGAATTTTCAGAATTTGGAAAATATTCGAGTTGAAATTCTGACATTTATTATTATTATTTATCAGACTAAGGCCGGAGTGGCCTGTGCTGCACATAAAAGACTTCTCCATTCTTCTCGGTTTATGGCTGCACTTCGCCAACCACGCAGTCTGCGGAGGGTCCGCAAGTCGTCCTCCACCTGATCGATCCACCTTGCCCGCTGTGCACCTCGCCTTCTTGTTCCCGTCGGATCGTTGTCGAGAACCATTTTCACCGGATTACTGTCCGACATTCTGGCTACGTGCCCGGCCCACCGCAGTCTTCCGATTTTCGCGGTGTGAACGATGGATGGTTCTCCCAACAGCTGATGCAACTCGTGGTTCATTCGCCTCCTCTACGTACCGTCCGCCATCTGCAACCCACCATAGATGGTACGCAACACTTTCCTTTCGAAAACTCCCAGTGCGCGTTGCTCCTCCACAAGCATTGTCCAGGTGTCCGTAGAGAACTACCGGTCTTATAAGCGTTTTGTAGATAGTCAGTTTGGTACGGCGGCGAACTCTATTCGATCGGAGCGTCTTGCGGAGTCCAAAGTACGTACGATTTCCAGCCACTATGCGTCTCCGAATTTCTCTGCTGGTATCGTTATCGGCGGTCACCAGTGAGCCCAAGTACACGAATTCTTCAACCACCTCGATTTCGTCACCACCGATAGAAACTCGTGGTGGGTGGGAAATTCTGACAATGTCAATTCTATATTCCGATAAGTTTTGCGTGGAAATTTCGTAAAATTTCCCAATTGATAACCTTAAAATACTCCAAAGAACCTCTCCGTGATAATTCCAATGCTCTTCTTGAAAATTTCATGCAATATCCCGTTGAATAATCATCTGTTGAAATATCAAGATTTTTCTTCTAAATTCCAAAAGTATCCACGTTAAAAAAACCGTAGTAATTTTCCGTGAAAATTAAGAATTAATTCCCGAATTATTTATTATAAAATTTTAAGTTTAAACGGCCATTCCGAAATATTTCCCGTAGAAATTTAGAATGGTTTCCCTCGATATTTTTTAACTTCTCTTGAAAATTTGCAATTTCTTCAGGAAATATTAATAAATCTTATGGACATTCCAAAGAATTTTCTGAATAAGATTCGGCGGAAATTCTAAAGAATTTTCAGTTGAAATTTTTCTCGTAAAAAATTCAAATAAATTTTCATAAAAACTAGAAAGGCTTTTTTACAAAAATTGCAATTTTTTTTTGTGGAAACTCAAATTGTTTTTGGTGGGAAATTCAAATAATTTCTCGTGGAAGTTTTCAAAAATTTATTTAGAAATTTCTTAAATTTTCCATATATAATTCAAAAGAATTTGCATTATAACTGCCGAAGAAATTTACGAAGAATTTTCCACGGGCATTTCGAATAATTTTGCTTATATGTCCTCGCGAAAATTCCAAAAATTCCGAAATTAAGAAAAAAATTCGAGGACTTCCCAGAAAATCTCCAGTGAATATTCTGAAGGGTTTCTAGCGGAAATTTCGGAGAGGTCCAAAGAGCTCCAAAGAATATATACTTATATGTTGCTCCAAATACTTAGGAGTTTTTTTCTGCTCAACAAAGATGAACTTCCTGGTAAAATTCTTGATAGTTTTAAGCCGTAGTTCAGACGTTTACTTCAACGCAAGAGATTATTTCGGTCAAGTCAGGAAAAAAAACGGAAAATCCTAAAAAAATCAAACTAGTGAACTCCGCTCAAAGCTGCTGTATATCGTTTTCGAAAAAAATAAATAAAAAAGGTCTACGTAGACTTTTGGTATACCCCCCGTCCCCCTTCGTAGACTATCGTAGACTTTTTCGAAACCCCTCCCTCCCCCTCAAGAGTCTACGTGGTTTATGGACAGCCCCTAAGTGTGAGTTTTTTTTGTTCCCTTCAGGAACGTCCTACAAAGTAGGTCAACGTTTGACAATAAAGATTTCCACGAATTAGGAAAAGTCAAGAAGTTTCAGACCTTCACAATGTTGCCTTAAAAAAGTTATTGCAACTTGAAAGTGCGGTTCGGGTTATGTTAACCCCAGCACGTTAGGAAGGTGAAGATTTTTTTATTCTGCCTTTATGGGACGCACGCTAGACGAATAGTGTTATTGTGGAAAGGATTTAACACAATAATACGGCGTAGGACGTACGCTTTCAAGAGTTTCTTTTTATGCGTGAGTGGAACGCCTTCAAGAAGTAAAGTGTTATTGTGGTTTGGGGTCATCACAATTCTGTGTGATTGGACGTCCGCATTTAGGATTTGCATCCTACGCATTGGTGAGACGCCCGCAGGAAGATCAGTTCAAATGCGTTTTGAATGTTTTGCAATTCTGCGTGGTGAAACGCCAATTCCGAGGGCTGCTTCATCTGTGTTGGTGGGAAAGCCCGTAAGGAGAATGATGTTATTTTGAATCAGATTGATCACAATTCTGCATAGTGGGAGGCTGTTTTCCTCTGTTTATGTGAGACGCTGGCATTTGAGAGTTTCTTGCACTGCGATGGTGAGCCACCCGCAAGAAGAATAGTGTTATTGTGTTTTTGATTTATCGCAATTCTGCGTGATAAAATTCCGCATACAAAAATTCCTTCCTCTGTATTACTGCGAAGCCCGTGAGAGAAACAGTGTTATTTTGGTTCAGATTGATTACAATTCTGCGTGGTGGGACGTTTTTTCCATTGCTTCAATGGTACACCCGCATTTTATAGTTTATTGGACTGCGTTGGTGAGACGGCCACAAGAAGAATTGGTGAGCCACCGCAGGAAGATCAGTTCAATTGTGTTTTGGACGTTTTGCAATTTTGTGTGGTGATGCATTCTAGAGCTTCTTCCTCTGTGTTGGGGGGAAGTCCGTAAGAAGAATAATCACAACTCTGCGTGGTGGTACATCCGCATTGAAATCTTTTGTCCTCTGCTTTGGTACGACGCCTGCATTTGAGAGTTTCTTGCACGTAAAACGCCCGCTGGTGTTTTTGTGGATAGGATTAATCACAATTTTGCATCACGGGATGCCCGCATCCAAGAGTTTTTTTTTATGCGTTTGGTAAACGCCTGCAAGAAGAATAGTGTTATTGTGAATCGGATACATCACAATTCTGCGAGATGGGACGCCTGCATTCAAGAGTTGCATCCTACGCATTGGTGAGATGCCCGCAGGAAAAACAGTGTAATTGTGTTGTGGATTTATTGCAATTCTGTGTGGTAAAACCATAGATATAATAATCAGAATGTTGGAGTCAGAGCAAATTAGTACTCGTTTTATGGTTCCAGTGTGCTAAGCTTTTCGGTACCCAGCTGGTACCAAGCGGTGCCCAGTAAACTAAGCATATACATTTAAATAAGTTCTAAATTTTACCGTTATCATAGTGACCATCATATATGTTTGTTTATTATTTTTCTGTGGAATACATGGTGGCGTGATATTATTTTTTTCATTTTCGAATTTCAATTTTAGTTTCTACCAGAGTATTTAATAATCGGATTATATTTTTAGGACGAAGCTCACAATCCACATTATTTTGCTTTCCTAAACCGATAATGAAATATTGGGCTCTTCATCCGCAAGCAGCGTTGTAAAATGTCATTTGCATTCGGTTGTATAATTGTCCCAGAACTTTTTTCTGAAGGTAGCCATCATTCCTGAGGTATGACGAACTTATAGCGCTTAAATGTGCCTACAACTTTGTCTAACAAGATATTGCTGTAAATATGTAATCTGAGGCGTGGGAGGCAAAATGTCATTCAAATGACATTATGTCAAATGACACGTGACATTTTAGAGAGTTTTCACTTTCCAGCCTCATATGTAATATTTAGAGCAATGTACCCTTGGACAAAAATATAGCCCTACTCAAGCGTTATGAGTACATCTAAAATTATGGAATAAATTTGGCTTGTGAAGAAAGTTATGAACAAATTAGTCAAATGACATGCAGATGACATTTTACAAGCCTGTCCGCAAGACATCATGGCCAAAAGTAAATAATAGGCAAGGAGAAAAATTTTCAATGTGATTTTAAAGCGGATCCCATTTGATCACAATTGCCGTCGACATTGCTTTCTCCGCTGCCTCACGTTCTATCAACGATTAGGCTATGAAGACAGTATTTAGGGAAAAAAATGCTTGGCGTCCATGATCGATTAATTACCTCACTTGCTTTTCTGTTCAGTCATATTCTACCAGCTAACACAAATGATGTTCTCACTCTAGTGCTAATCACTTACTCGATTTGCAGCAAATTGCTCTAACATTCATTCATTCATTCGACTAAGCCAAATATTCTGAACTGAAATTATTTTAATATTGAAACGATAATCCTTCTCAAACAAGACCTCATGTTTAACTTTAACCAAATGTGTTTACAGGTCTAGAAGCATATGCGGTTTTTCGAAAAATTTAGTTTCAGGCGGTTCGAAACGAAATTCCGCGGAATTTCGCGGAATTTGTGCATGGCGAAATCTGATTTAACGGAATTTCGCGAAATTTCGACCAAAAAAATGGAACTTCTTTCGAACTTTATATTATCAAAAAATTTGGCAGCGCCGCTGAACAAAATCATAAAAAAAAAGCTTTATGATTTTACATTTTTATACAGCTTTTTCTATTAACGCTTATTACATAATCCCATTATGAGTCGACAAATACGTGTTTAGTTTTCTACTATGAAACGTCTTCAGTGTTTTGTTAGAAATATCTAATTGAAGTATCTTCAACTATTCTACCCTTTGTTTTACAAAAGTGATCCGACTCAATATTTAAAACGCCAGACTTAGAGCGTAGATTAATTAGATATGAATCAGATCAGTATAACTTTGTTAAAGCGGCAAAGTCGTGGCGTGGATTCCTAGGGCCCCTGTGAAGTTTTTTGAGCGCCTTTTTCTTATTAAAGGCCAATTTCTTCACCTCCGCTTAGGCCTCAAACCAGGTTTAAGCGCATGAGTAAGCACCGCTTAAGAGTTAGGAAGGCCTTATGGAAAACATAATGCAACGTTTTACGTTCAAACAACAATTATAATCTTATCTAAAAGTAAGAATAAAAAGTTCAGAGGATTGAAGGTATTCCACACAACAGTCAATATTCGGCAAATCATCGAAATGTACATAGAGCCCCCAAGATTCATATTTAAACTCTGTGATATTATTTGACTATTTGCACAATATGAGTGCAAAGAATCGATCGTGTTGCTGCTGGTCACGGGACGACTGCTAGTCTAGGAAACGCGAACTGAAAAAATTCTGCCTCGCGAGCAGACATTTTTTTAACCAGTGTGCGATCGTCTTGATGCTGGTTATGCTAGCTAGTGCGGAATAACACGAGATGAAGAAAATAATATCTGCATCGAAGAGCACATAATTATGTAGTGCAGAACCGATCGTGTTATAGAAGCATATTTAACGAAGCACATTGATTATGCGTTGGATTCCCTACCCTATTCCCTTCCCGTGGCGCTCACGGATATGCAGAGCATTCTTCTGTCTCTTATAACAATGAGTGTCAAACCTAGCAGCTCAATTTGGACCGATTTGGTAATGCAGCAACTCAAATGTGATCAAATCCGGTTGTATATAAGTCTGAGTATAAGTCACAGAAGTTGTTGTGTCTCATGTGTGTTGCTCGGGAAACTAATCTTCCTCTCCTAACCCTAAAGGATCCCCCAAACCTAAGCTATTTCATCGCCGCGACTAACTAGTCGCCATGATTCAATCATTGGGTCGCTGCAGGCAATGTTCCATTTACGCTTCCATACCATCGGCGACAGAATCGCAGTCGCCATGCGATAGAATCGCGTCGCGATTGTCGTGTCGCGTGTGTTTGGGGGAACCTTAAATTGACTGTAATGACGTGACCAGCATCGTTATTGGTCATGAATTGGAAACTCCGAAGCAAGTACAATGATTTTTTTTTATACCAAGAAGATTATTCAATTGGTAAGCTGTGCATATTCGCTGTTTCTCGGCCAATCATGATTAGCAACTACGATGTGTACAATTAACCAAGCTAAGCTAAACTATTTTTTACTATTTGCACAATATGTAAGGAACATTGCGGAGTCGTGGACTTTTTGCATGCCTCATATGCACACACATATACAAGGACAAACATACAACAATTTCTATATTTTTACATACTTACTGATATAAAACTGAACTGATAAAAAATTGAAAGGAACAACATAAATAGAACCCGTACGATGGACGATCTGGAGCTTGGGTTCCCAGAACCAAAAACCGCAGGATGAATTGCTCCACGGATTCGGGACCCGGTAACCATGCCGACTGGCACGAAGCCATTGATCCTGCCAAATATGTCGTATTGCCTCTTAGCGAAGGATGATACGCCGTCGTTCAGCAGTGACTTGGTCTCGGCTTCGTCCAGCATCCAACGTTCCATCGATCGGTTCGTGAGTGGCCCCTACAGTCTGGATATCGTCGGAGGGCTATTTTCATTGAGTAAAATGCTAGATCAATAATGCACAAGTAAAGCTTTCCCTTGTCTCTCGTAGAAAGGGCTAGGCTAGATGTACCAGTTGTGGCTATAGCACCAGTTGTCACACTAGTGCTTTATATGCCAAATGGCCAATCGAATCACCACAAATCAAGATCATATCGATAAAGCATATTCATAAGATACGATAACAAGTTTGATTTCCTCCAAAACAAGCAAAGCATAATTGTAAAAATTGATTTTGCTTAATTTTTGACGTCCCTATTTGGCCAGTCCCATAAGAAAACAATGGGATTTGCCAAATAAGGAACCAAAATTAAGAATAGTGCCATAACTGGTGCATGCGTTCATATTATGGATTAATCAATTTTGAGGATAATAACAAATTTTATTGTGGTTTTCACAGCTGTTCTAAGGAGCAGGAAGTAAAATCTTTCGCTTGATATATAAAGTCCACCCACATGCCTTTTACTTATTTAAAAAAAATAGTTGTTCTTATGTATGGCGACAATTGGTACACCCACCCTAATGGCCAATACCAATGATTTTTGTGGAGTATAATTTCATGTATGGACGCATTCCTTTGCACTTAAAACGGGTATCCAAGCCAAGGTCGTTGAGGTATACCTTGAAAAGACGCCCGTTCCCAAACTTTAACCTTCTTCATCATCTGAATCGAATGGCTTTCTCCTTTTGTGTCGTTACTCTGCAAGCAAGTGTGGTACAGTGAATACAGCGTTGCTAATTAAATTACGAACAGTGATTGACCAATTCTCAACATAATTCTTTTTCTGAGCAGCTAAGAGAATGCAAATCTGAATAAATAAAAACAAACTCAGAAAATGTTACCTTAACAGCAGTGCTAAATCGTGTTCTAAAGGTCATTCATAAATTACGGACTGGTTACTGAGATGACATTTCTGGGTACCGAGGATTGTTCATAGTATGCGCAACTGGAACCACAAAAAAATCGCTAGTTTCATATTGATTGTTGGTAATTCAAGAGCTCCTTCATCTGTGATGGTGGGAGGCCCGTAAGAAGAATGATATTATTATGGATCGGATTGATCACCATTCTGCGTGCTGAGACAGCCGCAAAAAAGGATTTTTTTCCTTCGTTTTGGTAGGACGCCCGTATTTCAGCGTCGTGTTATTGTGGATCGTAGTCATCGCAATTCTGTGTGGTGGGGCGTCCATATTTGACATTTTTTTTCTCTGCTTTGGTGAGACGCCCGCTACAAGCATGATGGTGTTGAGGAACATATGGATCACAGACGTGCGTCGTTCGTCGTAACATTTTTTGTATGGATGATATAATTTATTTGTATGATTCGTAGCGCTTGATCTGACCTCCCTGCCTCCCATTACAGCGTAACGTTATTTGTGAACGGTCCCTCGTCTACCTGTTGTTACAATGTTGGTTTTCCATCAAAACACTTTTATCAGTGCTAAATCGAATTTTATGCAACTTGTTTGAGTGTTATAATGGACAATATAACACTTATTTCTTCGATGTCGAAAGGTAGGCCGTTTTATCACTTCACCACAAATTATGAAACCAAGTTTATCGAATGTTTAATTGTTTCACGGTGTCTCTATGGGGATTTTTTTTTTCTAAAATCAGAACCTCTGAACACCCACCACGCGAAAGTATATGATCTCCTCTTTCATATCGTGGGTAAACTAAAATGTTTTGTCGGGGGATCTAGGAAAAAAATATTTTTTTCACTATTTTTGGAACAAACTTTATTGAAATCTCAAATGAAAACCTATTAACCGCCCTAAAAATGTATGGAAAAATGACCTCCAATAGAACATTTTAAAAATGCACCTGCGTGAAAGAGGAAAGCGTATTCTTTCGTGTAGTAGGTGTTTAGAAACACAGATTTTTTGAAAATAGAGAAAGACACCGTGGTTTGTATTCCAATAGCATATTGTTGAATTTCCATTACTTTTTGCTATATACTCTAGTTCTGATCCAATGACATTTCAATGACAAACGTTTATTCAATCTGGTACACAATAGACCAGAATCTGGTCTATTGTGTCTTTCATTATATTTAATTTATTAAACGAACAAAGTTAACGCATAGCAATTGAAAACTTACTGCTACAGTAGCTGCTGTGATCATCTACTCAGCAACTATGTATAAACATACCCCCTCGCTCCATGTTGGCAACATACACGCACACTGGAAGTTAACAGCTGGCTCCGGACCAGAGAGCTGAGATTTTGCCAAAAAATTACTCATCCACGAAGATCGTAAATTTCATCGTTCTGCCTCCTGTCTGAACTTTGAAAGCCAACACGCGACTACCCCCCTTCCCGTCCGAAGAACCGTAGCGAAATGGAGCGAGCAAGCGAGTGAACGACAGAATTAACGCCCCATAAAAAAGTAGATATGTTATGCATGATCTATGCAGCAGGAGAAAACGCATCAGTAAGTCAAAAAATCCATCAACTCCCAAGATATCGCAATATTCGTCTTCGAAAACTAGAAGACATGCTTTAAATTGTTTCTCTATTTTATCACTGAAGATTTTTCAAAATCAAAATTTATTATGAAACATATAATCTTTGATCAATAAATTAATGCCACTAAGAATGCCTCCTCAGATAGGGACATAAATTTTCGGTTCTAAATTTTACGCCACATTTGTCCAAAGCTCATCATTGTTTCGAAGGGTTCTGCTCGGTTCGCCTCGAAACAACATGACGGAGCTTTTCCTGTTTCTGCTTGATAACAAACTCTCAAAGCCACGACGACAAGGCAAAGGAAAAAAATGCACAACTCACTTGCCAAAATCAGGCCCGAAAGGGGAAGAATTTTTGGCTGACAAGTTGATGAAAATTAGTACAAGGAAATAATTGCGGCCGGATTTTGTGCGAAGGTAATGGAGTCGTGAAGCTGACTTTGTGGTTTCACGTAATAATTTGTACCTACTGCTAAATCCGCAGAATTTGAATTTAATTAATTAATTGTTGAAGATGTTGGTAGAAATTTTAAAATAATATAAACAGAATTCTTTTATTCTTATTTAAATCGTGAATCACTTCGCATTTGCCATGCAAAAACACACATACGTAATCGATGCACAATCAATCGTAACCAGTCCCCAGTTGTATCGTGTCTAGTATTGGAAATACCTTCACGTGGCGCGTGAATGAGTTCCATCGTGCTGTGAAAAGTGTCCTCTGGGGCCACTTCTGTATGGGAACTGATACCAATCTGCCGGCACTCGACGAAGTGAATCACAAGGGACACATTTGAGCACGGGGAGAGGATCCAATCCGGAGCAGCGATTGTCACGCACGCACTCCGTTTGTTGTGCAGCAATTGTTCATTTGATTGGATCTATTGATGGAGCCATTAGAGCTGGGAAGAATGGTACGTGTTCTGATGCCAACCGTGTGGAAGAACGATAATCGCCAGTCGGATCGAACCGATCCGATCAATGGCGCTGATGTAAACATTGTGAAGTGCTTCGCAAATGGCTTGTTCAACATTGCTTTCTGGTCTGATAATGCATCTAAATAACAGAGAGGTATTTCAAAATGAAAGTAGTCATTGTTGTCCAACTAGATAAAATCTGCTAAAGTTTGCCTTTCTCGCATTTTTACATTAAACAAAACACGAATGGACTCATTTTAGGTTGTTTTACTTTGAACAAAGCTCCGTAAAAACGTTTTTTTTTAAATTCAGTCTCTTTCACGAATGAAAAAAATGATCAATAGCAAATTTTATAATTTATAAGCAAATGTATTTTGGCACACAATTATTTTATTTAAATACAATGACGTAGCTCTGTAACCTTTGGGCACTAGCAAGTGAATACAAGTCACGATCACTCGTATGTATCGTACGATTAGGTTTTTTTTTTCCTTTCTTGTACAACTTAAGTTGTACCGAAAGGCTTTGATTTCACTCCAAAATCGAACTTTTTTTAGAAAGCTCGGAGACCCATAATGTCAGCACCTTCCTCAGCACCACAGTTCCCTTGATTATCCATGAGTGTCAGTGAGTCTAAATTCATTTCCGCGAGTACCAATATGCGCCAATAAGTGCGCGTTCGTTCTTGTTAGTCTTAATACGGTTTCAAGAGTTCTCGAAAGTGGCCTACCCGTGACTTGCCTTGAGTGCCCGTTATGACCAATTAGTGCTTGTGAGTGTCAATGGGCATTCGTGCACATATTTAGAAAACATGAACAGAGACCACTGCATGGACACGATCAAGGATGTTAACGATCATTCAGTAATTTGCGTTCGATCATTTAGTAGTTTGTCAATAACACATTCCAGAAGCTGAATTTTAAAATATGTTGTATGGTGGACTTCTAGTGCGAAGGTTTTTCTACAACTTTGCCTAATGGTTCGTTATTAGAATTCAACTAATAACGGAGTTAGAGCGCTAGTTGCAGTAACTTAAACTAAATGATTGGAATTTTGTTATCATTTAGTCTAAGTTACTGAAACTATAACTATAACTCCGTTACTAGTGGAATTCAAACAACAAACCATTAGGCAGAGTTGTAGAAAAACCTTCGCACGAGCAGTCCACCATACAACACATTTTGAAAATCATTTTTTTGTAATGAGCTATTGACAAACTAACAAATGATCGAACGCAAATTACTGGATGATCGTTAACATCCTTGGACACGACTACTCAATGCCAATAACAAGGGCACTTGGATACTCATTATCACTTAAACGTTTGGCATTTGAGAGAACTCATTGGCATTAACGGAAACTTAATGGCACTCTTTTGTACTCATGTAACTAACTTGTACTTACTCGAAATTGTTGGCATTCATAGTAACTTGATGCCATTGGTTGACAATTACGGGTATTTATGATTCTCATGAAAAAAACATTTGCACTTATCATGGGCGCTATTGGGCATGGGCACTATTAGGTACTCACGAGCTTTCACTGGTACCCGATGGTGCTCATTAAAACTCATTTTGACTCATGAGCACTGGAAGTTACTTATGAATACTCATTTTCTCTTACGAGTACTCATAGCCACTAACGAGTACTCACAGTAACTCACAGTATTCTTCAGGTTTAGGATCTTTCGCTCGAATGCCGTTTGGCCGAATTGCCGAAATTTGGTTCCTTATTTTTATGAATTAAGAAATTAGAAGTGCGAAGTAATCAATGAAAAGCGACCAGAGAGTTGTCCGTACTGAAAAGTAGTGAAAAGCAGGAAATAAGAAGTGAAAAGAAAGAAAAAAGTAAAGGAAGAAGGAGGAAAGAAAAAGGTAAAAGAAAAAGGAAGAAAAAAATGTGAGAGGAATGTATGAACTAGGAAGAAGGATAAGGATGAAGAAAGAAGAAAGAGGTAGTAGAAGTTGGAAGAAGGAAGAAATAATAAGGGAGTAGCAAGAATGAGAAAGGAAGAAATTAGCAGATAGGAAGACGGAAAAGAAGCAAAGAATAAGAAAGTATCACTAAGAAAGAATGAAAAGGGTAGTAAAAAGGTGTAAGAAAGAAGAAGTAAAGAGAAAGAAGTAAAGACGAATATGGAAGAAGGAAAAGAGATGAACGAAGAAGAAGAAAAGGAAGAAAGAAAAAGGAATTGGAAAAAATAGACAAGAAAGAAGGATGAAAAAGGAAAGGTGCATGGAAGTAGGAAAAAATTAGAAGGAAGCTGAAAAAAGGAACAAGGAAGAGAAATAAAGGAGACTAAAGAAGGAGAAAGGGAGAAACTAGCAGAAAAAAAGAAAGAAAAAAGAACAAAGAAAGATAAAGGAGGAATGAAACAAAAATAATAAAGAAAAAATATTAAGAACGGAGAAAGAATATGAAAAGAGGAAAAAGAAGAAGATAGGAGAAAGCATTGAAAAGGAATAGGAAGGAATGATGAGCGAACGAGGCAGAAGAAAGAAGAAAAAGGATAAAGAAGGAAGAAATATATGAGAGAAGCAAAAAAGAATCATGAAAAAGGAATAAGAAAAGAGAGAGAAACTAAAGGAAAAGGAAGTAGAAACAAAAAAAGGAACAAGAATGAAAGAAAAAGAAAGAGGGAAAAGAAAGAATCGCAGTCAGTCGACGTCAGAGGTCGTACAGACTGAACTATTAACACCTTGTATGAGACAATGGATAGGACACACAACGCCTAATCTGCCGCTAACCGCAAGTCGAGCACATCTGTATACGGAGGCCCATATACAGATGTGCTCGACTTGCGGCAGTAATGGACCAGTGAAGAGTTTTGCGTATCACGAAAAGTTTTCTCATTACCGAGTGGGAATCGCACCCACACTCCATAGCACATGCGTCTATACGACTGACATCGTTAACCGCACGGCCACGAAGCCCAAAAGAAGGATGAAGAAAGAAGAAAAAAGAAGTTGAAGGGACCAGGAGGATGGAGAGAAGAAGGAAGAAAGAAAAAGGAAGTAGGAACAAGGAAGAAGACAGTAGAAAGAAGGAAGGAGTAAAAATACTGCAGGAAGAAAGATGACGTAGAAAAAGAAGAGAGAGGAAATGAAAAAAATCAAGGATAAAGATGAAGAAAAAAAATGATGAAGAATGCAGGAAAAATGTAGAAGGAAGCAAAAATATGGACGAAGAAAGCAGGAGAAAGGAAGAAAAACTGAAAAAGAGGAAAGAAGAAGGAAGAATAAATAAGAAAAAAGAATAAAGAAGAAAAAGAAAGAAGAAGGAAGACGACAAAGGATGAAGCAATGAAAAGGAAGCAGAAAAAAAAAGAAAAAGAAAGATGGAAGAAAACAGGGAAAAAAGGAAGAAAGAAAAAAAGCAGGAAAGGGGAAGAGAATAAAAATAAGCAAAAAAGGAAAATAAGAAAAAAAATTAAGGATAGAGAAAGAAAAGGAAAGAAAAAAGAATTAGAAAGCAGGAGACATAAAGAAAACAGACTAAGACGCACTTTAGAATCAGGAATAAAAAATGAAGGATGAAAAATGAAAAAATGGAGAAACGAAAAAGGGAGATGGGAGAAGAAAGATAAAAGAAGGGAAAAGAAAGAAGGCAGAAGAAAGAATAGATAGAAGGAAAATAAGAAATAGGAAGGAAGAATGGAGAAGAAAGAAGAAGGAAGGAAGAAGAAGTAATAAGTAAGAAAAATGTTAGATGAAAAAAGGAAGAAGGAAAATGGAAGAAAAGAGAAGGGAAAAGAAAGCAGGAAAAAATGCGAAAAATCGAAATAAACAAGAAGAGAAAACGAGAAGGAGACAATAGGAGAAGGATGAACGAAAAGAAGGAAAAGGGAAGAACGATAGAAGAAGAAACAAGGAAGACTGAAAAACATCGGTGTAGTAGGAAGATGACGAAATGGAAGAAAGAAGCAAGAAGTGTGAAAATAAAATGTAAAGAGGAAGAAGAAAGATTAACAAAGGAAGAAATTAACAGAAAGATAAGAGAAAAAAAGGAAGAAGGAAGACGACAAAGGATGAAGAAGTGAAAAGGAAGCAGAAAAAAAGAGAGAAAAAGAAAAAAGGAGGAAGGAAATAAAATAGGGAAAATGGAGAAAACGGAAAAGAAAAATATGAAGGATAGATAAACAAAAAAAGAAAAGAGAAGGAAGCTGGATGAAAACAAGCAAAGTTGCACATAAGAATCATGAAGAAAAAAGGAAAAAAGATGAAGGAGAAACGAAGGAGTAAGATGGGAGAGAAAGATTAAAGTAGGAAGATCGAAGAAGGGAAAAGAAAGAAGAAAGAAGAAGGATGAAGGGAGAAGAAAAAGAAAAAAGAAAAAAGTAGAAAAAAATGTAAGAGAAATGAAAGATGAAAAAAAAAGAAGAAGGAAAGTGGTAGATAAGAGAAAGAAAAAGAAAGTAGAAGAAAGTGCAAAAAAGAGAAACGTAATAAGGAAGAATAGAGAAACAAGAAGGAGAAAATAGTAGTAGGATGGAAGAAAAAAGGAGAAAAAAGAAGTAAGATGTAAGAAAAAAAGGAAAGAAGAAGAAATAAGGAAGACACGAAAATTATAGGAGTAGTATGAAGATGGAGAAATGGAAGAAGTAAAGAGGAAGTGTAAAAATAAGCAAGATAGAAGGAAAATGGAAAAAGAAAGATGAAAGAAGGAAAAAGGAAGAAATTAACAGAAAAATGGAAAAAATAAGGAAGAAAGATGAAGAAGGAATGAATAAGGAAAAATAAAGAAATAAAAAGGGAAATGAAAAAAGGAAAGAGAAGAAATGAAAGAGAAAATGAACAAACAAAGACGAAGAAGGATATATTAAGAAGGAAAAGGGAAGAAGGAAGAAGTAAGATGAATAAAGAACAAAAAGAAAAATATAGCGGAAAAGAGAAATAAAGAAGTAGGAAGAAAGGCAGGAAAAATGAAAAAAATATAAAAAGAATGAATAAGAAGAAATAAGAAAGGAAAAGAAATGAAGAATTTAAAAAAAATTCGGAAAGAAGGAAGCAGAAAAAAAAAAAGTAGAAAACAAGTAGAAAAGTTGGAGAGGAATAAAAATAGAGGAATAAAGAAGAAGGTAGACACAAGAAAGAAAAAGTGAAGAAGAAAAAGAAGAGAAAAAAAGGGAGAAGGGAAAAGCAAGAAGGAAGAAAGTAGAGAGAAAAAGGAAAGTAAGAGAAGGAAGACAATATAAGGAAAATGGAAGATGGAAAAACGAAAAAGGAAGAATGGGAATAAAATCAGGAAAAGGAAGCAGGAAGAAGAAGAAGGTAAAAAAGCGCAAAAAATAAACATTAAAGAAATAAAAAGGAAGATGAAATAAAGGAGAATTAAAAAGAAAAAAAGAAAAAAAGATATAACGAAGAAGGAAGATGGAAAAAAGAAGATAAAAGGGAAAAGAAAGAAGGAAAATAAAAAGGAAGAAGGATGAATGGAAAAGGAAGAAGAACGAAGGAAGAAGGAAAAAAGAAGAAGAAAAAAGGACGATGGAAAAAGGAATAAGGAAAATGAACGAAAAGAGAAAGAATGAGAAAGCAGGAAAAAAATGTGAAAAAATAGCGTAAGGAAAAAGAGAGAAACAAGAAGGAGACAATAGAAGGAGGATGGAAAAAAGGAAAAGGGAAGAAGAAAAGAAGAAGAAACAAGAAAGACTGAAAATCATCGGTGTAGTAGGAAGATGCAGAAATGGAAAAAAGGAGGAGGAAGTGTAAAAAAAAATAGAAAGATGAACAAAGGAAGAAATTAACTAAACGATGGAGAAAAAAAGAAGGAAGTAGGAAAAAAGAGAAAAGGAAAAAATGGGGAAATTAAAGTGGGAAAATAGTAAGAAAAAAAGAGCAGGAAGATGGAAGAGAATTAAAATAAGCGAAAAAAAGGAATGAGAAAAAAATGAAGGATAGATAAACAAAAAGGAAGAGAAAAGAAGTTAGCGGGATGAAAACAAGCAAAGATGCACATAAGAATCAGGAGGAAAAACGGAAGAAGGACGAAAAACTTGTTGCTTGCGAAAAACTTGCAGAGAAAAGAAGAAAGGCAGAAGAAAGAAGCAATAAGGAAGAAGGATGAAGAGATAAGGGAGAAGAAAGCAGGAAGAAGGAAAAAAATGATGAAAAATGTAAAAGAAATGAAAGATGGAAATAATGATAAGGAAGAAGAAATAAGGAAGAAAAAGTAAGGAAAAAATAAAAAACGCAGAAAGAAGGAAGCAGGAATAAAAAAGAAAAAAGAAGAAAGCAAGTATAAAAAAAAGAGATGTAAAAGAAAGAAGAAAGAAAGAAGGATGTAGCATCTAGAAAAGAATGAAGAATGAAGAATGAAGAAAAAGAAGAGAAAAAAGGGAGAAGGAAAAAGGAAGAATAAAGAAAGTAGATAAAATAAAGAAAGTAAGAGAAAAAGAAAAGCAAGAGAAGGAAGACAATAGAGGGAAGAAGGAAGATGGAAGAAAAAAGAAGGGAGAGGGGGATAAAAACAGAAAGAAGGAAGCAGCAAGAAGAAGAAGGTAAAAAGCGCAAAAAAAATAAAGAAAGAAGAAGGAAGATGAAATAAAGAATAAAAAGAGAAAAAATTGATGAAATAAATGGAACCAGGAAGAGGGAGGCAGAAAGAAATGAACAGGAAGAAGTAAGAGGGCAGAAGGGAAAAAGAAGAATTAAGAGGGAAGAAGAAAAATGAAGAAGGAAAGCAAGAAAGTAATAGAAAGCGGAAAAAGAGGTAGAGAAGAAGGGAAAAAAGGAACAGGGACGAAAACAAAGGGAGTAGAAAGAAAAAAGAAGTAGGACGAAAAACAGGAATCGGAAAAGAAAGAAAAAAGGAAGGAGAAAGGAAGAAGAAGGAAGCAGGAAGAGCAAAACGAGAGAGAGCAGCAGGAAGGAAGAATGAAGAAGATACAGCAAGGAGAGTAGAAGGAAGAAGAAAGAAGGACGAAACACGAATCAAGAAGGAAGATTGAAGAAGAAAGAAGACATGGAAAGTTAAAAAAATAAAGAAGAAGGAAGAAGGAAAAAGTTGGAAGGAAGAAAGGAGAAGACAGAATAAAGAATGAAGATGGAAGGAGGAAAAAGGAAGATGGAAGAAGGAAGGAGGAATAAGGAAAAAAGGAATAAGAAGTAAGGTTGAAGGAGTAAAGAAGATGAAAGAAAGCAGATTAGAGAATGAAGAAGAAATAAGGAAAAAGTAAGAAGGAAGAAGGAAGAAGTAAGAAGGAATGAGGAAGAAGTAAGAAGGAAGAAGAAAGAGGAATAGAAAGATGAAATAAGACTAAGGAAGGAAAAAAATCATAGTAGAAAAAAAGGAGGAAGGGAATGGAAGATGGCAGAAGTAGAAAGGAAGTAATTAGAAGGTCGAACGAAGAAGAAGCGAGCAAGGTGGATCGATCAGGTGGAAGATGACTTGCGGACCCTCCGTAGACTGCGTGTTTGTTGGCGACGTGTAGCCATGGACCGAGCCGAATGGAGAAGACTTTTATATACCGCACAGGCCACTTTGGCCTTAGTCTGAATAAATAATAATAATAACGAAGAAGAAGATAGAAGAACGAAGGAAGAATGAAGAATAAAGAAGGACAAAGGAAAAAAGGAAGAATGAAGGAATAAGGAATAAGAGAAAAGAAAAGAGGGAAGATGGAACGAAGAAAATTAAAGTTAGAAGAAGGAAGCAGAAAGATTTAAGCAGGGAGAAATAAAAGGAAGAATGAAGAAGATAGTACCAGTATCATTTTGGTTTTATGGTAGTTTTATAGAAGTCATGTAGAGCAAATAATGGATTTTATGACCATTATGAAACTGCAAATGTTACTTGGGAGGATGAGGTATGAAGGAGAAATCAGTAAGAAAGGAACTGCACACGTGAAGAAAAAATATGGAAGATGGTAAGAAGTAGAAGTTACAAGAAAGAAGGCAAAATGAAAAAGAAGTAGAAAAGAATAATCTTTTGGTTTTTGTGGTTTATGCTAAAGTAAAAACAACACGACACTAATAAAACGTATCGTTTTTACACTCGTCAACTAAGATTTTTTTAAATTACCTTTTAAGTCGACCGATTTCAGGCGCGGTGTTGCCCATCATCATGACTATGTCCAACTGACTACTTTCCGTACGTTGCTCATACACGTTCGGTTGCAATTATTGTTAGGGAATGTTCTTTTCGACCAGGCTGAAAAGGTTGGATACGATGGGTGGCTCGTCTTCACACGATCAGTGTTATATCTTGTCTCACGTCGCGTTTTATTAGTGGAAAGAATAATATTTATTTTTTTTTAACTTTCTATTCTCGCTTGTCTCTTCTCACTTCTCTTTCTTATTTCTCACTTCTCACTCTTCACTTTTAATTTTTTTTGTTTCCACTTTTCATTTTGCAATTCTCAAATCATACTTCTCATTATTCACACTTTTCACACTTTTTGACTATCACTCCTTATATCTAATACTTGGAAGTTGACTTTCTCAGTTGAAGGATAAGTGCAAGTTTTTTTTTCACTTGCCGGACGTTTCGCAAATGGGTTGTGGCCTTTTCAAGGAAAAAAAAATCGTCGTCCTGAATCTTCAGACTGAGGGAGCCAACTTTCGAGTGTTACAATTTTATCTAGTTTTAAAAGAAAAACTCCCTTTTTCTAATTTTCGATTTCTCACTTGCACTCCTCCCTTCTCAATTCTTACTTTTCACTTTTATTTCTCACATCTCATTTATCACTTTTTTTTTCCTACTTATTACTTCTACCTCTACCTCTCAATTCATTATTCTCATTTTTCATTCGCACTTTTCACTAATCGCAACTGATAAGATTTTGTTAAACTTTTCGGTCAATCAGCACTTGGGCAAATACTCTGAAAGCAAAATCGTGCACTCACGGAAACTTGGTAATAACACTTATCGGCGCTTCCAAGAACTTACTTCTGTTAATTTCGGTTCGAGAATATATTCAACATAAATAGGCAAAGGGTAATATTAGCCGTACATGAAGTATCATGCTGGCTCCATTCAATTTTGGCAAGACTCGATTTTGGCATCAAACCGTAGGATTTTGGTAAAAAAAAGTTTTTACTTTTGAAGGATCGACTGTTTATTGTTATTTCAACTCGAACTGGCTAGTCTTTGAATATTGAACCAAGATTTTTATTTGTCCAACGTTTCGTCACGGGGTTGATGTCTTCTTCAGGGGAAACTATAATTAATTGGGTAATGAGTTTCGTGTTATAAATGTGTGATAAAATTTTACTTACAATAATATGTTTGATCCATGTCTAATGTTTGGTCTAACAATAACTGTCTGGTTATCGTTAGACCAAACATTAGACAAGGAACAAGCGTATTATTGTAAGTCAAATTTTAACACACATTTATAAAACGAAACTCATTACCCAATTAATTATAGTTTCCTCTGAAGAAGACACCAACCCCGTGTCGAAACGTTGGACAAACAAAAACTTTTTTGAAAAATGCTCAAACATTGAAATCTGTTTTTACACAACTGATCTGTTTTTTGTAGAATCTTACTCAAATCCTAATCATCGAGGCTTCATGCAAAAGGTAACTCGATTGCGATTCTACATGGATAGTATCGCGCTTTTGGGGGGTCATGGGTTCGATTCCCAGCCCCTGCACCAAACCCTCGTCAGTCGCCGGATGCGCAGCTCATGCGGTAGCGTTTTGGGGAACGCGTCTCACCGTCACGGTTACCTGATGACGATTGACAACTTGTTCTTCTCGGAGGCATCCCTCCAACGGACCTGGCTTAATGGTAACTGAACAATGCAACGAACATTGGATGCACGACATGGACAAACGGACACAATGGACTCACGATGAGATGGACTGGCAACGACAACAATAATGGTAATGGAAATCTAAAAATAGATTCTGTGTGGATTCTGTTCAGCAGAATACCACAGTAGATCTCGGCACAGTAGGGGTTAAGTAACACAGAGTGCCTAACAAATAAATAAAGAAATGAATGAAGTATCGCGCTTGAAGATTGCATCTCTTACCTCACTCGTCGATAAATGGTTTCGCTCCAAAAGTCGTTAAAATACAATCGAGGTGTTTTCATGTTCATATATGAATTTATTATCCGTTGTTTTAAGCAATAAAAAGTTAATTCAATGCATTCCACAAAGAAGGAAACGTAAAAATCATGTAATGATGCAAATCGCGATTCAAATCATGAGCGAATCGCTGGGCCATGAGCTTGATGGGATATGACTCGCACTTGATTTGAATCGCCCATAAAATTTGAGAATTTACTATTTTATTAACACTGTGGGTGATCTTCTTATTCTTCTCGGAGACGAGCCAGCCTTGGGCTGAAAGTCTCTTTAATAAAGACAAAAAAAAAAAAAAAATTCTTATTCTTCTTCTTCTTCTTCTTATTGGTACCACATCCCCCATTGGGACATTGTCGCTTCGCAGCTTAGTGTTTATTCAGCATTTCCCAGCTATTAGCTGCGAGGTTCCTTAATCATGGTACCAATTTTGCATCCGTAAATCATGAGGCTAACACGATGATACTTTTATGATACTTTTATCCGAAAATTGCCTTGACCGGCACCGGGAACCGAATCCAGCCACTCTCAGCATGGACTTGCTTTGTAGCCGCGCGTCTTACCGCTTGGCTAAGGAGGGCGTATCACTGTGAGCGAAAATCGAAGCAGCTTGAAAGAAGGGGTAAATCCCCAAATTTGCGTTAAGAAATAATAAGAATTGCGCAAACATCGCTTGATGTCAATTTCCATGCAAAATAATGCCGTGTAAAAATTTTGCCATGGACATACAAATACTTTATTGTAATTTTGGGGCCAAAATATGGTTGAATTATCTTGATCTGATCGTACATTCTTGCTTCGGATTTTATATTCTTTTCATTTGCTGACGTAGATGAGGATGCAATTTGGCTTTCGTTCGAAAGTGTTCTTACGTAAGAGTACGAGTGGAATGTTTGATCAGAAAATTTCGTAGCTATGCCTTCGTACATTCTTCCATCAGATTACTATTAACTACAATCACAAAAAAGTTACCAACTGAATCGTATCACCCTTTTACTGTTTTTTCGACAGAAAAAAAAAATCACTCAGCACCAATAACGTAATCACCGAAGCTTCCTGGCCTCGAAAGCCGGAGACACGAATCTCAACTCTTGTCACATGCATCCGAGTATAATCCTCTACGACGGAAGTCGACACAAACGAGCCGGTAAATCAACTCACTTCCATTAGCATTCAATATTTAGCTGCCTCGGCACTCTCCGGCCCCGTATGACAAATTACTTATCGGGCAGCTTTACCCAACGCCTCACGACAATGACGACACCCCATAGATGTCCTAATTTGCTGCTGCAGAGGGGAAACACATCTAGGAGTGGGCCTCTCACCCTACAACAAGGACGACAACGTCGTCGTCGTCGTCGCCAGCGCCGTTATCTTCGTTGCCATATCGAGCCATACATATTAGCACATCACCATAAATCCCTCAATTCAGCAGCTGATAAATCGTGCCTGTTTGACTTTTGCCCCAGACATCTCGTTGTCTTGGGGGTCTTGGGGGTGAAGCTTTCGGCACGAACTGGGTTAACTTCCGCATTCCCCCCAACAAGGACGGCCGCGTTTGCAAAATATTGTCGTCGTCCCCACAGAGTTTGTGGTTGTTTGCGATGATGAGTACAGCAACGTCAGACGTCGTCGGCCAGGCCACACAGAGGGTAAAATATGATAATGATCAACAGCTAAACAGCTAGGGAAAAGCTTTCTCCTTCTCCACAGGCAGGCGCTTGTCTTGTTTCGTGAAAGGATGCTTCACTCACTGGAAGAAGTGGAGCGAAATGGCACGGCAGGGGGACTATATTTTTTCGTAAGAGATTCATATTCATAGATATTAATTTGGAATTATTTCATAATAAACTTTCGTACAACTCTCGCTTCTATTGACATGAGGCAATGAGATTGTAATAATATTTTGCATATAAAACTAGAAATAATATAAATAAAATTAAGTTGAGGCAATATCTAGGAATAAAATACCAAATCAGCTCTCAAATAAGAAGAACAGAAGAACAAAAATATAGAAAAAAAAACAATGCAGTACGATTGTTCTAGGATGGAAACCATGTCCAAAGGAGAGACTTTTTTCCTTATGATGCTATATATAGTTTAGCTTGTATACTGAGGTCGTATTTTACACGGATGGGTTTTACCAATTTCTCTGTTTACCTCAACTTTCATATTTTTTCGACTTTCCTGATTTTTCTTTGATTTTTTACAGATTTCTTTGTGGGGTAACTCAATGTTTTACGAACGACCAAAACCAAACCGCGTAAAAGCATCCCCAGTTTATGAAAAAGAGAGAGGGTACCACTGCACAAGATTCAAATTAGTTACTTAGAAAATATTATGCGCATGAACTACCCCATGGCAGTTGGTGGGATAAGATTCGTTCAAATATTCGTTTGACTCGTAACGGTAGACACTAGACCGGCCCAGCTTAGTATGGGAACAAAAAAAACTTGTCGAATTCCACGAGGCACCGCTCAGGAATGAGTATTTTGTTGAGAAAATCAATCTCTCAAAATTTCAGCTCAATCGTTTGTTGCATAAGCTGGCGCATTTGATTTGAAGTTTTATGGGGATTTCATTCAAAATATATAGGAAAATACACCTCCGTCCCTCATTTGATCTGGAAATTGGTTCTGATTGCTCGATTGAGCTCAGAATTGCAAAGAGGGCAGTTGGTATGTTACAGAACAATTTCACAGAACATTGTACGATAATTAAATGAACCCCGTGGAATTCGACAACTTTTTGTTTCCTGGGCCAGTCTAGTAGACACCTTTACTGTTCATAATCGCATATTTGTCCCATACAAATAGGAAATTCCGTAAAGGTGGAACTTGTTATCATATGTAATTTACGGTGTGTGTTACGGAGGAGAAGGGTCGTTTTGCCAAAACTCATTCGAAACAATTTTTTTCAACGAAATGATCAATCCGGCCAACTGACCCTTGCGGCCTAATGGTCTCTTCGGAGATGGCTTTTCAGTCTTGACAAAATCAAAACACTGTTTTGACGTAGGACTTACGTCTCTCTTTACTATACCGGGTGCCATTTCAAAATATTCCAATCGACCGCGTTACGCTGTGTTGAAAGATTTTAAACGTTAATAGCGTTCGTCTCAGTGGACGAATTTCTGCGGTAAGCCCCTCAATCGACAGATTTCAAGTTTGCCTTCCATGTCCATGCTTGATAAGACCCGAAAAACTTGTTTCAATAGGCATGAAACTGTTTTCAATGAAAAACATTGAGATGAAGGGAACCTATAAATATGGGTACCGCATAATTCTTGCATCATTCCATTACCACGTTCTGATTGGTGCAGACACCAACGAATGAGCAGCCGCTGGGTCTGCCGAGAAGCCATAAAATAGCACAACGCGATTTTTTCCTTTCATTCTGACCGGGACAAGCGAAGCAACCGCATCATCGATTGAACAGCACTCACACCTTTTAGCAGGGAATGAAGTCTGCACCGACCGCTTTTTCGGCTCGACACCATCGAAGCCACCTTCATCAGCCGAAACCTAGCCAGTACAGCAGCAGTCCACCCTACAGACCCGACAAAGCAGCAATGCTGAGCAGATACCGGCAGCAGCAGCAGAGTCGAGCCGAGACCGGCCGGCATCGGTGATGAGCCGAGACAGGCTGAAGAAAAGCCACATGATGCAGCATGTATGTCCAAAAAACAAACGGTTCTTCAGAGAGCCAATAATAGAGATCAATATCAAAGCTTTCAATACCCTTCGGGATAGAAATTGCAGGGCTGTTACGGAGATCCTGAAATATTTTCCGCGCCGACTAAAATCAAATCCACGTCATTTCCGCGCGACCCAAAACTTAATTCTAAGCATATTTTTTTTTTTTCCAATTTCGTTTATTTGGTAGGCTCAGGCGTGTATAACACTTTACGGAGCCATTGTTCTTTGTGATATATACAATCAATATCATTTTTTGAAGAGTACTCTGACGGACTAATGGGAAAAACTCGTTGCTCGAGTATTGTCTATCATAAACTTCACCTTCCTGTGCGCCCACCTTTGCCAGCGAGTCTGCCTTCTCATTGCCGTAGATTGAGCAGTGAGATGGGACCCAAACAAAGGTAATCTTGAATGATCTTTCGACCAAAACACGCATCTGCTCTCTTATGTTTGTAAGAAAGTAAGATGCGTGCTTAACAGGTTTCATCGACAGGAGTGCCTCGATAGAACTAAGACTATCCGAGAAGATGAAATAATGGTCTACGGGCTGATTGGAAATTATCCCCAAAGCGAAGTTAATTGCTGCCAGCTCAGCAACATAAACCGAACACGGTTCCTGAAGTTTTCGGAAGGTGGTTGAAGTTACATTGAAAACACCGAAGCCAGTGGATCCGTTAATGCGAGAACCATCAGTGAAATATCTGTTGTTGCAATTGACATGTTCATATTTTTCTGAAAAATGGAAGGGATAGATATTTGTCGAAGATGATCTGGTATTCCTTGAATAGCGTATTTCATGGACAGATCGTATTCAATTGAGGAACTGTCGTTGGTGAAGTGAACTCGAGGTGGATTATAACACGGAAGACAAAGATCTGAAGAAATGTAGTTGAGATAGACTCTAAGGAATCTTGAACGACAAGTCAGTTCAAACATTTTATCGAAGTTATCTAAGACAAGTGTGTTACTTGTTCCACATTTGACGAGTATTCTAAGTGAGAGCTCCCAGTAACGGTGCTTTAAAGGAGTGACTCCAGCAAGCACCTCCAGGCTCATGTTATGCGTTGAATGCATGCAGCCAAGGGGAATACGCAAACAACGATACTGAATTCGTTCCAATTTGATCAGGTGGCAATCAGCTGCTGAGAGGAAGCAGAAAGAGCCATACTCTAAAACAGAGAGAATAGTCGTTCTATAGAGTTTGATGAGGTCTTCCGGGTGAGCACCCCACCAGGTTCCGGAGATAGAACGTAGAAAATGGATCCTTTTCCGGCATTTTTGTATCAAATACTCAAAATGGAGTTTCCAAGTACATTTAGAATCAAACACGACCCCAAGGTATTTAGAAGATAAAGATTGGTTGATGTCATCATTCAACAGTTTTAGTTTCAGTTGAGCTGGGTACCGCTTCCTAGTAAACACAACCAACTGAGTTTTTGCGGTGAAAACTCGATCCCTAAATGTCTGGCCCAAACAGTCAGATTATCCAGGGTACTTTGCAATGGTCCTTGCAAGACAGCTGCACATGGACCTCTTAGAGAGACCACGGCATCATCTGCAAGTTGTCTGAGCGTGCATTGTCCTTCCAAACAATTGTCAATATCTTTAACATAGAAATTATAAAGCAAGGGACTTAAACATGATCCTTGGGGAAGGCCCATGTAGCTATTTCTGGAAGTTGTCAGAGTGCCGAGTGTGAAGTTCATTTGTTTTTCTGACAACAAATTGTACAAGAAATTATTCAAAATAACGGGTAGTCCATTACTGTGCAGATTGTCTGACAGTACTTCTATGGAAACTGAATCAAAAGCGCCCTTAATATCCAAGAATACTGAAGCCAATTGCTCCTTGTGCGCAAAGGCCAGTTGTATATCTGAAGAAAGCAACGCTAGACAATCGTTTGTTCCTTTCCATTTTCGAAATCCAAACTGAGTATTTGAAAGCAATGCATTTTCTTCGACCCAATGGCCGACTCTGGAAAGGATCATTTTCTCCAATAATTTTCTCATGCATGATAGCATGGCAATCGGTCGGTATGAATTGTGATCAGACGCTGGCTTCCCAGGCTTTTGAATAGCTATTACTTTGACCTGTCGCCATTCAGGTGGCACAATGTTGTACTCCATGAAGCAGTTGTACAGGTCAAGTAATCGTCTATTTGCGATATCTGGGAGGTTTTTAAGAAGATTGAATTTGATGTTATCGCATCCCGGAGCAGAGTTATTCGATGAAAGAAGAGACATAGAAAGTTCCAGCATTGTGAATGGTCCACCCAAAGAACCGGGATCAGTGACTGATTCTCGAAATAGCGGGTCTGCTGGTACGGAATCTGGGCAGACCCTTTTTGCGAAGTTGAATATCCATCGATTGGAGTATTCTTCACTCTCATTGGTGGAAATGCGGTTCCGCATGTTGCGAGCCGTTTTCCAAAGTGTTGTCATTGAGGTTTCTCGTGATAGTCCCTCGACAAAACGTCGCCAGTAGCTACGTTTTTTGCCTTGAGAAGATTTTTGAGTTTTCTTTCGAGCCTCAAATACTCTTCAAAGCTCTGACCTTCCGTGTTTACGGAAGGCCTTGAAGGCATCAGATTTCTCAGAATACAACTTAGTACATTCATCATCCCATCCAGGAGTGGCTGGTCTTCTGATGACAGATGTACTTGGAACGCGTCGTTTCAGAGCTTCTAGTGCGCTTTTTTGAATCAACTCAATAAGGAATCGATATTCATCCAAAGGTGGAAGAGTATCAGTTGAGTCAATACCAATTTTTACCGCCGATGCAAATTTTTGCCAGTCAATGTTCTTCGTGAGATCGAAAGGAACATTAACTGGCTCAGATTGTTGATAGCCACTCTTAATTGTGGTGATTATCGGCATATGGTCACTACCATGGGGTTCTTGAATTACCTTCCACGTGCAATCTAATGATAGTGAATTTGAACATAAAGACAGATCAATACGGCTTTGTTGACCATTTGGTCCTATTCGAGTTACTTCACCAGTGTTCAAAATATTCAAATTGAAATCGTCACACAAATCATAGAAAATAGGCGCTCTATAATCGTCATACGTTTCGCCCCATCCAATACCATGTGCGTTCATATCACCCAATATCAATACTGGAGATGATAGGAGGGAGACTGCGCTCCAAAAATGTCGACGATTAATAGAGGCATTTGGAGGAATGTACACTGAAGCTATGCAAAGATCTTTATTCTTCACATTTACTTGGCATGCGACGATTTCTAAGCCGGGAACAGTCGGAATGGGAATTCTGTAGAAGGAGTAGCATTGTTTGATCCCCAAAAGAACGCCACCATAATGATCATCCCGATCTTGGCGAATAATATTAAAATCGTGGAAGTTGATTTCATCTTCAGAAGAAAGCCATGTTTCACAGAGTGCAAATATATCGCAATCGGAATTGCGAATCAAAAACTTGAACACGTCTAATTTATTTTTCAGACTATGACAGTTCCACTGCAGCACAGTGATTGTATCTTGGGTATTGGCCGTATTATCCATCGAAAGATACAATTCCTGCAAGAAGGGCCATGAAACAGTCAATTGCTTCAGATAACTTTCCACTGTTGGTATAAAAAGGTCAATGATAGGCCTCAATGAATTCGGAATATTGAATAAATTCAAAAAACGGTCCACAAGGTCCTTAAAGGAGATCAATCCTCGCTTGGACGGAATACTTTTTCCTAGAAGTGCGAATTACTTTTTTCTTTCGTTGATTCTCCTAGCCGGATGTTTCTTCGAAACATCGGATTTTAACAATGGCGGGAATGCCTTACTGCAACTAGGATCAAAAGTAGCAGTAGGGACAGGTTGCTTCAGGATTTTAAATAAACCCCATTACCTTCAGATTTTGCCAAGCTTTTATGGATGATTTTTGTTCTCTTGCGGCGCGATCCCGGGGAAGACGGTTGCTTCCTCTTTTCGGGCACGTGTACCTCCGCAGGATCATCCATATCGGCTGCGTCAGAGTCCAATTCATCAATTGATATGGAATCATAATAGTCACTTACACGAACGGTGGCTGAAATAGCAGTCGATGCAGTGGCTGTGGCGGATGTGTCTTGCGACTTGACCATTTCCGCATACGACTGCTTGGAGCGCTGTACCAACGAGCGCTTCACTTTTGGGTGCGCTTCTTGTACACCGGGCATTCCTGCAAACCATGGGGAGGATTCAAACCACAATAAGCACATTTTGTTGCCTGTTGCTGGCAGGACTCCTCCCGATGCCTTTCAGAACATTTGCCACAACGTGGTTTGTTGTCACAAAACTCGGCAGTGTGACCAAGTTGTTTGCAATTGGTACAATTAAATACCCTTGGCACAAAAAGACGCACCGGAAATAGCATGTTTTCAATATCAACATATTTTGGGAGCATCGAACCGGCGAACGTCACCCGAAGCGAACCTGACTTGGAATATACAGTCACTCTCAAAATTGAGCGTACACAAGGATTAGATGAATATTTTTGAAAATTCCAAAGGAAATTTAATTGTTGGCTCGGTTGTTTTTAATACATTTCAATATTCCTCCTTCCTTTAATGTATGCGTACATAAAATGGTTGAAATTTTTTCTCTAAAGTTCATTTATTTGAAAATAGTTTCAAAATACGCCTATTAGATGTGACAAAATTGAGCGTACAGTGATTTTTTTTCTATAAAATTTCTTATTATAAACACGATTAATGCATTTTAATATTGTTTTTTTCATGATTATACTTATAATAATAAACATCCGCTACTTAAACATTCAATGTTTTGAAATTAAACCATGTTTTGGTCAAAATTGCAAACAAGTGAGAGGTAAGAACATTGCTTTTTAACAATTCAATGCTGTGGGCAAAATAGATGCTTTAATTTGTATGTTTCACCGGCATCGTATCTTATATATGATAGATAATCGAAATCGAGCAAGACATACGTTTATTTTGGGAAAATTCAGTCGGTAAATGATGAAAACAGATGTAAACATACAGAGAAAACGACAAATTTTAGGAATGGCATATTTCAAAATTAGTATGTCTTTAACCTAAATTTGTTTTAAAGCTCGATTATTGTCTCAGGTCTATCATTAAGAGTAGTATTATTGAATCCAATCATTCACAGTCGAATTCTAAAAGTACAAGGTGCTTGTTAAGGTACCGAACATAAAATCAGCTTTTCAACCCCGTAGAGCACATCTGATTGAATATTGAAAATATAGCTTAAAATCGTAATTTCATAATTAATTTTGGATTAAACTCCACGATCTGTTACCATAAGGGATACAATTGGATGATTTCCATGTGGCGAGTAAAAATAAACTTTTTTAAGAGTTCGGCAGCTTATTTAATGATATCTTGGTGAATTTAAATGATTCAACCTAATTTGTTCCTACGGTTCCTGAGTCTTCAAATATAAAATGACATCTTATAATGTATCCGTGTGCTGCTCTTTTATTAATATTATTATTAATGAGTGTCCTGAGCTTATAAGCTACCTATACATCGACTTTTAAATAAAGTTATACTTAATTTGAAATATGCCATTCCCAACATTTGTCGTTTTCTCTGTATGTTTACATCTGTTTTCAACATTTACCGACTGATTTTGCCTAAATTTGTCATATGTCTCGCTCGATTTCGATTAGCTATCATATATAAGACACGATGCCGGTGAAATCCATATCTTAAAGCATCTATTTTGCCCATTATCATTGAATTGTTAAATAGCATTGTTTATACATCTTAATTGTTCGCCATTTTGACCAAAATATGGTTTAATTCAAAAACATTGAATGTTTAAGTAGCGGATATTCATTATTATAAATATAATCATGAAAAAATAACAATAAATGACATTAATAGCATTTATAATAAGAAATTTTATAGAAAAACATTTGCTGTACGCTCAATTTTGTCACATCTAATAGGCGTATTTTGAGATTATTTTCAAATAAATGAACTTTAGAGAAAAAATTTCAACCATTTTATGTGCGCATACATTGAAGGAAGGGATGAATATTAAAATGCATTAAAAACAACCGAGCCAACAATTAAATTTCCTTTGAAATTTTCGAATATATTCATCTAATTTTTGCTGTACGCTCAATTTTGAGAATGACTGTACCTTCTTTCCATCTACCGTGGCTGCTGAATGCAATTCCTTGCAGTCCAGAATATCCACGGTAGACTCCATTGCATTCTTTAGGCGGCCTTTTCCCGCAAGTACATCCTTGCAAGTCAGGCTCGCTGCGTTGATCACACCTTCAATTTCGACCTCCCGCGAGGGGACATAAACCATATATTCAACATTGTACGCCCTGTCGCCAGCAATTTCATTCGCCACCTGGTATGTTGGTGCGGTGATGCGTAGTTTGTTCCTGTTGATCTGGCTAAAATCAAGCTTCGGAAAACGACGCGTCAAATCTCGTTTAATGCCGAGAAAATCTAGGCTTTTTCTTTCTGCCGAAAGTAAACAACCCAAGGCCCAGGCGAAGCCGCATGGTACAATCGAGTTCGCCCTCCATTTTTAGCAGGCACATTGCCTTCTCCAGTCTCCTCCTCCATTCTCACCCCGCAAGGTGGAAGGATAATTTTGCTTATACTAACTTAGAGCTAATAGCAAATTAGAAAAAAAACTTAAAAAACTAATTCGATTAATTCTAAGCAGTCCCACTCTGTATCAAACAGAAGGGAGAACAATAAAAAGTTTTGCCACTTATCTGTCCCTGCTGCTGTAGGTAGCAGCAGTAACAATAGCCTGCTTCACTGGCGTCGCCAGAAGCAGCTACTTCACTCGCCGACAGTGATCGCCTTGGATCCGTAGGTAGGAGCGCACCACACAATTGGCGATTAAAGGTTGCATGAAGAAGAAGAAGTCGAAGGATGATATTAGAAAAATATTGCACGGGGAAGCATACGGAAATTTTTTTAAAACTCTTCTCAAAAATTCTAGAAGCAATTTAATTAAAAACGGAAAGCAGTACGGAGTTGGACTTCTCTTATACTGTGTATTAGATATGATATCATAAAATAAAATTAGAAATCGAAAAATTGCTTTTAATATGCAGTAGAAGGATAGTCCAACCCCGTACTGCTAACCGTTTTTAATTAAATTGCTCCTAGAATTTTTGAGAAGAGTTTTAAAAAACTTCCCGTATGCTTCCCCATGCAATATTTTTCAAATATCATCCTTCGACTTCTTCTTCTTCATGCAACCTTTAATCGTCAATAGCCTTTTCACTACCGAACACAATCCGCGATGAGACACAGCACACACGTCTGGCTCGTTCGAACTATCGGCACGGAATGAATTCTAAGCATATACACGCTAAATATCAATTCAATCAAAGGTAATTGCCTATTTCCGGGGATTAAACCACCCGACTTGGACGTTAATTTACAATGTTATGAAAACTCATATGTGAATATGTACGTTATGTGGAAGATATTGATTTGGAAAATGTATTGGAGGTAACCACTTTCCCTTCGATGGGACTCTGTAGGGTCATGGGTTCGAGTCCCATCGAAGGGAAAGTTTTTAAATTATATCTGATTTTAAGTAGGGGATAAGACGGCTTTGGCAGGTTTTGTTCTATTATTGGCCGAATTTTATTAAATTTGGCCATGATAATGTCAGCGAGAGCAGCAGGATCAGGTTTCCACAATACTGCCCAGGTAACTAATTTTCTTCTTGCAGATTCTTCATGCACAGGTGAGTTTCTATTTCGGGTGAGGATCGTCACATTACAGGTTCAGGTAAGTATTTTCTTTTCAGAACACTTTTCCACACATGCACATAGTTTATTTGAGTTCTTTGAAAAACACTTTTATTTAACTAACTACTTTAAACCTTTAATTTTCTTTTACTAACTACATTTCAACTTATTTTAATAATCAACACTGACGAATGGTAGTAGCAAAACACGGGAACATAAGAAGAGTCTCACTGGATCGTCGAGGCCTTTTATAGTTGGTCTATACAATGCAGGTCGTCCCGGAAAGTGTAGGAGGCAACGGCAAAATGGTAGATTCCCGAGAGCAGTTGACCTAATTTGAAGTTTGCTGGATCTGACGAATAGGGAGCACTGCTGATGCCTTTGGTCGTATACGAACAGGCCACAATATTCTTTGATATGCAAAGAATGTTTAGGCCAAATTTGATAGGCCAAATAATCAGTCATCAAAAACCCCCTGACAATAATAGAACAAAACCTACCAAAGCCGTCATTCCCCCTATATGTTTTAACTTCAACGTTACACATGTTTGTACAAAATTGAAAATAGGATTAAGTAAAAAGCAGTTGATATAACAACTCATCTAGATGTCCTTCTTGGAACTTCTGAAGAAGTCGCTCCAAAATTGTCTGCGGGTGTTTTTCTGAGAACATCTGTGGAAATTTCTCCATTCTTGCAAAAGGTTCCCCGGAAATTTATGCGGAATTTCATTTTTTCATGATTTTTTATGAATTCCTCAAAAACAACATGCAGGAAATTTTCGGAAACTGTATGTGGACACCCCTAATTAATTCCTACGGAAATCGCTTGGGAAATTCTAACAGAAATTGGTTGTTGACTTTCTGCTGAAAAACTTCCGGAAAATCTTTTGTTAAATTTTCAGGATTTTTCACAGACATTCTGTAGTGAATTATTTTGGATAATCTTTCGGAAATTCTTTTGTAAATTCAAGGCGGCATTTTTACAGTAATCCCTTTGCCCGCGTTCCAAGAATTTCCGTCGAAATTCCTCCAAAATATTTCAAAAAAGTTTCGCAAAAAGTGCTACTGAAATAATTGCGGTTTTTTTCAGAAACACGTTTTAAAAATCACATTTCAATGTTTCTGCGGAAGCACTTAAAAGACGGGTGTTCATGTCCCTCAACAGATATGTTTTGAATGCGCCATGCTTCAGGATGGTTTAAAAATGGCAACCAGTGGCGCTCGTCTCCTCATAACATTTGTTTAATCAATGCTCAAGAGTGAAACCATGGAATTCAAACAGGGTTTGTAAATATCCGAAAATTGATGTTAGCTGATGATGACTAATAAAAACGTTAATTTTGTTCTCGAAAACATTTGCTAATGAGAATAAAGCCCATCTAGATGGACATAAAACTAATTTTCAAATAAACGTCCTTAGATATAGAATTTCATTTGTTTAAATACTCCTAAAACTAAATCCGCTGCATCCTAAAATCGTTAAGTAAATCCGCGCCGAATCCGCGAAAACCGCAAAATCCGCGAAAATCGCGAAATCCGCTTAGTCGTAACAACCCTGAAATTGTACTTGGGTGCCAAATCCAATATTCTAGAGCAGCGGTTCTCAACCTGGGGTACATGTCCCCCTGGGGGTACCTTCGCTGGCCCTAGAGGGTACCCCGGACAAAAATGCGTAATGGCGGACATATTACAATTTCAATCAAAATTTATTGATGAAGTTTTGATGACTGTGTATTTCCTATTTCAAACAATTATACACCTGATTCTGTTTTTACACGAAATTTTTTTAAACGGCCGTGTAAAAAAAAAAACCCATACAAAATTTTTGCAAAGTTGCTCCATTTTGCATGATTCGTCGAGAAATCATAAAACTTTTTTTTACACGGATTTTCAAATTTTGAATTGAAAACTTTTTTTACACGGAACGCATCCCCCGTGTAAAAAAAAATCGGGTGTATTGTACATAATATGTAATGCGATCAATAAATCCCAATTGAATCCTGCCTTCCACAACCAGGATTAGGATTAGAAGCATCCTTTTACGCCTCTCGGAAGCCTTCTTCCAAGCAGCTCGAAGGCTTCCTTTCAAGTGGCTCGGAAGCCTCCTTTCAAGAGGCTCGGAAGCCTCCTTTCAAGTGGTTGAGCTGCCTTCTTTCAAGAGTTTCGGGAGCCTCCTTTCAAGAGGCTCGGAAGCCTCCTTTCAAGAGGTTCGGAAGCCTCCTTTCAAGAGGCTCGGAAGCCTCCTTTCAAGAGGCTCGGAAGCCTCCTTTCAAGAGGCTCGGAAGCCTCTTTTCAATAGGCTCGGAAGCCTCCTTTCAAGAGGCTCGGCAGCCTCCTTTCAAGAGGCTCGGAAGCCTCCTTTCAAGAGGCTTGGAAGCCTCCTTTCAAGAGGTTCGGAAGCCTCCTTTCAAGAGGCTTGGAAGCCTCCTTTCAAGAGGCTTGGAAGCCTCCTTTCAAGAGGCTTGGAAGCCTCCTTTCAACTTTCAAGAGGCTTGGAAGCCTCCTTTCAAGAGGCTTGGAAGCCTCCTTTCAAGAGGCTCGGAAGCCTCCTCTCAAGAGGCTCGGAAGCCTCCTTTCAAGAGGCTCGCAAGCCTCCTTTCAAGAGGCTCGGAAGCCTCCTTTCAAGAGGCTCGGAAGCCTCCTTTCAAGAGGCTCGGAAGCCTCCTTTCAAGAGGCTCGGAAGCCTCCTTTCAAGAGGCTCGGAAGCCTCCTTTCAAGAGGCTCAGAGCCTCCTTTCAAGAGGCTCAGAAGCCTCCTTTCAAGAACTCAGAGCCTCCTTTCAAGAGAGCTCAGAAGCCTCCTTTCAAGAGGCTCAGGAAGCCTCCTTTCAAGAGGCTCAGAAGCCTCCTTTCAAGAGGCTCAGAAGCCTCCTTTCAAGAGGCTCAGAGCCTCTTTCAAGAGGCTCGGAAGCCTCCTTTCAAGAGGCTCGGAAGCCTCCTTTCAAGAGGCTCGGAAGCCTCCTTTCAAGAGGCTCGGAAGCCTCCTTTCAAGAGGCTCGGAAGCCTCCTTTCAAGAGGCTCGGAACCCTAGCAGCACACCTGTTCCACATAGGTTATTGCAACTCATATGTGACCAGATTTAGTCACAATCAAGTTGCGGCAACCATTTCTGTTTGATTTGTGTTGCTCGGGAAGCCTCCTTTCAAGAGGCTCGGAAGCCTCTTTTCAAGAGGCTCGGAAGCCTCCTTTCAAGAGGCTCGGAAGCCTCCTTTCAAGAGGCTCGGAAGCCTCCTTTCAAGAGGCTCAGAAGCCTCCTTTCAAGAGGCTCAGAAGCCTCCTTTCAAGAGGCTCAGAAGCCCCCTTTCAAGAGGCTCAGAAGCCTCCTTTCAAGAGGCTCAGAAGCCTTCTTTTAACAAGCTCAGAAGCCTCCTTCCAAGAGGCTCAGAGCCTCCTTTCAAGAGGTTCAGAAGCCTCATTTCAAGAGGCTCAGAAGCCTGTTTTCAAGAGTTGCAGAAGCCTCCTATCAAGAGCTCGGAAGCCTTCTTTCAAGAGACTCGAAAGCCTTATTTCAAGAGGCTCGGAAGCCTCCTTTCAAGAGGCTCGGAAGCCTCATTTTAAGAGACTCGGAAGCCTCCTTTCAAGAGGCTCGGAAACCTCCTTTCAAGTGGCTCGGAAACTCCTTACAAAAGGCTCGGAGGTCTCCTTTCAAGCGGCTTGGAAGCCTTCTTTCAAGAGGTTCGGAAGCCTCATTTTAAGAGACTCGGAAGCCTTCTTTCAGCAGGCTCGGAAGCCTCCTTTCAAGAGGCTTGGAAACCTCCTTTCAAGTGGCTCGGAAGCCTCATTTTAAGAGACTCGGAAGCCTTCTTTCAAGAGACTCGGAAGCCTTCTTTCAATTGGCTTGGAAGCCTCCTTTCAAGAGGCTCGGGACCCTCCTTTCAAGAGGCTCGGAAACCTCCTTGCAAGTGGCTCAGAGCCTCCTTTCAAGAGGCTCAGAGCCTCCTTTCAAGAGGTTCAGAACTTTCTTTCGAGAGGCTATGAAACCTCCTTTCAAGTGGCTCGGAAGCCTCCTTTCAAGAGGCTCGGAAGCTTTCTTTCAAGAGGCTTGGAAGCCTCCTTTCAAGAGGTTCAGAAGCTTTCTTTAAAGAGGCTTGGAAGCCTCCTTTCAAGAGGTTCAGAAGCTTTCTTTAAAGAGGCTTGGAAGTCTCCTCTCAAGAGATTCGGAAGTCTACTTTCAAGAGGCTCAGAAGCCTCCTTTCAAGAGGCTCAGAGCCTCCTTTCAAGAGGCTCAGAAGCCTCCTTTCAAGAGGCTCAGGAAGCCTCCTTTCAAGAGGCTCAGGAAGCCTCCTTTCAAGAGGCTCAGAAGCCTCCTTTCAAGAGGCTCAGAGCCTCCTTTCAAGAGGCTCAGAAGCCTCCTTTCAAGAGGCTCAGAGCCTCCTTTCAAGAGCTCAGAAGCCTCCTTTCAAGAGGCTCAGAGCCTCCTTTCAAGAGGCTCCAGGAAGCCTCCTTTCAAGAGGCTCAGAAGCCTCCTTTCAAGAGGCTCAGAAGCCTCCTTTCAAGAGGCTCAGAGCCTCCTTTCAAGAGGCTCAGGCCTCCTTTCAAGAGCTCAAGCCTCCTTTCAAGAGGCCTCAGAAGCCTCCTTTCAAGAGGCTCAGAAGCCTCCTTTCAAGAGGCTCAGAAGCCTCCTTTCAAGAGACTCAGGCCTCCTTTCAAGAGGCTCAGAGCCTCCTTTCAAGAGGCTCAGAGCCTCCTTTCAAGAGGCTCAGAAGCCTCCTTTCAAGAGGCTCAGGCCTCCTTTCAAGAGGCTCAGAAGCCTCCTTTCAAGAGGCTCAGGCCTCCTTTCAAGAGGCTCAGAAGCCTCCTTTCAAGAGGCTCAGGCCCCTTTCAAGAGGCTCAGAAACCTCCTTTCAAGAGGCTCAGAAGCCTCCTTTCAAAGGCTCAGAAGCCTCCTTTCAAGAGGATCAGGCCTCCTTTCAAGAGGTTCAGAAGCCTCATTTCAAGAGGCTCAGAAGCCTCTTTCAAGAGGCACAGAAGCCTCTTTCAAGAAGCTCAGAAGCCTTCTCTCAAGAGGCTCGGAAGCCTCCTTTCAAGAGGCCTCAGAAGCCTCCTTTCAAGTGGCTAAGAAGCCTTCCTTGAAGATTCTCAGAAGTTTCTTTTCAAGAGACTCAGAAGCCTCTTTTCAATAGGCTCGAAAGCCACCTTTCTAGAAGCTCAAAAGCCTCCTTTCAAGAGCCTTGGAGTCCTCTTTTCAAGAGGCTCGGATGCCTCCTTTCAAAATGCTCGAAAGCCTCTCTTCAAGAGGTTCAGAAGCCTCCTTTCAAGAGGCTCAGGCCTCCTTTCAAGAGGCTCAGAGCCTCCTTTCAAGAGGCTCAGAAGCCTCCTTTCAAGAGGCTCAGAGCCTCCTTTCAAGAGGCTCAGAAGCCTCCTTTCAAGAGGCTCAGAGCCTCCTTTCAAGAGGCTCAGAGCCTCCTTTCAAGAGGCTCAGAAGCCTCCTTTCAAGAGGCTCAGAAGCCTCCTTTCAAGAGGCTCAGAGCCTCCTTTCAAGAGGCTCAGAAGCCTCCTTTCAAGAGGCTCAGGCCTCCCTTTCAAGAGGCTCAGAGCCTCCTTTCAAGAGGCTCAGAAGCCTCCTTTCAAGAGGCTCAGAAGCCTCCTTTCAAGAGGCTCAGAAGCCTCCTTTCAAGAGGCTCAGAAGCCTCCTTTCAAGAGGCTCAGAAGCCTCCTTTCAAGAGGCTCAGGAAGCCTCCTTTCAAGAGGCTCAGGCCTCCTTTCAAGAGGCTCAGAAGCCTCCTTTCAAGAGGCTCAGAAGCCTCCTTTCAAGAGGCCTCAGGCCTCCTTTCAAGAGGCTCAGCCTCCTTTCAAGAGCTCAGGCCTCCTTTCAAGAGGCTCAGAAGCCTCCTTTCAAGAGGCTCAGAGCCTCCTTTCAAGAGGCTCAGAAGCCTCCTTTCAAGAGGCTCAGAGCCTCCTTTCAAAGGCTCAGAAGCCTCCTTTCAAGAGGATCAGAAGCCTCCTTTCAAGAGGATCAGAAGCCTCCTTTCAAGAGGCTCAAGCCTCCTTTCAAGAGGATCAGGCCTCCTTTCAAGAGGCTCAGAAGCCTTCTTTCAAGAGGCTCAGAGCCTCCTTTCAAGAGGCTCAGAAACCTCCTTTCAAGAGGCTCAGAAGCCTCCTTTCAAGAGGCTCAAGCCTCCTTTCAAGAGGCTCAGGCCTCCTTTCAAGAGGCTCAGAAGCCTCCTTTCAAGAGGCTCAGAGCCTCCTTTCAAGAGGCTCAGAAGCCTCCTTTCAAGAGGCTCAGAAGCCTCCTTTCAAGAGGCTCAGAAGCCTCCTTTCAAGAGGCTCAGAGCCTCCTTTCAAGAGGCCTCAAAGCCTCCTTTCAAGAGGCTCAGAAGCCTCCTTTCAAGAGGCTCAAGCCTCCTTTCAAGAGGCTCAGAAGCCTCCTTTCAAGAGGCTCAGCCTCCTTTCAAGAGGCTCAGGCCTCCTTTCAAGAGGCTCAGCCTCCTTTCAAGAGGCTCAGAAGCCTCCTTTCAAGAGCTCAGAAGCCTCCTTTCAAGAGGCTCAGAAGCCTCCTTTCAAGAGGCTCAGAGCCTCCTTTCAAGAGGCTCAGAAGCCTCCTTTCAAGAGGCTCAGAGCCTCCTTTCAAGAGCTCAGAAGCCTCCTTTCAAGAGGCTCAGAAGCCTCCTTTCAAGAGGCTCAAGCCTCCTTTCAAGAGGCTCAGGAAGCCTCCTTTCAAGAGGCTCAGAGCCTCCTTTCAAGAGGCTCAGAGCCTCCTTTCAAGAGGCTCAGGCCTCCTTTCAAGAGGCTCAGAAGCCTCCTTTCAAGAGGCTCAGGCCTCCTTTCAAGAGGCTCAGAAGCCTCCTTTCAAGAGGCTCAGAAGCCTCCTTTCAAGAGGCTCAAGCCTCCTTTCAAGAGCTCAGAAGCCTCCTTTCAAGAGGCTCAGAAGCCTCCTTTCAAGAGGCTCAGGCCTCCTTTCAAGAGGCTCAGAAGCCTCCTTTCAAGAGCTCAGGCCTCCTTTCAAGAGGCTCAGAGCCTCCTTTCAAGAGGCTCAGAAGCCTCCTTTCAAGAGGCTCAGAAGCCTCCTTTCAAGAGGCTCAGAAGCCTCCTTTCAAGAGCTCAGGCCTCCTTTCAAGAGGCCTCAAGCCTCCTTTCAAGAGGCTCAGAAGCCTCCTTTCAAGAGGCTCAGAAGCCTCCTTTCAAAAGGCTCAGAGCCTCCTTTCAAGAGGCTCAGAAGCCTCCTTTCAAGAGGCTCAGAAGCCTCCTTTCAAGAGGCTCAGAAGCCTCCTTTCAAGAGCTCAGAAGCCTCCTTTCAAGAGGCTCAGGAAGCCTCCTTTCAAGAGGCTCAGGAAGCCTCCTTTCAAGAGAGCTCAGAAGCCTCCTTTCAAAGCTCAGGAAGCCTCCTTTCAAAGGCTCAGGCCTCCTTTCAAAGGATCAGAAGCCTCCTTTCAAGAGGCTCAGAAGCCTCCTTTCAAGAGGCTCAGAGCCTCCTTTCAAGAGGCTCAGAGCCTCCTTTCAAGAGGCTCAGGCCTCCTTTCAAGAGGCTCAGAGCCTCCCTTTCAAGAGGCTCAGAGCCTCCTTTCAAAGGCTCAGAGCCTCCTTTCAAGAGGCTCAGAAGCCTCCTTTCAAGAGGCTCAGGCCTCCTTTCAAGAGGCTCAGAGCCTCCTTTCAAGAGGCTCAGAGCCTCCTTTCAAGAGGCTCAGGCCTCCTTTCAAGAGGCTCAGAGTCTCCTTTCAAGAGGCTCAGGCCTCCTTTCAAGAGGCTCAGGAAGCCTCCTTTCAAGAGCTCAGAAGCCTCCTTTCAAGAGGCTCAGAGCCTCCTTTCAAGAGGCTCAGAGCCTCCTTTCAAGAGCTCAGAGCCTCCTTTCAAGAGGCTCAGAGCCTCCTTTCAAGAGGCTCAGAAGCCTCCTTTCAAGAGGCTCAGAAGCCTCCTTTCAAGAGGCTCAGAGCCTCCTTTCAAAGAGCTCAGAAGCCTCCTTTCAAGAGGCTCAGAAGCCTCCTTTCAAGAGGCTCAGAAGCCTCCCCTTTCAAGAGGCTCAGAAGCCTCCTTTCAAGAGGCTCAGAAGCCTCCTTTCAAGAGCTCAGAGCCTCCTTTCAAGAGGCTCAGAAGCCTCCTTTCAAGAGCTCAGAGCCTCCTTTCAAGAAAGCTCAGAAGCCTCCTTTCAAGAAGCTCAGGAAGCCTCCTTTCAAAGGCTCAGAGCCTCCTTTCAAAGGCTCAGAAGCCTCCTTTCAAGAGGATCAGGCCTCCTTTCAAGAGGCTCAGAAACCTCCTTTCAAGAGGCTCAGAAGCCTCCTTTCAAGAGAGCTCCAGAAGCCTCCTTTCAAGAGGCTCAGAAGCCTCCTTTCAAGAGCTCAGAAGCCTCCTTTCCAGAGGCTCAGAAGCCTCCTTTCAAGAGGCTCAGAAGCCTCCTTTCAAGAGGCTCAGGCCTCCTTTCAAGAGCTCAGAAGCCTCCTTTCAAGAGGCTCAGAAGCCTCCTTTCAAGATTCTTGAAAGGCTCCTTTCAAGAGGCTCAGAGCCTCCTCTCAAGAGGCTCAGAAGCCTCCTTTCAAGAGGCTCAGAAGCCTCCTTTCAAGAGGCTCAGAGCCTCCTTTCAAGAGCTCAGAAGCCTCCTTTCAAGAGGCTCAGAAGCCTCCTTTCAAGAGGCTCAGGCCTCCTTTCAAGAGGCTCAGGCCTCCTTTCAAGAGCTCAGAAGCCTCCTTTCAGAGGCTCAGGCCTCCTTTCAAGAGCTCAGAAGCCTCCTTTCAAGAGGCTCAGAAGCCTCCTTTCAAGAGGCTCAAGCCTCCTTTCAAGAGGCTCGGAAGCCTGCTTTCTAGAGGCTCGGAAGCCTCCTTCCAAGAAACTCGGAAGCCTCCTTCCAAAAGGCTCGGAAGCCTCCTTCCAAGAGGCTCGGAAGCCTCATTCCAAGAGGCTCGGAAGCCTCCTTTCAAGCGGCTCGGAAGCCTCTTTTCAAGCGACTCGGAAGCCTCCTTTGAAGAGGCTCAGATGCCTCCTTTCAAGAGGCTCTGAAGCCTCCTTTCAAGAAGCTAGGAAGCCTCCTTGTAAATGGCTCGGAAGTCTCCTTTCAAGAGGCTAGGAAGCCTCCTTTCAAAGGATCAGAAGCCTCCTTTCAAGAGGCTCAGAAACCTCCTTTCAAGAGGCTCAGAAGCCTCCTTTCAAGAGGCTCAGAAGCCTCCTTTCAAGAGGCTCAGAAGCCTCCTTTCAAGAGGCTCAGAAGCCTCCTTTCAAGAGCTCAGAGCCTCTTTTCAAGAGCTCAGGCCTCCTTTCAAGAGCTCAAGCCTCCTTTCAAGAGGCCTCAGAAGCCTCCTTTCAAGAGGCTCAGAAGCCTCCTTTCAAGAGGCTCAGAGCCTCCTTTCAAAAGGCTCAGAAGCCTCCTTCCAAGAGGCTCAGAAGCCTCCTTTCAAGAGGCTCAGAAGCCTCCTTTCAAAAGCTCAGAAGCCTCCTTTCAAGAGGATCAGAAGCCTCCTTTCAAGAGGGCCTCAGAAACCTCCTTTCAAGAGGCTCAGAAACCTCCTTTCAAGAGGCTCGGAAGCCTCCTTTCAAGAGGCTCGGAAGCCTCCTTTCAAGAGGCTCGGAAGCCTCCTTTAAGAGGCTCGGAAGCCTCCTTTCAAGAGGCTCGGAAGCCTCATCTGAAGAGGTTCGGAAGCCTCCTCTCAAGAGGCTCGGAAGCCTCCTTTCAAGATTCTTGAAAGGCTCCTTTCAAGAGGCTCGGAAGCCTCCTTTCAAGAGGCTTGGAAGTTTCCTTTCAAGAGGCTCGGAAGCCTCCTTTCAAGAGGCTCGGAAGCCTCCTTTCAAGAGGCTCGGAAGCCTCCTTTCAAGAGGCTCGGAAGCCTCATCTGAAGAGGTTCGGAAGCCTCCTTTCAAGAGGCTCGGAAGCCTCCTTTCAAGAGCCTTTCTAGAGGCTTGAAAGCCTCTTTTCAAGAGGCTCAAAAGCCTCCTTTCAAGAGGCTTGGAAGGATCCTTTCAAGAGGCTCGGAAGCCTTCTTCCAAGATGCTTGGAAGCCTTCTTTCAAGTGGCTCGGAAGCCTCCTTTCAAGAGGCTCGGAAGCCTCCTTTCAAGAAGCTCAAAAGCCTTCTTTTCTAGAGGCTCAAAAGCCTCCTTTCAAGATGCTCGGAAGCCTTCTTTCAAATGGTTAGGTTGCCTTCTTTCAAGAGGTTCGTAAGCCTGCTTTCAAGAGGCTCGGAAGTCTACTACAAGTGATTCGGAAGCCTTCTTTCAAGAGGCTCGGAAGCCTCGCTTCAAGAAACTCAGAATTCTTTTTTCAATAGGCTTGGAATCATACTATCAAGAGGCTCAGAAGCGTTCTTTCAAGATGCAACGGAAGCTTTCTTTTAAGTGGCTCGAAAATCGCCTTCAAAAGGCTCGGAAGCCTCTCTATAAGAGGCTCAGAAGCCTCCTCTCATAAGGCTCGGAAACCTCTCTATAAGAGGCTCAGAAGCCTCCTCTCAAGAGGCTCGGAAGCCTCCTCTCAAGAGGCAAAGGCTCCTTTCAAGAGGCTCAAAAGCCTCCTTTCAAGAGGCTCAAAAGCCTCCTTTCAAGAGGCCCCGACGCCTCTTTCCAAGAGGCTTGGAAGGATCCTTTCAAGAGGCTCAAAAGCCTCCTTTCAAGGCTTTCAAGGCTCTGAAGCCTTTTTCCAAGAGGATCGGAAGGCTTTTTCGAGAGGTTCGGAAGCCTCTTTTCAAGTGGTTCGGAAGCCTCCTTTCAAATGGTTAGGTTGCCTTTTTCAAGAGGTTCGTAAGACTGCTTTCAAGAGGCTCGGAAGTCTACTTTCAAGTGGTTCCGACGCCTCTTTCCAAGAGGCTTGAAGCCTCGCTTCAAGAAGCTCAGAATTCTTCTTTCAACAGGCTTGGAAGCATACTATCAAGAGGCTCAGAAGCGTTTTTCAAGATGCAACGGAAGCTTCCTTTTAAGTGGCTCGAAAATCGCCTTCAAGAGGCTCGGAAGCCTCTCTGTAAGAGGCTCAGAAGCCTCCAATGAAGAGGCGCGGAAGCTTATTCTGGAGCAGGGATTAAACTTATCATTTCATTATTATTTAGTATTCAGTCAATAACTCATTCCAGAGGCGGAATTCCGAAAAGTGTTGTATGGTGAACTTCTAGCGCTATTTCCCCTCTACAAATTTGTCTAAGGGTACATTGGTCTATGTCTAATATTTACATAGTTAAACACTAGTAACACTTAATATACTAAATGATAATAAGTGTTATTATCATTTAGGAAGTTAAATGATACTAGCGTTTCACGCTGTAAATATTAGACATAGAGCAGTGTACCCTTAGACAAAATTGTAGAGGGGAAATAGCGCTAGTAGTCCGCCATACAACAGTTTTCAGGATTCAGCCCCTGGAATGAGTTATTTTGTGAATACTAAATAATGAAATGATAAGTTCAATCCCTGTTCTGGAGGGACTCAAAAGCTTAAAGGAGCTTCCCTTCAAAAGGGCTAGGAATTATGTTTTCAAGAGGATTGGAAGCCTACTTTCGAGAAGGGGTACCTCAAATCATGCAAAAGTTCGAAGGGGTACCTCTCATGAAAAAGGTTGAGAACCGCTGGCATACATTATTAGCATACATACATTTTTCAAAGAAAACTTTGATTAAGGCAGCGGTAGAAGTTGATAAACAAATTGTTTATCCAGGAAGCCGTTTGGCGGTACGATTTGTCCCTAACAACCTCTAACAACAATTTAACATTATCTCAATACAGAAAACAGTAAAACTAAGACTTAAGGTGGTCAAACAGTGTTGAATCCCCAGGAGATCCAACACTTGTGGATGTTTTACTGCTTGCTGCGGAAATGCCTTTTCAAAATAATGATCTTAACATAATCGTGGTAATTTGGATGGTGGGGAAAGAAAGGAAAACCGTTTTGAAAACAACTATCCAGGGAATGCTGATGGAGCACACCATTCTTAAACCGACATAAAACACTTTCAAACCAATCACATGAAAATATCAATCGATCCGTTGAAATCGTAAAAAAATCGGAATGAGGGAAGGGAGATCCCTCAAGTAAGGCCCTTGCATTGACAGAATGATCCAGGATGAAAAATCACTATGATTAAGTTGTTCTAAAACATGTTATGATTGAGTTCGATGAAGTGTTGCAAGTCACCCCGCAATAGGGGTGGCTTGCAACACCCATCATTTTGATATTATTTTCGAATTTCCCATCGAGTGCAACTTGTTACGAAAAAATGGTCCTAAACATGTGTTTACAAATGTTCATACACGCATCCCATGCAGGTGGAAGTTTCCACTCGACACATCAGATGCTGATCTGAAATAAATTTCATATGAATCATTAAACACCTTCGCAGTATTGCGGTATTGAGTTACCACGGAACTTGATTTTGATGCTTCTTCCGAAAATCCATCTGCGCTGAAACATAATTCACCTGAACTTATTTCAGGATCAAATTATATATAGGAACCAATTCTCACTGTCCTTAGTAAGGTATGTATAATATTTATCTCTGGGGGTTTCAGAAACACTCGTCCCCATGTCAGATTTTTTCATATACATTTTATTTCTATGGAGCGTAAGAGCCCCCTCCTCCAAAAGCTTACTTTATTAGTGTACGGTCCCTTACTATAATACGCTTTGAAAAGACATAATGCATCTAATTTGAATCAGATTATTATCCAGACCCAATAAAACTTTTGCTAAGCGCAAAGTAATTTTATGATACTCTAGCACTGGGACAAATATGCTTGGAATGATCCATTTTGTCTTCAATTTCGCAGCATAAATGTCCCACTGAATAAATTCCACTAAAAAAACAATGTTTATCCTTTGAAACATACTAAGCCATTAGAAATACACTATTTTCATCGATATACGTTTATTGAAAACATTTCATGGGGCAATTTTGCTACAAACTGAAAAATATGTTTCCAACTTCAATCGCATTTTTCTCAGTTGCATATTTTTCGACATGGGACAGATATGCTTAACACGGCAGTAAACACCAAGAATTTCTTTGGAAATTCCTCCAGGTATTGTACATTACTCCAGGAATTCCTTCGGAAATTATTTATTCTGGAATTTTTATTAAAATTTCTTCATGATGAATTTTCTACAAAATTCTTGAAAAATTATCCTTATAAAATCCCTCTGGGTGCTCTGTAAAAAATGCATCGTAAATTTCTCCAGGAATTTCACGGGAAATTCCTTTATTTATTTCTTTAAGAATTTCATCGGAAATGCTTGAACAAATTCCTTAGAATATTCCACGAATGAATTCCTCCAGCAGCTCAAACAGGAATTCGAAAAGCAATTTTTCCGGGCCCATTCTGAGAATTCAAAAAAGAATTCCTCCGTGAATTTGGAGGAGAATTCTTCGTGGAATTCAGGGAACAATTCCGCAAAAAAAAAAAACAGATGGGAGTTCTGCGGGAATTCGGAAGGAAAATCTTTCGAGCACTCGGTAAGAAATTCTCTCATGAATTTGGAGAGGAATTCCTCCGCCTGGGAAGCAGTGTTACGATAGACGGGGATACCCTCGAGGTGGTCGAGGAATTCGTCTACCTCGGATCCTTGCTAACGGCTGACAACAACGTTAGTCGTGAAGTACGAAGGCGCATCATCTGTGGAAGTCGGGCCTACTACGGGCTCCAGAAGAAACTGCGGTCGAAAAAGATTCGCCACCGCACCAAATGTGTCATGTACAAGATGCTAATAAGACCGGTTGTTCTCTACGGATATGAAACATGGACAATGCTCAAGGAGGACTTGCAAGCACTCGGAGTATTCGAGATACGAGTACTTAGGACCATCTCTGGCAGTGTGCAAGAAGACGGTGTGTGGCGGCGAAGGTTAAACCACGAGCTCGCACAGCTCTATGGCGAGCCCAGTATACAGAAGGTAGCTAAAGCCGGAAGGGTACGACGGGCAGGGCATGTTGCAAGAAAGCCGGACAGCAACCCTAGTGTTCGCTTCCGATCCGACAGGTACAAGACGGCGTGGAGCGCAGTGATCTGACTAGGTACGTATAACGTGTATTGTGGCGTCGAATTGTTGATTCAGTATTATCTATTTAGATGTAAGCTAAATAAATGAATGATGTAGGAGTTTATTGGAAAAGAATTTCCGGAGACAGTGAACTGCTGGAAGTTGTAGGACATACTATCCGGGTTGGCCAGGACTGTGCGTCGTCAGTCTGAACTTGTTACCCGGGTTGGCGTCAATGAGGTGCCTGTAAAGCAGTCTGAAAGATTGGAACTCACTTCCCGGAAAAGAGGTTTCAAGCTGTCCAGAGAGTAGATCAAAACATCCGGAATTTTAACTGTAGATGGGACAATCTAAGCGTTTCGATAATGGCAGACAGAAAATTCTTGCCTCCCACGGAGTCCTCCAGGGAGAAGCAACGGATTGAAACCTTGCGCTTGACTGCTTCTTGCAAGGCAAATGCGTCCCTTTTTCGTCTATCCTCAATCATTAATGGGTGTTCCCCAGTTCCAAGGTGCTGGCACCGGGAGACCTGGACAACCTCTTCTTGCTTCGCGAATATTTGTCCACTGAGTGCCTGGATCGACCCGGTCGTTCCGGAAAGGGTTATGTCGTCTGGTCTACCGGCGACCCGACTACCCAGGGCACTGTGGATGCTTCATCCGATACCATCCTCAGACGCCGGGATCGATCCAAAGGTTCCGGTTGGAGCCAAACGTTCAATTCGGTTAAATGGTATTCGGCAAAATGACTTTCGGCCGAATTTATTTTGGTCGAACTACCCTTCCAAAACAAAAGATTCAGCCATCCAGTCAGTTAATGGTAAAACTTCGATAAGCTAATAGAATTTGTCTGATAAAACGATTCTTTTTTTATTTACAAATGAATTACATTAAAAGTACAAATAAACACTCATAATACTCGAGAATATTGTATCGTTTACGGATGTGCCGCTCGATTCTGGTTGTTTGTGTGATGAGCACGTGCACAAACTTCAATTGCGGACACTCATGCATTGAAATCCACTGGATGGCAAGCATCAAAGAGAAACACGCGGTACAACTTTTGTGGTTTGTCTTTTTTCCGCTCCTCATAGTTTCCTGTTTTTATGTTCCCATCTCTTCAAACTTCCAAGTCCACCACTCGAAAAAAAAACAACTCAAAACTATTCTCGAGACTCAAACGACCGCCAGTCACAGTCTGTGTTGACAATTTTTCGTCCGTACTCATGTCATGCCTCATAAACTCCACTTTCCACGTTTATCCACAAATCGTTCTATTATGCGATGGACATTTTTTTGCAGCGAAAAAAACAAGTGAAACTGAAAACGACGTGAACGCAGATGCACAAACAACGATTCAAGTTGTGCGATGTGCTCCTACTGGACATGCATCTACCATCATCTCCCCGGTCGGTGCGGTGTGGTGGTTGCGAGAATGCATCTTTCTGTCCGGCTATAGAATTCCCACCAATGCAGAAAACGTATCCAACGGCCCAGAAAGTTTGTACAATGTGAATACGAGTATCGCATTCAAGGAGAGATCAGTATCATTGCCAAATGGTTGGACGACGACGTTCGCTGGTATGCGGAATTTTAATCTACGATGCCGCACAGGACTCTGATGATGCAAGCCTGCAAGCGTTGTTGGTTGCTCTCCGCGAAGCATCCGGCCGGCATCTTCGTCAGCTGACTAACAACTTGGCCCACCATCATCATCAGCTGCTGGGTTCTGCAATCGGTTACCAGGGCACGAGGTACGAAATACTGAACGCATGCGTCGCGCCACTGTTGTGCCACAATTTAGGATAGTGGAGTTCAATCTAGTACTTCGTTTTAATTGAGTGATGGGAAACTATTTTATATGAGCTATCGCATAATGATTCTCATTGAATCCAACTCCTGTGAAGACAGATAATTCATCGTAATTTGATTTGCGTGGTAGGAGGTCAGATTTTCTTCGGTTTGAGTCAAGATTGTGGCACGAGAAGACCAAAAAAATAATGTGAGTCCAGTGAAGCAAACACTCCTATTAATATGTTACTCATAGAAATGACACAATCGTTTATTTTGAATGGAGCAGCTCAACGAAGACTATCTTCAATAATGTAGGATTTTGATTCCGTTTCGAATCATCCTCCAACTAGTTCGCTAGTGAAATTCATCTTGGATAATGGGAAACAAATAGCTTCAGGCGGCCAAGCCAACTGACGGCCACTCCGAACGATGCGATGCTGGAAAATGCTTCCATAAACTGAATCCGTGTGTCGTCAGTCATACACGGACGATTGGCGGCAGCCGGACCGTGAAGCGTGGCGGCCTGATGGAGAACCGAGTGCGTAGTCGGACGGCCAGTCCATCCATCGTCATATGCCGTTAGCATTGTCGGACGGTTGGTTAGCTGTAGGTCAGAGTCCATTAGTTGGGATGCTCGATTTCAATTCTTTGTTTGGGATCGATTGCCGTATCGAGTGATTGGATCCGGAATAGGTTACGTCGTTGGTCCACTGGGGATCACAATTGTAATCGAAGCAAATTGGCAGTTTTTTGTTCTATGTTTGTAACTTTTTTTTGTATTTGCAAGTGAGTTGGTTCGTTCCTTCCTGTTTGAACTACTTCTAGCACCTCTTCATTAAGAACAAATCACCTTTGGGAATGAACTATTTCATTTTATGTACTTCTAACTCTGATAGGAGGCCTTCCTTAAGCTAGCGCGGCTATAAAGCAAAAACTGAAAGTGCCGAAATGGCTGAGTTCGTTTCTTAACCCGCTTTTTACGAGAAATTCATTAGCATTTCCACTGATATTAAATTTACGGTTGAAATATTGAGATTGAGTTCAAAGCTGGTAGTACAACCTTTGGTCTATATTTCTCCGGACTCAGTGATATTTGACCACACGTAAAAGTAATAAACTGTTACCTACGACTTTCTTAATAGTATTAGTTGCAACCACTTTATCACGGTGTGTCTGGAAATTCCGTCATTCAGTTATAATTGGAGCCATTTACGAAACGATTTCAACTTTCGCAAACTTATCTCATTGGATAATGGGATCCAAGTTCTAATGAGCGATAACTCAAAAATATTCGCCACGCGATGGAACAATAGCATCATCACCTTTCGCGACTTTTGCGAAACTGACTTCAAATATAAATCACCGCTTCACTAGCCGCACTCGAATTCGTCCACCCCCGCCGTTGTTGTCGGCGCCGACGAGGTACCCGTTTGGATTAATGACTTCTTTGGCCTTCGTGTTCCTGCAGGCACGCTCCGTTTCGACTGCGCTACTTCATTATACTTCACCGACAACTGCGAGGAAAATGGCTCGTGAATAACATGCCAAATTATTAATATGAATGAGTGATAAAACTTTTGGCGCTACTCCTTGCTGGAGAGCATGACGACACACTGTCGACGGTTTTCGTTTCGACGTTGAAAATGCACTGTGGGATATGACTGTGAACCAGAAAAGCAAATCCAATATTCCTATTCCATGAACAAAGTTTTATTCCCAGTTCAACATTGGAATGTTTTTATATTGGAATACTAAAATCAAACATTCATATAAAATGATCAAGTTTTTTTTTCATTCTCCTCATCTTCCATGGCTCTGCATTACAACTAGTTCTGGGTTTACTATTTATGTGTTCTTTAGCATTTCCACAGTAATTAATTGAAAGTTTTATTTATGCCTGCCATTGCATGGTTATGTATTTTGTTCTTCCAAATGAAAAACCAATACCAAAAACAATCCAATCCAATATTTCAATTCAAAGTCTACATACAAATACGCAAATACATATTTACTAAGCAAATTAATCCAGCCTTTTTTAACATTCTGAAAATGTCAACTATTTCAGATTCATGATCCTTCAGCTGTATTCTTTCTAATTTTTTTTTGCAAATATTTTCAGCATTGCAATCCAAAACCAATAGAATTCGATCCGGCAGTCTATATCCAATACAATTTGATGGCCTTCCAATGGGAAAACCAAAACAATATCGATGGTTCGCCAAACATACTATGCCCTTCAAGCTCAAGCCAATAAGTCCGGTACTCTCACACAACACCTCCGAAATTCAAATTTGAATAGTTGTGTTCTGCTGTCCGCATTAACGTTGCTTTGACGCGAACAATCCGCCCCTCTTTTACACCACCTTCACCATCAAAAGCTGCAACAATCCGATACACTTGCAGAGCACCTTCGACAACACTAGCAGAAAACCGATAGGAAAACAAATCATTTATTCCGAAAAAATCATGTTTAGTCGAAACCGATAAAAACAACAAATCATTCAATCTGGCACCTTCAATATTACAAGTGGAAACCGATGAGAAAACGAATCATTCGCTTCGGCACTACTCCAGAATTCTTTCGACATTTTAACTCGTTTAAGTCAAACCAATCTCCAGGGGTCTCCAGTAGCCTTGCGAGCAAAGGCGTAGGATTGCCAATCAGGAGATGGCGAGTTCGATTCTTGGTCCGGTCTAGGATGTTTTCGGGTTGGAAACATTCTCGACACTCTGGGCATAGTGTATCCATTGTACTTGCCACACAAGATACATGCTCATGCAATGGCGGGCATAGAAAAGCTTTCAATTAATAACTGAGGAAATGCTAATAGAATACTAAGTTGAAAAGCTAGGCCAAGTTCCAGTTGGAATGTAGAGCCATTGAAGAAGAAGAAAAAGAAGTCAAACCAATAAGAAAACAAAGAACAACAAGAAAACAACTTTTTTTTTGGCGTTTTTCCAGAGCGTCTGTGACGTCACAAGTCAAAACATTCAATCCAGTGCTCTACCACAGCAGCTTCCACATCACATGTCGAAACTGATGAGAAAACAAATCATTTATGCCTTCAACTTTTTTTTAAGTAAAAACCGTTGAGAAACAACACATTTGTCAATCCAGCGTCTTCGACATCAGAAGTCGAAACCGATGTGCAAATCATTTTATCCGACGCTCTTCCAGAGCGTCTTCGACACTACAAGTCCAAACCAATGAGCAAATCATTCAATTCGACACTCTTCCAGAGCGTCTTCGACATCACAAGTCGAAACCGATGTGCAAATCATTTAATTCGACGCTCTTCCAGAGCGTCTTCGACACTACAAGTCGAAACCGATGAGCAAATCATACAATCCGACGCTCTTCCAGAGCGTCTTTGACGTCACAAGCCGAAACCGATGAGTAAACATTTATTCCGACGCTCTTCCAAAGCGTCTTCAACACTACAAGTCGAGACCGAAGAGCAAATCTATCAATCCGACACTCTTCTATAGCGTCTTCGACATCACAAGTCGAAACCGATGTGCAAATCATTCAATCCGACGATCTTCCAGTGCGTCTTCGACATCACAAGTCGAAACCGATGTGTAAATCATTTAATCCGACGCTCTTCCAGAGCGTCTTCGACACTAAAAGTCGAAACCGATGAGCAAATCTATCAATCCGACGCTTTTCCATAACGTCTTCGACATCATAAGTCGAAACCGATGTGCAAATCATTCAATTCGACGCTCTTCCAGAGCGTTTTCGACATTACAAGTCGAAACCGATGGAAAATGTCCCAATCACGCCCACAGGATACTTACAAAACAATTATTTCCAACAAGGAACAACCTGGAAGGATCGCCAAATGTGCGGCCCAGTTCTGCCGAACGAGCTATCACGGGGAGTGCTGTCTAATCGCGCGTGCGTCTCCGTTCGTTGTCCCACGAGGAAAGAGGCAAAGTCATAGCCTGCTATTTATTAGTTAGTGTTGGCCAACAAACCGTTATACGATATTTGCATATCTGTCATCAATGCACTCTAAAAGTGGATTGCCCAACTCCTAATATATCTCGCAATCACAGTTGCGATGATTTGTTATAATAGAAAGAGGTGTATGCTTCTCGTTTATCGACGTTCACTATCAATTGAGAGCAAATTCTGTAATCGTTGAAGAATAGAATATTGACATTTGACTTATTTTAGTATTCGCCCCACTGTGCATCAGCCAGAAAAAAAAGGTATCTCCCTTCTTCAGTACTCGTATTCGTATACCATTTGAAGATGAACTCCTATTAGAAGCGTAACAAATGGATTTACATTTGATGAACACTTGTTAGATTCTAAAACATGGTCTTGGTCGATACAGAGTAAGACGAGATGGCAACCGTGTTCAACCGTATTTGCTAATGGCCAACCAAACGTTGTTAAAGTAACTTTAGACCTTCGTGACAGATGTCAAGACATCGGTTGATTCATTGAAAATAGGTACCTACAAAACTCCGATTCTCTTTTGCCAGTTATTTTTTCAACTTTGAGGAAACTGGAGGTTAGAATTTCAAGTTTAAGGAAATTTGCCAGAAGAAATCAGTATGAATTTGTTAAGGCGGCCTTATAATTTTCTCCCGGACCCGTTATGGGAGATACAGCGGCCAATTCGTCCATCGAAGAAGGTTGCTTCCGACGAGGGATGTGAAAAGCTTCTCTTGAGCAACAAGTACTCCTCGCTCCACGAAAAAACGGAAGAAGCTACAGCCTCTATCCAACGATAAATCGCCAGAACGGAAATAGAAGTGCCCGCCGATTTTCGTGAAAGGGGACCCGTCGGACCTCCGCCCCAACCTCCGGAAACTGATCGCCCGGGGCCTAAAGTACGCCTTTCGACTGTGCATCGAAGGTGTAAAACTAATGACCGAGAGAAGGCGTTCCCGGCAGCAAGCCCCTCAAAGTCGTGCAAGATGACCACGACGACGTGGACGAAAGAGCTGCAGGAAACTCTGAGAGAAAGTGGTCTGAACCCAACCAACATTTACGAAATCCGCCGGCATGACACTTCCCGGACGTGAACTGCTTCATGAACGCACGATGCACCCGGTGTGGCGGAGACCACGGCATCGACGAGTGCGAGCAAATGGAAGAGGCTGACCCCAAGTGTGCCAACTGTGGGGAAAAGCACCGGGCCACTTTGAAGGCCTGTCCAAAACGCGCGGAGTTCTACGATATCCACAAGAAAGCTTCTACAGAAATCGTCAAGATCGAATCTCACTCCCATTGCTCGTCGAACGGAACTTTCCGACAATTCCATTCCCGCGGCTGTCAATCCCGGTACTTCCGCCGCTACAACCCCAAAGAAGACAAAGTTCCTCCATGAATTCCTTCGCAAGCTCCTCCATGAGTTCCTCCGGAAGTTCATTCAAGAATTCCTCCGGAAGTTCCTCCAAGAATTCCTTCGGTAGTTCCTCCAGGAATTCCTCCGGAAGTTCCTCAAGAAATTTCTTAAAAGTTCTTCCACGAATTCCTTCGGGAGCTTATCCAGGTACTCCGACAAAAATCAATCCAGGAATTCCTCTGGAAGTTCCTTCAGGAATGCCTTCGAAAGTTTCATCAGGAATTCCTTCGGAATTTCCGTAAAGAATTCCTTCGGAAGTTCTTCCAGGAAATACTTCGAAAATTCCTCCAGGAAATCCCTCCAAAGTTCCTCCAGGAATTCTTTCGGAAGTTCCTCCAGAAAATTCTTTGAAAGTTCTTCCAATAATTCCTCCGGAATTCTTTTTAAATGCTCCTTCGAGAATTCTTTCGGAAGCTCATCCGGGTGTTTCTTCGGAAGCTCCGCCGGGAATTTCTTTGGATGCTCCTCCATGCATTCCTGGAGGCACTTCTAAAAGCATTCCTGGAGGAACTTGCAGAGGAATTACTGGAGGAACTTCCTAAGCAATTCCTGGAAGATCTTCTGAGGGAACTGCGGAGGAATTACTGAAGGAACTTCCGAAGGAAATCCTGCATTAACGTGCAAAGGAAGTCCAGGAGAAACATGTTAAGGAAATCCTGGAGGAACCTTCGAAGAAATTACTGGAGGTTCTTCCGAGTGAATCCCTGGAGAAATATCCGAAGGAATTCTCGAAGGAACTTGCAAAGGAATTCCTCGGAGAACTTGCGGAGGATATTCCGAAGGAAATCCTGCATTATCATCCAAAGGAAGTCCTGGAGGAACTTCCGAATGAATCCCTGGAGGAACTTGAGGAGGAATTACAAGTGGAACTTCCGAAAAAAAATCCTAGATAATTTTCTAGAGGAACTCCTGGAGAAACTTCTGGAGGAACTTCCGAGAGAGTTGTAGGAGGAACTTCCGAAGGAATCCCCAAAGGAATTCCTGTAGGAAATTCCGAACATAATCTTGAAGGAACATCCGAAAAATTTCCTGGAGGTACTTCCGAAAGATTTTCTAGAGAAACTTACGAAAAATTTCCTGGACGATTTTTCGAAGGATTTGCTGGAGGAACTTCCGAAGGACTTGCTGAAGGATCTTTAGAAGGAATCACTTCCAATGAAATTCCCGTATGAACTTTCGAGAAAAAAAAACATTTTGCCGGAAATTTCCAAAGATATTTTTCCACGAAGTTACTGCCGGAAACCCACTAAGATATTTTCCGTGTAATTCCCTCAAATAGCACTAAGAAATCATTTAGAACTTCCCCGGAACATCCTATGGAAATTATCCACGAGCACCTTCAGCAATTCATCCAAAAATTTCCACGGGTCATTGGCGAAGAATAATCAATTAGCGAATGCAAACAGGAACGGTCGGCAAAGACCACAGCTACGACAGCAAATGAAACTGCGAAGTTATTCGTCAAGACCAAACGCATAATTCCTAATTCGATATCGTAGAACTTCAGGAGGTATATTAGAAGTGATAAATGGTAGATACGTTTAGAGGTAGCCATACCATCTAGCAGAGCTGCAATATAACATCTACCAGAGCTGGGAATAGCTTTTGTGGTGCTGAAAAAAAATACAGAGATGTATACACACACACACCGGGTGCACTGATGATGGCAACCTATTATATGTACGCGCATCACAATTATGCCAGATGCTCAAGCTGCCCTTATCAAAATCATCAGCGATTAGTCCTGGCATAAAAAAGTTCAGCTCCCAAACAATCACTACACTGATTTCGCCGCTTACAAGAACATCGCCATTCGCTGGAACTTCCTTCCTACCGTCGTGCGGGGCTTCTTTTGATTCCGGGGGCTACTTTGGATTTTTGATTTTTTGAAAAAAATAAACGGAAAAAATACCAAATTTGAAACAGAAAGTTGCCATCCAACTATAAACAAGACACCCGATTGATGATAATGACAATTTTATAGTAATTTTCGTTATAATTCATGTTTTAAAATGTCCAAAGTAGCCCCTGATTTTTCAAAAGAAGCCCCGCACGACGGTACCGTATTGGTACATCTGCAGATCCTAAAAACCGGGAAACCGTTGATCTATAATTAATTTAAAAAAAAAAGCAAAATTATATGAAGAAAACAAAACGTCACTTTACTTGCGGAATAATGTACCGTGCGGGACCGAAATCCGTCCAGCATCGAAATCCGTACACTTAGAGGAGTTTTAGTATATTAATACATATTTTAAAGATAATAATCAGCAACTAACATGTAACATCGTACATTGTATAGTATAGATGCTGTCCATGCATAGTAACTGTTAGTAGGCTATGTTTAATCAATTTTATAAAATCAAAACATATGTGAGTGTCACTCGTGCTCGTCTTTCCGCATGTTCTTAACGATTTGCTAAGAAAAGTGATTTTCATTTTCGTCAGTTTTACCAAGTATTAAAAGATTTCTGGCGTAATTAAATTAGAATTTCATCGAATGGTAAGTATTCGGTGAGCATTGAAACAATTTTGTCCCTAAAATTTGAACTAAATCCGTTTTACGACGATTTTTTGAACTGTACGGATTTCGATTCATATTATAGCTTTGATTTTTAATCTGGACATTAAAAATAAATTATTCCTTTCTGCAATATATTGTAGTAAATATGGATGGTAAAAAGAAGCGATATAGCGCCGATGAGTTGAAGAAAGCCGCTGAAGAAGTTCGCAAGGGCCGATCCAGAGTCTATTATATAGAGTTGCGCAAAGAGGATCTTCTTACTCTTATTCTGAATGATGCTCTTGTTATTATGTTGAAAACTTTCATTTTTGTTCAACCCTTCAAGTGACTTCACGGAAGTGATCACTTCTAAAGCTTTTTAATTCGATAACCAAAGTCACCTACAGAGTGCAAACACATGAGCAACAAGAAGCAACTTTATTGGGGGGTGTATTGAAGTTTTTTGAAGCTGTTTCTAGAACAAATCTAATACATTTCAATTCATGAGTTTTACTTCGCCATAATAATCATCAGGCGATAACAATACTTCCGCCTTACCAACAAGTATTTGTTTACTTTGCTCGATAGGTAGACGGTTTGACAGTTCAATAGGTAGATTTGGCTTCACTCTTTGCGTAACTCTATATATAATAGACTCTGGGCCGATCGTTTCGGGACGCAGCGAGAGCTTTCGGAATCCCGAAAAGTACAATAAGGGATGTGGTAACAAATCGTTACTCTCGCAATAGAGGAGCGCCTGCCGTTTTCACGACTTCGGAGGAAACCGAAATCGTGAAATGGATTCTAGCGAGGGCCGCAGCGGGATTACCAGTCGGAGAAAAACAGGTTCGTTCTATTTAATTTGACTAGAACCGACACTTATTTAGGTATATTAGGTTATTTCGTATGTTACCAGTTTTGCCAAATATTGCAAAAAGGAGTCCGGCTTCAAAGATGGAACGCCAACGCGTGGTTGGTTAAGACGTTTTCTTGCACGCCACCCAGCACTGCCGAAAAGAACAGCCAATAATCTTGCTAAGAAAAGGGTTATCACGGAGGCCAACATCAGACAATGGTTTGATGACATACTTAAGTACCTCGAAACGAACGGCTATGTGGATGTATTGTCGGATCCAACCAGGATTTTCAATATGGATGAGACTGCGTTTTTTCTGGTCCCACGTAGACAAAAGGTCATCGTTTCGAAGGATTCTAAGACGGTTCAGGCCTTAACATCGAATAACGATAAGGAGAACTACACAGTTTTAATTTCGGCATCTGCAGCAGGCGTTCCTGCTCCTCCATTGGTGCTGTTCCCCTACAAAAGCAGAATTCCAGGCAAAATTGCGTGTAGCGTTCCAAAAGGTTGGTCTGTTGGCCGATCAGATTCGGGATGGATGAATTCAATTACATTTTTTGAGTTCATTGCAAATGTTTTTTATCCCTGGACCATTGAGTCTAACATAAAGTTTCCGATTATTCTTTTTGCTGACGGACACTCATCTCATGCTACTTATGAAACAGTAGAGTTTTGCAAGTCAAAACAAATAGTTCTGGTTTCCCTTTTCCCGAATGCAACACACGTGATGCAGCCTCACGATGTAGCTTTTTTTGCTCCAATGAAAACAGCATGGCAGGCCGAACTGAAAAAGTGGAGATTTGATCATGATGGTGCAATGATTACCCGGTGTGAATTTGCACCTCTTCTAGAAATAACATTACAGAACATGGCTAGCAAAGAATCATCTCTTATCAATGGCTTCCGTAAATGTGGATTGTATCCTTTTGACGCCGATGCCATCGATTATTTATCATTTCCCAACCCCGCCGAAAAACCATCGTCAACTCTTGAAAGCTACCTTCCATTACCACCGCTACAAGAAGAAGAACAGATGCCCTTTGGAATGCCTGCAGCACCACAACAAGAAATCAATTCAACAATGCTGCATTTTCTAAATACAAAATTGTTACCCTGCCAGCTAGCTACATTCCGTGAACATCGGAATAAGTTTATTTGGCCCGGACCTGTTGAAGACACTAACTTATTCTATCTCTGGCGGAACACAGTGGACGAGGTGGAGGGGCCACCGGAGTACGTTGATTCCCCATTCGTAACCATTGATGAAGATCTTCAAGCCTTTGATGATACTCAAGTTACATTGAGGTATTCGAGTGGTAATATGTGAAGTTTTTTAATTTACTGAATTAATCTATTATTACAATAAAATTATTTTACAAACATACAAAATAAGCAATTCAAACAAGAATTAACGAATTAAAATGATCGACGATCTCTCTCTGTGCCCCGAGAGAAACGTCCAATGTGTTACCCATTGCAAGATGTGACGAGGTTTCCTTATAAGATTTTTGTCCATCAGTCAAATCCCGCTAATGTGTTTTCATGGCGCTTTGCATTTTGTCTACAACAGCCAAGGCGTTGAATACATAGCTCTATTTGGTGTAGGATTCAGATCCTATTTGGGCACCTCGAAATAATTTGTGCCATGTGGCACCAACAATATTGAGTCTGTGTCTGGGAATCTTTCTATCTATAATTTTTATTGCCTATCTTCAGGCCCAAACACAGAACATTTAGAAATGGTACGTACACAATTCCATTCAACATTTATCACTTAGGAGTAAAATAAAATAAACCGTAACACAACCTTCAACCAACGGGAACGAAATTTTTGTGGATGGTCTAGAAGCATCCACAAAAATTCCGTCAATTTGTTTGGAGGAAAGGTGTTGAGGAGGACGATTACTTCTTAATCTAACTTAAATTACGCAATCTCAAACAAATACTCCATACAACGATGGAACTTCGAGCATTGCTAACGGTAACGGTAACGATAACGAAAGACGGTAAACGAAAAATAATTCCTGACGCATCACACATTGATGCCAGAAAACAGGAAGAGAACACCAAACTTGGTGACAGAACTTAAAATTACTTAACTTACAACTAGGTAAGTGAAGAATCTTGTCCTCAACACCTGAGTTACATGGTTTTCGTATACAATTTACATATTACAATAAAAAGTTTTACCAATATACAAAATAAACAATAAACACATTCAACAAATTAAAATGATTGACGATCTCTCTGTGCCCCGAGAGAAACGTCCAATGTGTTGCCCATTGCGAGATATGACGAGGTTTCATTAAAGGTTTTGTCCATCAGTCAAATCCCGCAAAAGTATTTTATTAGCGTATTGCTTTTTGTCTACAGCATTTTGGTTGCTGTATACATAGCTTGATTTGGTGTAGGATTCAGATCCTATTTGGGCACCCTCAATTAATTTGTGTGTGGCACCAACAATATTGAGTCTGTGTCTGGGAATCTTTCTATCTATAATTTTTATTGCCTATCTTCAGGCCCAAACACAGAACATTTAGAAATGGTACGTACACAATTCCATTCAACATTTATCACTTAGGAGTAAAATAAAATAAACCGTAACACTATTTTGGCACTTCACAGATTCACCGTTTACAGATTCGTCGTATGTAAATGTTGAGGATGTTTTTTATACACAGAGTCTTAGTGACGTACAAGAACCAAGTGTTTCTCATGAAGTCGTTGAGACAGGTATGAAATATATAATTGTCTAATTTTTATTTCGACTAATCTTTCACCATATATATTGATAATATTTGCATATATTCAAAGATTTTGTCGAAAATGAGGATCCGAAGGGTGACAAAATGGATGGTCAAGAAACAAGTGTTCTTAAAGATGTGACTAATTCGGTTGCAAAGACAGTCAAGAGACGGTTTCCAGCGGTAGCAACGAGTGAGGAGTGGGCAGCTATTTACGCAAGAGGACAGCAAGAAAAGCAAGAAAAAGTAGAGACCAAAAAACGGAGAATGGAGGAACGCAAAAAGAAAAAACTAATACGCTTGGAAGAACAGCAAAGAAAATTGGTAGTCAAGCAGCAAAAACAAGCATTAAGGGAAAAACCCGACATAATCCACCTACAGTGAACGTAACGCTTCTTACACTTTTGAATGGTTGTGTGTGCCCAGTGCATATTACAATTTCTATGCATATGACCTTCAATTCAATATAAAATAACTGATATTATCATGCTTTTATCGATTTCGAAATAAAAAAAGGGATATTTCTGGAAATTTAACAATTTTAAAAAAATACAAAAAGACTGCAGATTTGATTTGCCGCCTTAAATGGCAATATTACAGCTTCTGTTTAAGCCCAAAAGAGTTCAAATCGGGTCATAGACGACTGAGATATTGGTGTGACAATTCTTCATTAGTAGTCTGAAAATATGTCTCATATTCGTATTTCACAGATATCTCTGAAACCGAATTTCCGATTGCAGAAAACAAATGAATGGGTCCAATGACAAAAACATAGCTTTCGTTTAAAGATAAAATCGCACAAATAGGTCCAAGGACGACTGAGATCTTGATGAGACATATTTTACCAATGTGTGAAGTTGATACGTCTAATGCTTTATGTTCGTATTTCAGAGATATCTCTGGAACCCAATGTCTAATTGCAAAAACAAAATACAATGGGTTCTGTTCGGGTTCGCGATGGACGCGTTTCAAGACAGATATGAATTCACATCCAGCAACGCATCCCGAAGGGGCGTGGTCATGACATGTAGTTCTTAGCTGCCAACACAGATTTTTTTGTTATATAAGAAATGTTCCATTCGTTCTCATTTCATTCTGTTTTCATACTTTGTATTGATAGCAACGAAATAAAGAGTACAAGTGAAAAAGGTGTCTTTTCTTCTCACAAGAAGAAGTTCCGAGAGGCGGCAGAGACGACCAGCAGCTTCAGACGCGAGTCGACAAACGTGTTTCATCTTGTTGTCTCGAGCATCGGAACGGAGCGATCGTTGGTTCGGCAACAACGACGGTGTGCGGACTGTGGATCGCAGGAGCGGATGCAAAGAGTTAATAATAATTTCCTGCAACCGTGCGGTTTCGGCATCACTCCTGGCGCATCCATAGCAAGACGTGGCGTTTCAGCTGCGGTGTGCGTGTCGGCATATTGCCGTGGTCCTTCGAAGGAGCCGATTGGTGGCAGCGGTCGTGTGGAGCGCGACTGTCGGTGGGTGGAGGCTGGTGGTCGTGTCAGTGGTGGTGGACACGGTCGTTGGTTCCCATCATCGAGTTCTGGTGGTTGTGTGTAGTGGTGAGCGTAGCCGGCGGATAACATCGTTGGTGACTGTGGTGTGTGTGCACAGTTATCGGCAATACAATGTCGCATCGCAGGTGGCTTTGAGGTGGATAACAGCCAGCGGTACATCCCATTGAGTCGGCGGTTCGTCACAAAAGGTAAGAGCTCCCTGTTTCTATTGGGTGAATGTGCAACGGGGGCGGTACGAGTGTGTGAGAGATTTGAGTATCCAACAGGTTCAATGGCAAAGTCATAGCTTTCGTTTAAAGATAAAATCATGCAAATTGGTTTACAGACGGCTGAGATATTCATGTGACATTATTTTGTTAGTTTTCTGAAAATACACTTCATGTTCGTATTTCTCACATCTCTGGAACCAAATGTCCGATTGCAAAAAAAAAATAAACTTGTACAATAACAAAGTCATAGCTTTCGTTTAGTGTTAAAATCGTGCAAATCGGTCCACGGACGGCTGAGATCTTGCTGTGACATTTTTGTAACGCACACACGTACACACACACATACATACATGTGCTCAGTTCGTCGAGCTGAGTTGATTGGTATATACGACTTTGGTCTCCGAGCCTCGGATAAAATGTCGGTTTTTCAAGGGTAAAAAGGAGAATGAGAAGTCGATGCTTAAAAAGAAGAAGTGATTTTTTCATGATTTAATGGCATTTAATGCATTATAATAAATACTTTGAATTGGCAATTTTTTTTATTTTGATTTTGTAGGAATGAAACGTCTTTTTGATCTTTATATAGAGGAAAATTTCCGTTTTCCATCTCGCAGAACATAGATTCAGCTCATCGCGAAACAAAGAAATACAGCACCATTTTCGTCATTTCTTTTTACTAACATGCTCACTACGGAAAAAAATCGCAAAAATGAAAAACAAATCAAATTCCTTTTCATTGCTTGGTTTTTCATGAGATAAACATATGAGCTATCAGATGAAGTCCAGTCCTATCTTCATGGGACTGTTATGCATTTATGGGCAGTATATGTATATACGTAGTAATGAAACTCCTGTCCAAGGGTAGAATCAACTTAAAATAGTGCTATTATAATTATCTGCTGATAAACTATAAAATCCAGATAAGTGGACGGATTTTGATTCACAAGTGTACGGTATTTGAATCATACCCATAATAGTGTAAGGATTTTGATTCAAGACTAGTCATATTTTATTCAATTTTTCAGCAGTTTCATATCAATTTGGACTCTTTCATATCAATTTGCCGGAGAAGATGTTATTTGGAGCTTCTCTTAACTACCAATATATTAAATATGAGTTTATTAGAAGTATGTGCTTAGATGTACGGATTTCGGTGCCTCACGGTATCAGTGCATTATTTCGCAAGGAAACATGACGGTTTGTGTTTTCTTCACAGCAAACCGCCTGCTATTCCCAAATTATTCATTTTCCTTGTCAGCTCCGTACTGTTCCAGGAGTGTCAGCAGCAAAATCATTCCTTGACTGCTACTTGTCCTATCTATTTGCACAGTACTTAAGAAGTCCATACCACCTGTTGACGAACAAGGTTGAACCCCTAATACGAATGCAGCCACAAATACGCTCTGTCGGACAAGGCGACTTACTACCTGGCCGCTCAATTGGTCACTCATCACTGGAACGATCTCGCTGAATCTGATGACCACACGACGAAGAGATTTAGGAGAAAATCAACATCGGCTAGTTGTCCACTGCTACTACTCGCGATCGGTCGATGGAGGGCGAACCTCTTATCAAATTATTGTTCTATGTTTACCTATAATTAAGTTTAATAAATGTAGAAGTAGTTATTTGATGTTTTTAAAATAAAGTGTAGTTTTCAGTTATGTTGTGTGTTTAGTAATAACGTGTGTAGAAAGTGGGAGTATTGAGACAAACCTACCCACGAAACATATGCATGCTAGCTGCATTGTAAATGCGAGATTGCACAGCCAGAAGGAAGGTCTTGTGAAGGACAACATAAACGACAGGAGAGCGAACGATCATTCTGAAGGTATCCCAACATAATTGGTCCTTTGAACCGGATACTATCGACCGGTAAATCTTCGTTGGGAAATCAACCAAGGATCGTTCTTCGCCATCACGCTGGACGGACCCTATTGTGCCAGCTGAAGGATTCGCGCCAACAAGGATTCTAATTGGATCAGCCTCAAAGAGCAATCGCCATTGTCGAACATCTTGACCAATACAAAAGGATTTGTGCCATCATCGGACCGTTGAATAGAGCCAACGCCATTACATCGACAAATAAGCGCCAAGTCGTTGGCCATTGCTCAATTGGATCTGCTGTGAATGATATCCCGCCTGATTGCATGTCAGTGACTCA